>NC_133836.1:11328282-11629976 GCF_047830755.1 Zonotrichia albicollis | reverse complement strand
AACAAAACAATCCTCAGCAGAATCCAACTGACAATAAACAATCTTCTTAACACATTCTACATGTGCAAAACATCAGGAGCAGCAGGTAGATATAAGAATTGTTTTTCTCTTCTTCTCTCTGTGCTTCTCCAGGAAAAAAAACCCTGAGAGAGAGAATTATGTCTCTCTCATTTCAGAGAATGTGAATGCCACAGGTGATAGGATTGGGGAAAGAATGCAAGAGGAAATAAAGGATTGGGTGAAAATGTGGAAACACAGCACTGGAGGTGAGGTCAGTGATGCCTGTTTAAACACACAGCTGCATGGGAGAAATGTATCCAATTATTTGAAGCACTAATGGGACTGCTGTGGAGAACTGTGGAAGGACAGTTTGGTGTGCTCTGGAGCCTGCTGAAATCAATGGTATAGGTTCATTATCCCTCATTTCCACATGTATATATAAGATTGTATATGTATTTTTTTTTCATTTAGCAGATGCAAAGACCAAAGTCCAGAAAAGTCACCTTATCCAGATTTCCTCTGATATGCTGCTTATCTAGGCTTCCTTTTTCCCTTCCTCCCAAATTTTAGCCACCTTGAAGCCACAGCAACAAGAAAGGCTATTTTTCTGCTGTTGGTATGTTTTTTCCTGAGAGAAGTATCCCTGAGGGAGTTGGAGGCTGAGCTGTTTTCTGCAAGTATGGATTCTATGGTTTTGGCTTGTTTTATGTTTTTATCATTTATTGTCAGAGGTTCCTGACAGGAAAAGAAGTGACCAACCAGCCATACCAGGAGCTCTCCCGGGTAGCCTCACATTTTGTCACCTTGCTGTAATCACTAGAGCATCAATCAAGCTCTACAGAGCTAATTAAGTTAATGTAATTGTCATAAAGATGAATAACCCAATTTGTGCATAGAATGTTGAGTTAATGCAACACTAAGTTACCAGAAAATCCATGAAGAAAAGAGAGTCTCTAAATCCTCCAGTGCCAGCTTGCACTGCTGCTGATGCTCAGGTTAAGCATTTGGGACAAGTAAAGAACCAGACTGTGGTTCTGGTGCTCACAGTGCTGGCTCTGGAGCTCACACAGCCTTTTTTCTTTCTGAAAGCAGTACTAAAACCCTTTGAATTAATCCATATCCATCCTCTGCACCATCCACAGGCGCTGATGGCAAGTTTAGGTTCAGGAGTGTTATATCAGGGCTTTAGGAAGTGACTTTTCCCCTTCAAAATGAGGTGTTTGTGGTGAGAGATCCCATCTTTTATAGAGCTGGTGATCATCAGAGGGGGAACCAGAAGCTTTGGGACACTCCAGCTTCTCTTGAAGTCTGACTCAGATGCAGCAAACACATCCAAGCTGGGAACACGTGACTGCAACCTGATTTTGCTGATTAATGAAGGGAAAAGGCAAATTATAAATAATCTAATTCAGAGAAACAGCACATGCATCTGATAACATAATCAAACCTTGTTGCTTTTGCAGGGTTAATTTAATCTCTTCCTGTAAGTACAGGTTAGAGTGTTCTAACAGTGGAGATCTGTCAAATGTTTTCTTTTGGCTGGAGAATTGTTTGGGTGTTGATATGGCAGGGATGGGTAAAATGATTAGAAAATATCCAGTGTGTTCAGCTGTGATGGGAACAAAACCAGACTACCAGTTCATGAGAAATCATCTGGAACAGGGCCTGGATTCATATAGGTGGGGAGAAAAGGGGAATTTTCAGACCTGTCATTATGTTTCTAGCCCAATCAAAGTAACTTCTGTCTCCAAAGCTGTTCAGTTCATGCAGACACCAACTCTGTACTGTTCCTGACGTGCACAGGCTTGCTAAGGCTGCCAGTCAGAGTTCCACATGGCTGGAGATGGGACTTCATGTGTAGTCTGGGAAAACATTAAACATTAACTCACCCAGTGCCTGTGATGGCTTCTCCTGTGAAGGAAATGTTAGCAGCCTTGAACCACTGCAGGATGAGGCATCCCCATCTCCACCCAATTTGAGTGTGTGCAGCTCTTTGGACATCCATTGTCATTCTTCATAATGATTTCTACAAATCTGTTATATTTTTGCCTGCTTTCTGCAGGCAGAAATTGCTTAAGATGTTGCATGACAGCATGGTATCAGGAGTTCCAGCTCCAGCTTGCCTCCCACAGTCTTGAGAGTACTTTAAGAATATTTTGATTTAATAAGCAGTGTATTTTGTGCCTGTTTATGGGTACTTGGAGTTTTGAAATTTTGGCAGTCCCATTTTGAAGATTTTATTCACCATATGAAGCGCTAGAAATTTGGTTTTCATTAAAATTGGATTTCTTGCATAATCACATGAATCCAGGAGCTTGAGGCATAAGTAATCTCAGGATTTCAACACTTGGATGAAATATGAGTTCTGGTGGCAGTGTGTGTGAACATAATGCATTATGCAGGGGGATAAAGCAACTCTTGGATCAAGAATCTGAGGAAGCTGCATATGGTGACCATTACTGAGTTTTGCTTTTCTATTATAGAGGTTGAGGTCTGGGATTTGGCTTTGAAAAGTAAAGCCACACTTAAGGTTCCATTTTCCATTTTAGTTTCTGGTGGTCCATAATCTGTTTTTAAGTAAGATTAGCCCGGGCAAGAAAACTCTTTGTGCCATTTGTGAGAAGCTTTTCCTGTTGATTTTGAAGGAAATAGTGTTTCAAGCTGATAACTGCTTTCATTTCCAGAAATCTCCCTGTTTCTTAAACGAGATCTTGTTGCAGTAAGATAAGGATGAATTGCTCAGCTTTAACTAATTGAAGCATGCAGTGGGAGCTCTGCTTGCTGTTTATACTTTGCCAAATTGATGTTCCCGTTGCAGGAGTTGATGTTTCAGTTCACCAGGTTTCTGCAAAGTGCCACTGACAGCAAAGTCACCTTCTCCTGATGAGCTGTAGGATGGGGCACTGTGCAGGAGAGGCTGCCTTTGGCTGCACAGTGCTCCCCACAGCCTGAGGGGAGGACTGGGCTCCTGATTAAATTCTGGAATTTGCCACAGAGCCCTGAATCAGCCTCTAAATCCTGTGCATTTCCAGCTGTGCAACCTGGGCCTTCCAGAGAGAATCTTTACTTGTCAGGTAATTTATTCTCACTTAGAGCACACACCTCTTTGTGTTCTGGCACATTTCCATTGTTTTCCCAACTGCAGGATATCCACCAGTGTGGTGGAGAAGCATCTGTCCTGCAGCAGAGGGACAGTGACAGTCCTTGCTGCACAGTGCTGGGTACCTGAGTGTGATCACCCTTTCTGTGTCCCTGAAAAGCAGCTTCTCCAGCTACAAGATTTGTGTCAGGTGAATATTCCCAAGGAACCTGCTGAGCTGAAACCATGGCAAGAGGTCCTTGGGTTAGTTTGGCATCCAGGTCCCTTTTACAACCCCTGTACTCAAAAAAACCAAGTAAATACAGCTCTAAGCGGCTTAATAAAATGAAATATAATAAAGAAGAAATAATAGCCTTAGGAAGGGAGGCAGTTCAGAGCTATAATATGAATGGAATAAGCTGTAGCTCGTTGGTTTTGTAACTGATACAGTATTTCATGTTATTTTTATCCTTCCAGTTAAAACCAGATACTGCCATCCTTAAAGAGCACAGAATCAATTTAATGATACCTTTAATAATCTTTGCTTTCCTTTTGAAAGCCATATTTTGGAAGCAGGATGTCTCTCCCACTAATGGCTGTCTGCCAACTGGCTTTCATCTTCATCCTTTCTGATTCTGCAGCCTTCTACCCATGTGAATAATTTGCTCTCAGAGCATGTTGTTTTTAGCTCCTGGCAGTCAAGAAGAGAGAAATCAATGTAGATTGCTGGGGTGAGTGACCAGGAGGTGAAACTTGAAAGCCTTGAATATTGGCTGCTTCAGCCTGACAAGCATAATGAAGTGTGCATGAATGGGGAGCTGCATGGAGCCATGAGGGAGGATCAAGCACAGGACCTCAGAAAAGACCATAAAAAAGAACAAATACATAAGGTCTACTGAGGCAGAAAGTAGGGACTCATGTAAGGAGCTTCTGTGAATACTGAACAACTTCTGGTGTAGATTCACCTTTCAAATCTATTACTCGCATTTATTGTCCACCTTTTTTTAATTTGACTTAATGGAGGAGGCCACAGGTTTTCATGAAGATGCTTACAGACATGGTATTGACATTTGTATTTAGTCAAACACACTTTTAAATATATTTTGGATTTATATTATTTTAAAATTCTCAGAAGCTGGCACTTTCTTGTTCCTTGAAGATGGAAGGTGGATTTGTTTCCTTGCAGTACAAGAGCTGAAGTTGCTTTTCTAATGGAACACCATTTTGAATGTAACAGATTTACCACGAACCAATATTTGCTTCTTTTTTTATTTCTCATTCCCAGTGCCCAGTTCTGTAACCAAACTTGTCATGATAAAATCTCCCAGTCATACAGGAGATGGAATTAGGGGTGGAATTAAGAGTTTCTGCTTTGGATGCCGAGCCAAGTGTTCGAGAGCGTTTGAAATGTTGAAATGAGAGAAACTATCTTGAACAGCCTGTTCTTATCCTGAACCAGATTTCTTGGTGTATTTCCAGCAGTATTGAACAGAACTGAGAAATGGGCCCAGAGCTGAAATTTGGGACCCAGTAAGACAGGCCCTATTGCTTTTTTCCCTGGGGATTTAGAGCCACCCTAAAGCAAACTGTGTGCAGGGGCTCCAGGCTCATGCCTGTCACACACAGCAGGAAACAGAACAGATAGATTACCAACCAACAATTCATCCTTTGCATGGGAAATTCTCAATTGCCAGATTTCCTGGGTTGAAGTTTATTTTGTATCATGAGAGTGGATTTTAAATAAACCCTACAGTACATAAGGGCTTACAGGAATATCATAAAAAACAGAACATCACATTGTTCTGTTCTCCAAAATAATAAAACTTTATAATCTTGCTTCTAAATATGAAATATTGAATAGTGAATGTCACAATAGGTGCCTATAAATCATGCAAGTTTGGAGAGTGAGTAAAACATTTGACTGAGGGGAAATATAAATTTTTTATTGCTGCCGTGGTGGGAAATGAATGTGATTTGTAGGATTGCTGTTGGTTAAAATGAAATACAGTTTATTGCACAAAGAGGAAGGGATTCAGACAAGTGCCATGTGTGGGGTTATTTCTGTTGTGCTGTGTAAGTTTCTGGCTATCAACAGTTCCTGTTCTAGGGAGCTCAGAGACTGACTGAGAGTAGGAATTGTGCTTGGCTGGGCTGTCATTCAAGGATAGAGTTCAGATTGTGTGGCAGGTACCTTCTGCCTCCATATCCTATTCCTATATGCTTCAAGTTCAGAAGTTTAGGAGTTGCTGAACAAGCCACAACAGAGGAGAAAAAGACATGGGCAACCTTATGGTAGCTAAGGTGATGTTAGCTGAAAGTTATTGAAATGCATTAGCAGAAAAACCCAGAAATTTCTGAGTGTTTGTTAGCTCTTTTTTTTGTTAAAAAATCACCTCTGTCAATGCCAACAGTGCTATTGCTGAACCTGGAGTGCTGACAGTCATCTCCAGATCCATCAGCTGTTTTGTGCTGCACAAAACATGATGTCATGTCAGGACTGTTATTGAAGCAATGCTTCAGGGACAGCCTGGGAAGATCCTTTTCCTGTAGGTGTCCTCATCTCCCAATCTATTCACCAAATTGTGTATTAATTTCCAAATGCCCTGAGGCACGGATGGATCCTGCACAGATATTTGTCAAAGTACAGCCCACCTGACAGGACAGTGTGCTCATCCAAAGCATCTCTGGAGAACAGCAGTAACTCTGCCACTGGGCACAGTTGGGTTTATTCCCACCTAAACCTTCCCAAGTTTTGCAGTAATCCCAAGGTGTAAGCCTCAGTACAGACATGGAGTTAGAGTTAGGAACTAAAGAAAGAGAAATCTACATGTGGAGTGAGACAGGGACACTTGAGAGGGGTTGTCAAAACAGTGGGAAGACTTGATAGGGTTCACCATGTGCCCTGGAGTGTGGCTGTTGTTCTGGCTGAGAGCCCAGTCAAGGCTCAGATTCAAGATTATTGCTCTGACAAGAAGAAATTGAGCCATATGGCAGGAGTGGAGTTCAGAGGTGATACCACAATAAACTGAGGGCTTTTACTTGTGCGATTCTTTGAGTGGGGACTGGAGTGCCCCATGGATAAGGGACATCTTAGGGGTGGGTGAGGGATGGGGTCTAGTGGCTCTTGGGCAGACACAGTGAGTCATAGAGTCATGTAAGTGGAAAAGGCTTTTAAAATCATCAAGTCCAGCCATTAACCCAGCACTGCTTCTCATCCAGAGCCTTGTTCCCCCCTGCCTGTGTCTGAGCTGTATTTGTTGGGCTCAGAGCTGTATTTGCTGCCCACACGAGCCCCATCCAGGCTTTGCCAGGAGGGAACAGAAGAAGAGGTTCTGCACATCAGCCCTCACTCAGTGGGCTGATGTGCACATCAGCCCTCACTCATGCTGAAAGCACTGGGGTGTCTCTGCCAGAGAGGAAAAGAACCATGCCATGAATTTTTCCTTAGCACAGCCAGGGTTAACACAATCACCCTCAACACGCACTTATTTTTCTTGAGACAGAGCTACTCTCCTATGTAAATAAAGATTAAGTTCATTGAATCCTTCTAAAGGACCTACTATCAAATTGTGTTTAGAATTGCACAGAGGTCCGGGCAGAGGGCAGAGTTCCCAGTTTCACTAATGAACTTTGTTTCCAAGCCTGTATCTTTTTTTTAAAAAAACCTCTTCTCTATTTCCCAGAAATGTGTTGAGCTTTTTGACCCTTAGAAGTCATATCTCATATTTCTAGCATGCTGAGAGTTCTTTACTTCCTGTCCATGATAGTTTAACCTCTGGGCATTCACATTCATTGCTTCCCCACCATCACTGAGCTGCAGCTGTGCAATTCCTTGCCTGTTGCTGTCCATTTCAAACTGCTCTCTTGCTGTTCTCTGAGTGTTTGGATTTGACATTCCTGTTACTTTTAGTAAAAGGAAATGACTAAACACCAACTTTTACATCATTTTACTGTTACCAACGTTATGTGGCTGATCAGAAATGCCAAATCATAGCCTCAAGAAGAACAAAACTTTCATTCTCTTACACGATCTGTATTTGCAGGATGAGAATTCATGCTGTGCTGTCACAAAGGAGCAGGCATCAGCTTGGAGCAAGGAGGTGCCTGAGGGCTACTTCCATCATCCAGCCTTGTTATTGACAGTGGCAGTGACAATGACAGTGACAGTGGGGCACTATTAGTTTCAGGAACGTAGACACCTGTCCTCTGCAGCAAGTAGTCACCATTAATTCTCACATTGCTGAGTCACTGGGGAACCACCAATGGAACTGCTTGGACTCAAAAGCAAGTTCCATCTTTAATTTCTTGTGGAAACTGGCTGTTATGGAGAAGAGCTCTTAACTGTAGTCTGATGCAAGTATTACTCTCTGTCATGTTCTCTGTTGGAAATGATTTCCAGTCTATCACATGTTCTCAGAGAGTTGTTACTGCCTGTGTTGTGATTGTTGCTTTGGCAATTAAACCTTGAATCTCAGGTGACTTCATGTGTCAGCATAAATACAACTACAATAGGAACTTGCTTTTGGGTTTCTAGTGGGTCATGGGAAGTGAAGTTTATAATTTGTAAGCTATGAGTTGAGATGGTTTGGGGTTTATCTTGAACTCCTCTGACACAACGTATTTGCATTTATCACGAGATCATATTTAACTGTCCAACACATCCATGAGGCATGAGCTAAACATTGGCTGTTGGGTGCAGGGTTGTGGCTAAATTGATAAAGCCTGTGGTTTTTGAAAGAGTAAGAAGTTACTTAAATCTCCCTTTTTCTTTCTTGTTATGAATGCCTTTATAGTTCACATTCTAGGACTCCTGCTGTGCTGTGACTGTCTCAGCCTGTTTTTCAGAAGAGCCCTGAGAAGCTGGCTCAGTTGCCCAAAGGGTCAGAGGACAGGCAGCTCTCTCAGACTCACACTCAGTGGGTTTCTTTCCCTCTGATCGCTCATTTAGGGAAATGTTCCCCAAGCCTTTATTCTGCCTTGTTGCACGTATTCCTGCAACTTCATGGCTCGAGGTGCTGCAGTCAGGAGGGTGGCAACAGGGACAGGATTTGCAGAGGGTTTCAGAAGCTGCTGCTTTGAGAGTGGCTCTCTGCAGGTCACCTCAGTGCTCTGGGCTCACTGGGGTGACAGCAGCAGTGACAGGACTCAGCACTGAGTCCTCTCCAGTGGTGCAGTGACAGTGTTTCCTTGGATTGTTCTGTTTTTCTAAAGCAGAAACTCACCACTGTTATTGCACTGCTGGAGTAGCAGCAGTCTGGGGGATCACGAATGATGAGCCTGAAGGGAAGCAGCGCAGTGAAGATGTGTTTTGCTCTGAAAGTTTTTATCATCCTGTAAATCAGAAGCTGGATGATATTGCAAAAATCCATTGAACTAAATTATCAGGGGGTACCAGATACAAAGAGGCACTTGTGGCTCAGGAAGTTTCTGAATTTCAAGTATTTGGAGGCTGAGAGATCATTTAGGGAAGAATCACTACACATTTATTGTGGTACTCTTCCTGCTGTAGTCTTCCTTGGGCATCCAGTGCTGGCTGCTGTCAGAGACAGGTGCTGTGGAGCTCTCAGTTTTACCCACCTGCGTGGTTTTTTGTTCTAATATAAATTATATATTAGAACAAAATATACAATAATAGAACAACAATATAAATATAGTCAGCATCTACGCCTATTGTTTAGAAAGGATGGAAATGTAAGCAAATGAGACAAATTTTCTTTAGATGAAACAATATCTGTGACCATGAAACCAGGACAGATTTGTGCTGTATAGACATTATTACAGGCATATTATATGTATAGATGTCATATATATATATATGTATATACAGACTATATACAGACTATATATATATATGCAGACTATATATATATATAGACTATATATATATAAAATGTATATATATATATATACAGACTATATATATGTATATAAAATGTCTATATGTATATACAGATATTATGTAGACTTATATATAGTCATTATATATATACATACATTATATAGACATATCTATTACATTTGAACATTGAACTGTTTCAGGGGGTTTTAGAATTTTTTTCTCTTTCTAAACAATATATGGAGAATATAAACATTTTCTCAATATAAACACTTTTGGTTTTACTGTGTTTATGTTTTCAAAACGGCCATTTGGTTAATCTTGAATAAACAAGCCTCCAAAATATGGTGTTGGGCAATCTTGGCCACTGATGTGTGTGATGAGTGTGTTTATGTGTGTGTCCAACTCTGTTCAGACTGACTGAATTTCATGTCAGGCAAGGCAATACAAAAGGCTTGGCAGCTTTCTGGAATCCAGCACACGTCTGCCCTTGATTCTGCTGCAAGGCAGACTTTGGGATGAAGCAGAAAAGGGAAAGTCCAAGCTGGCTCCAAAACTGAGATGTGGCACCATTTTAGCACGGGACATGAAACAGAGACTGACATTCAGGAGCTGGGTTTCCCTTGTCCCAGGCAGTGGGAAATGGGAACAGGCAAAGGAAAGAAAAAGTGCTGGTTCCTTTTGGCAGGAGCAAAGGGTTGAGTCCAGAATTGTTTCTTTGGGCCTTGGTGATGGCTGCCTGATTTAAAGGACAAGGCTTTCCCATTCCAGGAGGTGACAGATGCTGGGCAGAGCTGCTGAAAGAAAAGAATTGTCCTTGTGGTGAGGGCATGGCCATGTCAGGAGGGAACTGCCAGGGAGAGAGCAGCCCCAGGCACCAAGTGTCCCAGAAAGGACAGAGATGAAGCTTTAATAATGAGGCACTGTCCATGCTCTTGGGCAGCTCAAAGGATCTCTGTAACTGATTATAAATTCCACATGGTTTGGGTGTGGAATGCTCTCATGGCTGTGCAGCACTCAAGAGGCTGCACCAGGAATTGCCAGCTGGGAAAGCTGCGTGGACAAGAAGCAGAGCTCAGAGAAGAAAGCAGCAGGCAGGAGGATAGATGCTGATGGGATAATGGGATGGAAACACCTGGTAGGAGAGCTGTGGATTTCTGGAACTCGTCCAGGGGCCTGAAGTGGCAGAAAGTTTGGACACTGCTCATGTCCAGCATCCAAAAGACTTTGCCTGAACTAGGAAACTTGGAAACAGTGTGCAAATTGCTGGTGCAGACAGAAAGGAGAAGAGGGCCAGAAGGGAAGCCAAGATGCCATCAGCCTCGTGGCTTTGGTACCTGGAGCTGGGTTTTGGTTTCCTGAATTTCAGAGAGGTTGGTGTGTGTGGCTGAAGGACCATTTTCCATCCTGCCTGCTAGCATGGAGCTCCGGAGATGCACGTTGTGATCCAGATTCTGTGTTCCAAAAACTTTCAAATTAATTTAATTTTCATTAAACTAGGACACTCTGTCCAGTCCCTGCTGGAAGTCCTTTAATCTGTTGCAGACAAACCCCAGATGTTTCTGTGTTCATTATTTATTTTGTCCTTTCTACATTGACCCTGGTGCACCGTGGAGAAACTGTTCCTTTTTGTTAAATGCTGCTGCTCCCATCTGCCCTTTGGTATGGAGACCAGCAGCTCTGCTTTTTAGGAAAAATCACAAAAACCAAAAAAAACCCAAAACAAAACAAAATAACCCCAAATCAAAACAAACAAGTCACCCCCCAAAATACAAATGAACGAACAACTCAAGTAAAAAACCCAAACCCAACCCCAAACAACCCCCACAAACCCTCAAGATTTTCTTAAGTCCTTTTTTCTCATGCAACTGCCTCTCTTTTGATGGTTTCTGTGGAAATTACTGTACTGGCTTAGGGTTTGAATCCAGAGGAGATTTGTGAAATGTTCTGTGCTGGTACAGCTGCTGCCACATGATGGGGAAAGGACCATGTTATGGTTGAGAACTAAAATGCATTGCTAACAATAACTTACTTGCATTTTCCAATCTGATAAGCTGAAAATGTCTCCCTTCAATATGATCAGAAACTTAACCAGCTGTTGTACAAAGAAAATTAAAATTACATATGCAAAGTAGAAAAGAAAGGGAGGATATGCACGAAATTCTGAAAACAGCTCATTTTCTGCTGAAATAAAAAGATGTACTTAGGCATCTCAGCTCAGGTGTTCTTACACTATATATTTAACACTGATGAAGTTGAGCATTCAAATTCTGAATGTGGGAAAGCAGGGATTTTTTCTATTCCCATTGCTCATGCTCATGAATGATCAAAATTTGACTTCTTGCATTTTCTACCCCGTGTTCCAGCTGAGTAAATTTTGGGACTATAATATCAGCATGTCCCTAGGGGAAAGAGTGTAAAATTTTGAAGGAGACATTTACAATGATCACAGTGTGGGAAAGTGGCTAATGAGAAGTGATACAACAGCTCCAAAGGGAATTGTGCAACAGCCTGGAATTTGAATACCAGGGAATTTCCAAAGTAAAACAGCAGTGAAAGATAACCAGGGGAAAAGAACAGAAAACAAACTCTACAAATCTGATTTTATCTTTTCTTGCATGCTGCTCTTCCACTTTCTAGGGAAGAAAGCAAACAGTTTCTTGTTCTCTTGCACAAGGAAAGAGTCACCTCCCATGGGCTCCCAGGGCCTTTCAGGAGGAAAGGAAGTTATTGTGAACAATTCTGTTATTCCTGGAACCCAGACAGAGCCGGGAGCCTACATCTGTAGTTACACAGTACCAATGGCCTTCATATTTTTGCACCAGGACATGGCAAGGGCTGTTTATGGAGTTGGGTTTTATGGTTCTGTCAGCCTCTCTGAGGCTTGCTTTGCTTGTGTGAAAAGTGCATATTAAATGGCTCTATGCAGATATTTATCATATGTATTTTGATATATTGATTAGTAGTGCTGTGTTCACATTTTAATAATATGATAAATGTAGTCTTGTAATTAAAAGGTAACTTTTGTAGTTAAAATAAGTACTATGTAAGTGGGATATATTTTTTTTAAGGAAGGAATGAGGCACTCACACCAGATAGCAGCCCCAGGACACTTGAATCTTTCAGAGAAAAATAATTTATTGCCCTCTTACGAGAAGAAATGAACTTCTTCCCACCTCAAAGGCGCTGTTAAGATTCAGAGGAAGAAGTTGATGATGACCAGATGGAATCCTGTGTTTGAATGGAATTTATGCATCATGTATGAGGTGTATGAATATGCAACAGGCTGTTGCTTTTAAAGGTTAATCCTTTGTTAACGTGGGTCCTTTTCCTGGCTTATTTTGCCCAGAAGGAAGTACCTGGACCGTCCATAACTCTTTGTTCTTATTGTCTCATGTTGTCCTAATTCAAATTCTCCAAATTATTATTACTCTAATTATATTACTATTTTTATAACCATTTTATTACTTTTAAACTTTTAAAATTTGAAAAACGAGTGATTGGTGTTTCTCACACATGAGAAGTGCATGAGGACCACAGGGCAGTAAAGAACCTGCTCTTCCCCCATTCCCTTGCAGAGAAGCTCTGCTTGCTCTGGTTTTCCTGAAGTGCTGGCTCCCTTATTGACCTGCAGCACTCACACATCTGGAATTTATCCTTCCCAAAGAGCTGGGAGTGCAGCAGGGAGAGGGCAGTGGTGCAGAGCTCTCAGGCTGTGTTTAAGGTGTTTAAGCTGGGATTGCTGAGGGCAGAGCCTGAGGCAGGTGTGAGGGAATCTCCTCAGCAGCTTGTGGCTTTCCAGAGGCACCTCCTGCTCCTTCCCATCCTCCCTGCACCAGCTGCACACGTCCTCCCTTGCTCTCCCTCCCAGCACTCTGATGCTGATGGATGTCCCAGGATTCCAGTGAAATGGAAAAGTGCAGGACTCCAGTGGGGATGCTGTGTGGATGCTCTCATTTCTCAGGAAGGGCTGCAGGGGTAGGCAGAGGTGGGGCCTGCTGACTTCACAGGGAAGTGTGATCTGTTTGGCTCCATCTCAGCAGTCCTGCTCATTTTGGAGGGGAGATGAAATCCAGATGCTGGTCCTGGTCTTGATTCCTGACTCAGAAATTGCAGTGTGATTAAGCACTTTGGAAAGCCTCTCTGTGCACAGCAGTGCAGCTCTGTCATTTACCTGGGAATCCCACAAAAGTCTCAGTTCTCATTTAGGGGAATTTTTAGAAAATATTTCCCATCCTTGATGCTTTTTTGGAGAGGATGAGGTTGTTTTCAGATGATCTCTTAAGATAAAAGTCCCTATTGTTTTTATATACTCTTAACACCAGGAACTTAAAAAAAAAACAAGTAAAAAGTGAAAAGCAAATGTTGTAGCTGTTGCACAAGAGCTTTATGCAGACATCACATCCCCACTGCCTGGGGCTCAGTATGTGCAGCCCATGGAGAATTTGCTCACATCTCCTGCATTGTGTGAGCTTGAATTGACTGAATGTGTGGGGCCAGAACAAGGAGCAGGGACCCAGAGTGTGGAATGACAGCGGAGGGAGAAGTGGGATTGCTTGGTGGGGGACAGTGCCTGCTTTGTGAAGTTGGGAACCAGGCTGTTAGAGGCTGCAGAAGCACATGGAGGGCTTGGAAGAGAGCACACAGCCAAGCTTGTGGGTTTTGCCAGTGTAGCACATGGTGGAGATAATTCATGCTATTAATGTGTAAAATATTGTAAGATCCAAACGATGCCTTTTGACCATCCTGGCCAGGAGCAGTGTCTTATTCATATACATCTAGTTCCTGGACGCTCGTTGAGATAAACATTGGGGTTTTAATGTAAGAATAGAAGTTTCCAGGCTGATAATCGCTGGCTTCCCCGGGTCAGGGTCCACCCAAGAGTGATTATCACCTCGAAGATTATATCTACCACGATGATCAATGGCACCACCCTGTTACATGTGAATGCTGACTCCCCCGAAGTTCGCTGACAGCATCGAGACACCTGGACTGGATCTTCGTCTGTCTCTGCACATGTAAAGCCCCGGTTCTGCATGTGTAGGGACACAAAAGAACATTCGGTCATCACTGCCTTGGGCAGAATAAACTGTATAAAAACTCCCTCCCGACGCAGCATTTGTGAACCGAGGGGGAGACTCTGACATTTTTGAGGTCAGATTCAGGTTCACCCAGCGCCGATCCTGGGCTCGACGCTGCCCTTGGCTGTGGTGGTTTTTGATGATCGAAATCCGGTCTCGTCGACAAATTAATAAATCTTTGCTAAATTTTCTTATAAGTTTGGCTCATGATTTGATCATTTATAACAGCCAGCATTTAAATAGCCATTTACCTGGATCCCTCTCCAGCATGGAGAGCAGCCCTCATTGGAGAGAGCCTGTGTTGAGCACCTCACTCTCCTGCATGCAGACCTCTGTCCTGCTCTGTACCAAACTTCAGGAGGTTTCTCTTCAAGGTCCTTGTGGGTGATGCTCTGCTCCTTGTCAGCCATTCCCCTTAATTTAATCCAAGCCAGAAATTTGCTGGTGCTGCATTTTCATCCTCGTTGATTCCCTTTTTGACTTCCAAATTGTATTTCAACAGCACTCCTCTTTCTGAACATCTTCCTAAGGCTTTTGGTATTAAAGAGTTCAGGATTTGAGTATATTACTTCTCTCTGTGAAGATCCCTGTCAAAAATCCCTCCTCAGCTTCCTCAGCTGATGTGCTTCCCTGGTGTGTTCAGAGTGGCTCCTGTTGCCCTGTGCTGGGCTCTGGGGAGACCAAGGGAGCTCCAGCCTGCACAGGACAGTGAGCAAAACTGATCCAGGCAGCTCCTGAATGAGCATGACAGTGAACCAGCACTCACTGAGCTCATACAAACGACATGATGGCAGCTCTATGGGTAGTTACACACAGATACACACTATACTATAAATATATTATATTTAGTGCTTCCATGGGGGTTAAAACCCTCCACAGATATCTTTGTGGTCACTAATGTAATACTCCAGCCTATTTTAGACAATGCAGGGTTCAGGCAGAGTTTGCTGTTGGTGTCTTTGGATGCACACAAAGCTCCCTTTTGTTTTCTCCTGCCAGTATTTTCAGCTGTTACAGTAATTGTACTAATGAGGTTTAGTCTTTAAGAAAACTGATGGATTTGGTCCAGAAGGGCACTCAAGAGTTAAGGACTGAATCAGAAGGTTTCACTGTTAATCTAATATTGAGCATAGCTGCAGTGTAGGAGAAAGAATAAAGTGCTGATATTTGCAGTAAACTGTGCCTGGATATTCTCATTGAATAAAGCAAATGGAGAAGAGTTTTCCTTGGGCAATGGTTTGTGCCATGTGTCCCACTGAGTTGAGCTGTGCAAAAGTTGACTTCCACTGGGCCAATGTCACTGTGAAATAGAGATTTTTCTGGTTTGGGTTCCACCGAGCATTTCCAGCAGGCATTACATTTAACCAGCAGGAAAAGGAAGAAGGAGGCAGCAGCTTTGCTTTTAACCTTGAGAAATTCAACAAAGACAGAGGAGTCCCTGACATTCTGCACGTCCCTTTAGGCTTTCAGTGGTGTGAGAAATGTTCTCTGTCCTGTGATGTCCCATTCAAGTGCCTTCCAAACTCATGCTTACAGCCCACAGAGAGACATTCTTTAAGCGGGAAACTGAAGGACAGAGTGGTTGAGGAAAATAGTGCCAGAGTAGTGTTGGGCTGTTGATACTTGCTGTCCTCAAGATGTAGCTTTGTCCTCTCCAGTCATCTGTCTCTGCCCTGCTGCTGTGCTCCTAAAACATGGAATGCTTGTGATCGCCCTCCAACCCTTCCAGGCTTTGTTGGATGAATCTGCTTAGCCCTTACATCGGAGCCAGAAGTGTGTTTGCAAGACTTGAGATGAAATTCTGCCAAGTTTCTCAGCTAAAAGTGTGAGAGTTATTCCCTGGCGTGCTTTCCAATTAAAAGGAAAAAAAAAAAAAAAACCCAACCTTCATTCAGAAGGTACTTAAATATTAATCTCAACAAAGCATAAACCTATGAGTAAATTAGGAACATATTTCCCTTTTCTGATTTCAGTAACAAAAGAAGGATTATTTGGCTTTCCTGCATCAAGTTGATGGGTTTAACTGTTATCCTTAATTCTGAGGAATTACAGAAGGAAGAAAAATATGAATAAGAAATTCTTGAGTATCAGAATTTCCTGATTCCAAGTATCTGTTTCTCCAGATGCCTGAACACTTGATTTTTGTGGGAGCAGACCCGTGACCCTCAATAAAATAAACTTGTTTGTGTGCAAAGGAAAACAATGTGCAAAGTTTAGTGTGTAGCAGTTTCTGACAACAAATGGACTTGAGTACTGAGACAAATGGATCATGAGCACCAGCTGTGGAACTCACAGGCACGTCCCTCAGAAAATCTGGACAATAAACTCCCTGAATGTTGCCTATTAAAGGGTTATTTGATTATCATATAGAATTAATTTATATTCCTGGGTTATAAATCAGCATGACTGAAGTAGGGGACAAACAGCATATGAAGTACATCCAATTTGGCTTTTGGTTGTAAGACCTTGGAAGCTTTCTTAGACTCTTGTCCAATGGTTAAAACCTAATTTAGAGCTGGGAAATATAAAATGCATTTCTTATTTATTACAGTAAGAGCTTGGTGACTGTAGACAATGCTCTGAGACAAATTCCAGCAGAAAGAGGCATCCCCCTGAGTATGTTGCAAAATAATTTGGACAGTGTAGAGACCAAGGCAAATGAGGTTATTTAGGACATTAGTGTGAGAATGGCTCATGAGTTTGGTGTGCATTTAGGGTTCTTTAAATTTATATTTTTAAAAGATGAGATGGAGAGTGATAAATTGAGTGTCAATATCTTAGCTTTTCTGGATAATTTCTTACTCTCTGAAAGGCAGCTGTGGTCTTCACTCAACCTTAGCAATGCCTGAACTCCAAATATCACATAATACTGAGATTTGATCTCTTGATTGCAGATTTGGAAAAAGTTGTAGCAGGACCCCAACAACATAAAGGACAATTTAAAGATACTCTGCCTTTTTATAAGTTAATGAATAATGATTCTGTTAATAATTAAAGTCCTAGTTAAAATTTCCCAGAGTGTATCTTGGCCTGTAAGGGCCTTTAAATACCTGAGTCCCCTTTCAAGCAGCATACAAAGCTGGCAGCAGAAGACCAGAGAGTGCAGGCTATGTATGGGGATTTCTGCCAAGGCAAACTGTGCTCCCAGACAATTATAGCAAATGTGAAAGTTTTGACAAACAAACAAACAGAAAAATAGAGGTCAAAGTCCTGAATCCCAGCATATGAACTGCTAAGCATCTTCTGATATGGGGGGGTCAGTACACATATGGTCAAAGTTGAATGTTGCACCAAGACTGTAAAGGTTGCATAGGGAAAGAGACAAAGAGGCTCAGTCTTCATTTCCATACAAAAAGAAAAATGGATTTTTACTGTGAGAGGCAGCAGTTAGCTGGAATAACTAACTATTAGTAGTTATTAACCATAACTATGTCTTGGCCTCTTCCTTGCTCTGGGAGATGACATTCTCCTTTACCTCTTGCCTCTCCTTTACCTCTCTTGCCTCTTCCAGGTCTCCTCCCTCACTGCAGAATGATAATTTTTTTTCCAGATGCAGAGGTTTGATGTGCTGAGTTAAAACCCAAATCTGGAAACTGGGAGAAATTGGAGAGACTACAGTTGAATTCTCCACAGCATTGGTTGAAAGTGAATAGGCAAAATCCACTTGTCTCATTGGTGCTGAGTGATCAGCCCTGCTATGAGTTTAAAGGGAAGATCTTTCCCAGAAACAGCAGGATGATAATTCTTTAGTGTGATACTGCAATTTGTCAAAAATGAAACATCAAAGTCATGTAGGGATTGAGAAACTCTACAAAATCAGCAATGTTTTGCAATGGAGTGAAGAGTCCCATTAGAGCTGAGGAGGCTTGTTTGCTCATGCCAACTTTTTCTTGAACTATTTTCAGTTCTCATAAGGTTGTAACCACAAAAAAAGACATTTTAGCCTATCAAATCCATTTACTGAGATATGACATGCAAAATAATATTGCTTAGTTATAAAATTTAGTGGAACAAGTTCAAAATCTGTTCTGAAATACATTTGTAAATCTGCCCAGGTGAATTCCCCTTCTCCCAAATCCAGCAGGGAAAGGACCACAGGTAGCATCTTTTAGAAAGAGCAGGCAGATGTGGAGCCCTATCTTTAACTTCTTGAATGCAAGGAGAACTGTGTAATTAATAGGCTGTTTGGGCAGCAATTCCTGCTGTTCATCACTGCTCTGTGAGGGATCAGGTCTGTCCCAGCGAGGTGCTATGCACAGGTTGGACCCCAGAGCTCTTGGGGCTCTGGGCACCAATGTTTGCCAAATGCTGCTTTATTCCAGTTCTTCTCTTGTGCTCATTTACAGAGGATGCATGCTGTGGACACTGGCAAGATGTACATATAAAAAAAAGGTCACTAAGATTATATTATTATTATTATTATTATTATTATTATTATTATTATTATTATTATTATTATTATTATTATTACCTATTATAACAATATAATGTAAACTAATAGTATCTGTGAAGGTTCTAGCTTTGTACTGTTGAAGGTTCTAGTTCTACAAACCTTCTACTGTTGAAGGTTTGTACACTGTGTTCAGCTTTTAATTCTATGAGTAGTTTTAGAGGAGCAAAACACCCCAAGTTTGCAGTGTAGGGCTGAGGTAATTGTCCCAGTGTTTCACACTTTTGTTAGGTAATTTGTGCGCCAGGAATGGGAAGGCAGAGAGGCTGTGAGAAGCAGGAGTGGTGTGCAGAGTGAGCACATTCAGGAGTGAATGTGTTAAATGTTTTCATCAGAGACACGCACAAAAAAGGCGGATTGTGGATCTGCGAGAAAAGTTTATAAAAGAGAGTAGGAAAGACAGCACACAGTTCGCTTTTTAGCAGCTTTAATGTTCGAAAGAATGTGATCGCTGTGGGCAGAGCCCACTGCAGCGGGACCTCCCTCACAGCCCGCGATAAATCCACTTCCCCCGAGCGGGACAGGCGCCTCGCGGGACCGAGCCCCGCGGCTGCTGTGGGGCAGGACAGCCATGTCCACGGGCAAGATCTGCTGCCTGGTGCTGCTGTCCCTGGCCGTGCTGGCGGGGGCCGTGACCCTCGTGGTCATCCTGAGCCAGCCCCGGTGCGCTGCCCAGCAGTACCGGCACGGCGCCGTGGCTGCCGACACCGAGACGTGCTCCCTCATCGGCCGGTAGGTGCACGGAGCTCGGTGTGGGGCTCCCTCATCGGCCGGTAGGTGCACGGAGCTCCGTCCGAGGCTTGGGATCCCTCATGGGCCAGTAGGTGCACGGAGCTCGGTGTGGGGCTCTCTCATGGGCCGGTAGGCGCACGGAGCTCCGAGGCGGAGGCTCCCTCATCGGCCGGTAGGCGCACGGAGCTCGGTGTGGGGCTCTCTCATGGGCCGGTAGGGGCACGGAGCTCCGAGGCGGAGGCTCCCTCATCGGCCGGTAGGTGCACGGAGCTCGGTGTGGGGCTCCCTCATGGGCCGGTAGGGGCACGGAGCTCCGAGGTGGAGGCTCCCTCATCGGCCGGTAGGTGCACGGAGCTCGGTGTGGGGCTCCCTCATGGGCCGGTAGGGGCACGGAGCTCCGAGGTGGAGGCTCCCTCATCGGCCGGTAGGTGCACGGAGCTCGGTGTGGGGCTCCCTCATGGGCCGGTAGGTGCACGGAGCTCGGTGTGGGGCTCCCTCATGGGCCGGTAGGCGCACGGAGCTCCGAGGCGTGGGGCTCCCTCATGGGCCGGTAGGTGCACGGAGCTCCGAGGCGTGGGGCTCACGGACGGGACCCGCACTCAGCCAGGTCCCTCTCCGGTGCCGCTCCAGCCGGGAGAGCAGACGGAGCCTCCGCCTCCGCAGATGATGCTTACTGTCATTGCACTGTCACAAAAATCTGCAAACCCTTGGCCTTTTGGAAGGTATAAATATTTGTAGTATGCAAGTATAGTGCTGGTTTTAAGTGGGGAAGGGAGAAATTTACTTTTCGTGGCGTGGTAGATCTGTCGGATAAGGGACTTAGAGGAGCTTGCAGAGAGCTGCAGCCAGGCTTCAACAGAGACAAGGAAGGGAAGGCAGGGACAAAAGGTATCCCTTCCTTTTGGGGGTCTGTTTCTGGACTGAAGCCCACAGCAAGTGTGTCTGCTATGAAGAAAAAAGCAGAGAGCAGATTTAGATTTAGCAGATTTTCTACAGTCAAGACAGTAGAAGTATAAAAGACATATTTACACCACTTGGAAAGAAAGAGGTGGATTAAAAAAGTTCTCAAGATGTCCAGGTGGTATGCCTTCAGTTTGTGTAAAACTTGTCTCTCAAGCATTTTGACTCCCATGTTACTATTTTGCTGTTCTTTCAATTATTAAATGCCTGTATCCTTGAAAGCAGAAGGATGAAAGTTTACATGTGATGCTGCATGCTCCACGATGGATGCTGTGTGCTTTGCCTCATGGCTGGGGGACTGAAATGAGACATGGTGCCATAATACCACATTTTGCTTAGTCTCACCTTTGATTCTGGCAAAGATGTACAGCATTTGTGAGCAGCTGGAGAAAATACAGAGTGGCTGCACGTCTGCCAAGCAGTGAGATGGGGTTTTTATGTGAAACCACATGTTCTTCAGAAAGCAGAAGTACTTTTAAAATCACTATTAATGGAAAAAGAGGAAAAGACATAATTGGATTGCCCAAAGAATCTGCTGGGGAAAACCAGTGCATTTGTTTTTGCAGCTATTGTAAACTTTAACTTGATGTAGTGTGTAATCAGCTGGAAGACGTTGAAGTGAGAGGCACGGAAATCTGCGGCCGGTGAACAACTGAGCAGCTTTGTCTCGTTGGCTGCTGCTGCTGGGCTCTCCCTGGTTTCCTTCCCCTCTCTCAGCAAGGAGCTCCCCAGGCTTCCCCAGCCTCCACCACAGCTGCAGCTCCAGCCTTGCTGACAGGTCTGTGCTGTCCCTCCACTCCCATGGACCAGCTTGAATTTCCTACAAACAGTCTGCCAACGATCCCCACAAAATCCTGCCCTTGCTCCACCTTCCCAGCTCATTTTCCCTTCCTTTTGCATCTGCACATCAGGTCCTGCTCTCTCCTCCAGCCCTGCCAAGCCTCTGGGATGTTCCCAGCCACGGCTGCTGGGAACCCCCTGGGCTCTGCCCTGCTCACCCTGTGCCTGGCCAGCCCCATTCCCCTGCTGCTGCATGAGTGCTGCTGCTCTTCCTGGTATCCTTTGCCTCCAGCCATTCTTGGAAATCCTTGTGCTCATTTCATGCTGTCCTTAGACTCAGAACGAGACAAACTCCTGTGTTGTTCTCCCAGCTTCTTCTGTGCACGTCCTTATAAAAGACAATAATAAAAGTAAAATTGCTTATAAAAATGTTCCTCTGCAAGAGAGCTTGGGACCAGAAGCTTTGTATTATATTTGCCATTTTTGTTGTTGTCCTATTTCTTTCTCCATCCTAGTGGCCCACATTCTTCTCTCTAGGAAGCTCATTGCGTGCTCTGCTCTGCATGTGATCCTGTTCATTTTCTCCCAGACATTTCTGTGCTGTTATACCTGTTTGTCACTTTTTAAGCTGTCAGCTCTCAGCTCATGATGCTCTTTAGTGCTCTCAGCACTACATTAGTTCTCAGAGCAAACTGCCAGGTGGGAAAGTGATGTTCTTTCCCTGGTGAGGAGGCCTCAGATGGCAGTGGCACTGTGAGGATCCCTCAGCACAGGGGCTCAGGCCAGGCTCAGCCTCTCAGAGCCATCAGCTCTGCTCTGTCACCTCCTGTGTGACTCTGCAGGGTGACTCAGGCTCCCTGATGGGAGCACCATGGGATGATAAACACACAGCTGCTTCCTGCCTCATCTTTGCTGAATAAGATTTTAGGAATTTTGTCACAGCAGTAGCAATAAAATCCAATTTCTGAGAGTAGTCTTGGCCATTAGGCCCTGCTGTCCCCACCTGTGATCTGGCAGTTCATGTGACACTTCAGCAACAAGGTGAGAGCAGGGCAAAGCCAAGCAGCCCCAGACACACTGCAGGGCTGGTTTGTCCCTGCTCCTCCTCACTGCCCCTGCAGTCCCTCTCTCCTGCTGTGACCCCACAGCCTCCCCTTTCATCCTACAAATCCCCCAAAACTCACAGGAATCTGTGTGGGGGACGCTCACAGAACTGCTCTGGTGCCTAAAGCCTTGGAATCTAAAAGCAGCCCCCAGTCTCTGACTTACTCACAGATTTTATTCTTTAATTTAAAAATTGTGTTTATTTTAAAGATAAACAACGTGCTCTGTGAGTTGTCAGGAATGAAATTACATGATACTCTGTTGGTTTAAGATTCTTCCATTTGGGAGTCTGTGTGTGTTCCTAATAGAATTGTCAGTTGAACTCACTGAGAATAACTGAACTAAATCTCTTGCCCGAGGAGGAATCTTGTATTTCAATGAGTGGGACAGTGGGCTGTGGGAAAACTCCTCAGGGCCCATGTGTTTTCCAGCTCTGGAGATTGTGCTCATGTACTCTGGATTTCTGAAATCTTCATGGAACTCTTTGGGTCCCTGCAGAAAGTGAGCAATCTCAGTGAGCCTTCAGGTGTCACCACCATCCTGAGCTAAACTTTCCCTCAGCCATCAGTGCCCAGCTCTCAGTGCTCAGCAGTGTTGGGTCTCTTGCTGTGTTTGTTCTGCTGGAATTTGGGGGCTGAAATCAGCCTTGTACAGCTGCCTGGTCCAGACTAAAACCCTGCCCTGGGAGAAAACTTGTCCCTGAATGAAGTGAAACATTGATGAAGAGGGATGGGAGGCTAAAAGGAGAACCAGAGCAGTTTTTACCCAAGGATGTGGATTTGGTACCACAGCCCACCTCACTAATTTCTCCTCATGTCAAGAGCCCTGAGGAGACAGGAGATGATGGCCCTGTGACAGTAAGAAGTGCTCAAACCTCACCTCCAACTCTCAGCTCTTGTTCCTTGCTGGAGGAGGCTCTTTTCATCAAGCATGCAAAAATCTCTATATTCCCTGCCAGTGTGCTGTTTGAGCTCTGCCATCCACTGCTCTGCATTCCTTTGTTTCCCAAATGGCAGAAGCAAGAGCTGGCATAAGGACAGGGACACATTTAGGAAAAGTGCTCATTCCCAGTGATGGGATTCACTGCAGAAGGAGAGCTGAGCTGGCCTGGCCCAGCAGCCATCTCTGATCCCCCTTCTCCAGTGTAGCCCAGCATAAACCCTGGGAACCAGCCTTTGAAATCAGCACCCCGGGGGAACAGGGTGTGGGGAGGGTGAGAATGGTGAGACTTGAACAGAAAAAGTCTGCAGCCCTGAGAAACTCAGCTCTAACCAGAGGATCTGATGCAAAAAATCCTTTTCAGTGATGGCCCAGCAGATTTCTGAAGAATGTTTATCAAATCCCAAAGGATTTGGTTTCCCTTCTTGTGCATTTTAAATTTGGTAACTGGCACTTTTTCACAGAAGCAGTTGTTGCTTTTGCTCTTCATAAATCCTAAGGAGGCAGCTGCTGTGTAATGGGTGGTGTCCCAGTCCCCAACCTTCTTTAGCAGAAAAAACCCCATCATTTAATAATTATTAAATTTATTTCATTTGCGTTTCCAGTGTGTTTAAAGGGGCTTCAGGGCTCCCTCTAGCCTAGGGCAGAGCAGATCTTGGTCTGCAGCCCAGCACAGCCCATCTTTGCTGTGAGCAAAGTGCCACCATTCACCCTTTCCAGGGAAGGTGAATCCCTGTTTGCTGCTGCTGGAATGGGATTTGGTTGTTAACACCCTCTTCTGCTCCTTCTCATAAGGAAACTCCATTAATGACTAAACCCCAACGCTAATGGGCAGGAAGGATATGGGACAAAACATTGTTTATCAGATCAGATCAGCTGCAGCGCTCTGGGGTATCCCTGGGGAGACCTGGTGAGGTGCCACAACTTGATCAAGGGCTTTGCATTATAACTGAGCTCGTTGCAGCAGAGACCCATCTGAAGGGAGCCAAGTAATGGGACATAAATCCAGATGTGGTTTTGCTATATGTAATGGCCCTAAATTGCCCAGGGCATGTCTGTGACTGGAAATGAGTGAGCCATGCACAGGCAGGCACATGTGACACGCCAAGAGCCAGCCCAGTGTATTTTCTGTTGAATTTCAGTCTCTGGAGAGGCTGGGGGGAAGGCTGGAGGCCAGTGTGAATGTGCTGTGAATTTGGGTGAGAATGGTGCTTTTCAGGCTTTGGGAAATGTGCCTGATGTTCCATGTTGAGGTCTTAATACATTGCACTGAAATGTGCACTATACCATCTCCAAACTTCTTTTCAAAGCTGTTTTGCTCTGTCAGAACCATATCCATGCCTTTCCCTCTCAGAACCATGCATTTCCCAGCCAGAACTATGCATTTCCCTCTCAGAACCATGCATTTCCCTCTCAGAACCATGCATTTCCCAGCCAGAACTGTGCATTTCCCTGTCAGAACCATGCATTTCCCAGCCAGAACTGTGCATTTCCCTGTCAGAACCATGCATTTCCCAGCCAGAACCAAGCATTTCCCTCTCAGAACCATGCATTTCCCTCTCAGAACCATGCATTTCCCAGCCAGAACTATGCATTTCCCAGCCAGAACTATGCATTTCCCAGCCAGAACTGTGCATTTCCCTCTCAGAACCATGCATTTCCCTGTCACCAGGCTTTGTACATGTGTTCCTTCACAGTCCACACTCCAGGGACTCTGGGGAGCACTGTCCTGGCTCTGTGTAGCAGTCCTTCTTTCCTCTTTTTCCTTAAATTTTCTAATTTTTCCCAACTTTCTAACATTTTCTGGGTCTTCTGCAGAGTTGACTGAGTTTTTTAGGAAGCCCTGGTGTCAGCAATTGTTGAAAATTGCAATGCAAGATGTTTTCCATTACCATCTGTATGGCAGATTACCTTTGCCAAGTGGGCAGCGCACCTCCCTCAGGAGGGGACATTGCTGATAACAGCTATGGAATGTCCCTGCATGGCTGATAAGAACTCCAGCATCCCATTGGGAGATGTGAGCCCAGGGGGAGGAGCCAAGCATTGCTACCCAGATATAATCCAGAGGTTTTGAGACACCAGCACGGCTTCTCCACTGGATTCCCCAGAGGAACAGCAGCTGCCTCTCCTTCCACTGGATCTTCAGAGGAAGAATCCATCCTTCTCTACAGGATCCCTGCTCCAGCAGAACCACCCCTGACACTGCAGGAGGGCTGAGCCACAATTCCAATGGGACTGCCACCAACACCCTGACCCACAGGGTGTCAGGCTGGGTTCTGACTCTGTCACTGTTGTTCTGGTGTACTGCATTGTTTATTTTATCCTTTTATTTTCTTCCTTATTAAAGATCTGTTATTTCCTGCTCCCATAGTTTTTGTTGCCCGAGAGACCCCTTAATTCAAAATTTATAGCAATTCAGAGGGGTGGGGAGGGTTTACATTCTCCATTTCAGGGGAGGCTCCTGCCTTCCTTAGCAGACTCCTGTCTGTCCAAACCAAGACAGCCATTAACAGCTTGGGATTCAGAAAAGCACCTCCCAGGGACATTGGTGTGGTGAGTCCATCCCCTGCTGCAAGGGCTGGATGGGTGACCCTGAGTCTCAGTCTCCATGTTCAGATGCTTTTTTACAGCCATGTAAACTTCCATCCTTCTGCTTTCATGGATACAGGCATTTAATAATTGAAAGAACAGTAAAATAATCACATGGGAGTCAAAATGTTTGAGAGACAAGTTCTACACAAACTGAAGGTGTACAACCTGAACATCTTGAGAACTTTTTTAGCCTACATCTTTCTTTCCAAGTGGTGTAAATATGTCTTTTATACTTCTCCTGTCTGGACTGAATTTCAATTAAATCTGCTCTTTGCTTTTTCTACAGCCAGGGAGCTCCCAGGAGGCCAAAAGCCATGCAGAAACAGAAAGCCTGATATTCCCTACTATTTCTTCCCACTTGTCCACATGTCATTTCCTTGCAGGCAGTGGTTCTGAGGCACTTGGGGAAACAAAGGAAAGGCACATCAGCGTGCCTGCTGGCAGCATCCTGTTCCTGAGCCAGCAGGGCCCAGCCATTCTGTGGATGGAAAATAAACACCAGCCTGTGTGTGTGCTCTGTGTTCCCATGCAAAGCCTGGGACCAGCTGCACTGCAGCCACTGAACTGCTCCAGTCTCCCTCTGGCCCTGCCTTATCTGAGCAATGACCCAGTGAAGCAGTCAGGAGCCTTCCTAGCAAACCCCAGTGCTGGCTGTGCAGGAAATGCCATCCCATTGCCACTGCAAGGAAATGATGGCTTTCAGATGTTCTTGGGGGAAGCATTTGTTGAGACAGTTTTTCTTACAGAACCTCGTTGCTGTCAGCAGCAAGAGGCTGCCTTAATGTCTGTGCCTTGGTAGAAGCAGTTGAGGGTTTGTTTTTGGTTTGGTTGGTTGTTTTTTTTTTTTTTTTTTGCTTGGTTTTAGGTGATTTTTGGGCTTTTTTTTTGTTTGTTTCTTTGTTAGTTTTATCTTTGGGAATACAGGGAGCAGGCTGGGCCATTTTTGTGCTAATAAGCCCAGAAGTCACATTGTGGGAACAACAAAAAGCTCATTGACAGGAGTTTTCTCAGGAGTTTGCTTCACATGAACCCAGTGTTCCCACTTCAGTGCTCCTGTCCATTTGACCAGCATATGCCTTTATCAGGAATGGCATTTGGGAAGCTAGAGATCAGTTGGTTGATTCCTAGTATATGGAAGGCCCTCTTCTGTGCTCAGAGCATCCTTCTCCATGTTTTGCTGTCCCTTTCAGCCCACAGCATTTGTGAGCAGCTGCAGCTCTCTCTCTCTCCCATAACTCTTTGCCCAGAGCAAGTCCAGCCTGCCAGAAGGTCTGGCCTTGGCTGCTCTTTCTTCCTGTGGACCCTCCTTTCTTTCCCTCTAATTGTTATTTTTATCCAGCAGAGGAAGGTGCCCCTCACACCCCACACTGCATTTCTCCAGCTGCTCTCCTCAGCTTGCAGGGGTCCCAAGAAGGCATTTCCATGTGGTTCCTCCATCCTGACATTCCTGGATTTTAACAGTGTCTTTTTTCTTCCTTTCCCACCACAGGGACATCCTGAAAAGTGGAGGCTCAGCTGTGGATGCTGCCATTGCAGGCTTGATCTGCACTTCAGTGATGAACCCCCAGAGCTCAGGCCTGGGTGGTGGGGTCGTTTTTACCATCTATGATGCCAGCACAGGTATGGCCTCTCCATGGTGCCCTGTCCCTCTGCAGACACACAAATCAGAATCCTGCCTGCTCTCTCAGAGCAATATTTTGAATATAAAAGCTACATCACAAAGCACAATTGTGCTCTTAATCCAAAGCATCCAGCACAGGGAGCTGTGATTGTCATTTCACAGCAAGAAATGTGTGTGGAGGAAAGAGCTTTGAGAGGAAATGAGCTGAGTTTGCCTCTCCTTGCCCGTCCAAGGCAGTCCCAGAGTCACACAATCCCTGCAGCAGGTGTGAGTGGCTGAGAGAAGCAGGCAGGAGGGGTTTGTGCTGGCAGGGTTGGGCTGGCAGTGCCAGCTGAGCCCCTGGGATGGCACCTGAGGGGTTTGTGCTGCCCCAGCAGCTCTGGCAGTGCCTGCTGGCCCTGGAGCTGTCTCACCAGGGCTGCTGTGGCTCCCCAAAGCAGTGCTGACACTTCCTGTCCCAGGAGATGCATCTCCACTTCAGAAATCTAAACCTGGCAATGCTCTGTGTCTGCTGGGGGGCCTTTCTGTGCTTGGCTTAAACTCCACTGTTGTTTTGTTGCTTTTATGTCTTCAACGTGGGAGTTTAAGTCTTGGCTTCCAAAAACCCCCAGAGCTTATATATCTAATAGTAATATCAACAATAAGCACTGTAACAATGTAATCATTTTAAAATCCCTGCCAAGTAGTTTCACTGAGTCACAAATCTGGAACTGTTTGGGTGTATCTTATGCAAGGGCCTAATTTGGCAGACCACCTATGTTTTTCTTCTTTTTTCCTTTTGGCAGACCACCTATATTTTTTTTTTCTTTTTTCATTTTGGCAGACCACCTATATTTTTCTCCTTTTTTCCTTTTGGCAGAGCCATGGAACTTTGTTTCCTGACAACAATCCTCCTGTGCTACCTGAGTTGTGCTGCTGCACAGAGCTGAGGCTCTGGGTACACCAGGGAGCACTGTGGGCTCCTGCAGCACAGCTGGCTCTGGGACTGACAGGGACAGATAAATACAAGGCAGAGAAGGAGTAAAGTGATAGGGTAGACCTGAAATATGAGTGTATGCAAGTGGGGGTTTGGGTTTGGTTTTGTCCTTTCAGGCTCCCTGATACATAGAGGGCTTCAAAATATGATGGGCTTGCCTCATCATCATTGGGTAAATGGCCCTCCCAGGAGCATGAGGCTCACATTGTGCCTCTGATGTGTCCCATCTGTGGAAGAAGTGCAGGAGCCTGCAGGTGTGAGGCAGCATACCCCAGCCCATATCCCAGCCATGATCCCTGGGGGAACCTTTGCTGCCTGGAGACAAGCCCTGGCCTTCTCCCTGTACTTTCAGTACCTTTGGTGGGCACTGCTTGGCTTGTTGTAGATAAAAGCACAGGAGTCAAGGATAAGTTGTGCTGACACCTGATCCTGCAGGTGCACTTGGCACATCCAGAGCAGCTCAGCTCTGTGCCAGCAGCACATGCAGTGATGACTGAATGGTGATGTTCACCTGCTTCAGGAGGAAAACATGATGTATTTCCCTTCTCTTCTTTCCAGGAGCAGTGGAGGTGATCAATGCCCGTGAGACAGCCCCACGAGTGTTTCCTCACAACCTCTTGTCTGGCTGTGGTGTTGGCTTCCCCATTGGTAAGGACACAGCTGTGTGCCCTCCTGTGGGCACAGAGCTCAGCACAGTGGGTAACTGGGCACCTCACTGGCTTGATCTGTAGTTCTGTCTAGTTTAACACCCTCTACCTGGACTGCTTTTTGCAAAAGTAACTAAAAAGATTAGGTCCATAAACACAAAAAATTCCCGGAAACCTGACCAGCCAGGCAATGGGGAGCCAGCATGAGGAGAAAGCACAATGTACCTTCTCTCTGTAGGAAGTCTGCAGTTCAAGACTGGATTTCCCAAAGCTCTCATTCCCCAGAAGTTCTTACAGAGAAAAATAAGATCAATAGCTTTAGGGAAACAAAAGAAATCAATCTTTTGTGCTTGCCATGTCCACAGATGGGGGAAGCACGCTGGCACATCAGAGGTTGGGCTGCTGGGCTCAGGCACTCTTGCTTTAGCAGCACATCTTGGATCTTTCCACATTTCTTGCTGTGTTCATCCTCCTTCCCTGAAATGTTATCTTTTGGGGTGTATCCTGGATTCTGGAGATGTTCTTACCCTTGGAAGAGCCTGAAGAGGAATCAGGAGCAGCTCTGTTTGGAAAGGGACAGCTGGAGTTCTGCTCAGAGCAGGGTGATGTCAGGTGTTGCTCAGGCTGCCCAGGGTCAAAGAAGGAGCATGTCAGACATGTGACAGCTTGTCTTGTCTCATTTTTAAATTTCCCCAGGGATGGAGAATTTCACTGCTTCCCTTGTTCTGGTGTTTGCCCAGGCCCCACCCCAATGGAGTGCCATTTCTCCAGTGTCCAGCTGCCACCTCCCTTGCTGCAGGCCCTGCCTGTTGCCTGTTATGTTTTCAGCACACCTCAGGCCTGGCTCCAGCCTCTCCACACCCCGCTGCTCAGTAGCAGGGAAATACATGAACAGCAAAGGGCAATAAACAGACCCAGCCTGCTTTTAGAAGCCTTGGTTGCCTCTACCAGCTCAGACTTGGACTGGGGAGCTTCCAGAGAGGTGGGACCCCCAAAGCAGTGCTGTGTGGGTGTGACAGTGCTGCTGTGCTCCCCAGGTCCCCGCTGGATTGGTGTCCCTGGAGAGATCCGGGGCTATGAGGTGGCCCACGAGCGCCACGGCCGCCTGCCATGGAAAGCCCTGTTTGAGCCAACCATCAAGCTGCTTTCAGAGCCTCTGCTCATTTCTCCAGTTCTGGAAAAAATTCTCCATCACCCAGCCTTCTCTGGACCAGGGAAAAGCCTGTGGTAAGAGCCATGGATGACACTGCAGGGTGAGGGCCACTGCTCCCTCAGCTCCAGACCCTTTCTCTGACGTTGGAAAGCACACAGCATGCATAATCCAGATCAGCTCCTGGTAGGAAAAAAAATGTCATTGGCTTGGGCAAGAGCAAGCTCATGCTGTAAAAGTGATGTGCTGGGATCTCTAGCTGGTCAGAGTGAACCCAACAAAAGTTCCAAAGTCTCTTTTCCCAGCCCAGTGCTTGAAAAAGGAGTCAGAGCTCTTCATTTCTCAGTCTCAAAGTTGTTCATTACTTCTTGTCTATAAAAAATTTTCTCCTGCCCTGCCGAGGTCCATCCAGCAGGACAGTTCCAGGCACTCTGCCTGCCCCAGGGCAGTGTTATGTCTTTAAACTAAAAACTGTGTGTACAATGTTTACAATTACTTTCCAATACCGATCACCTGTGTTAGACACTGAGCTTCTACTCTAAACCAATCTGTGAGTGCCAACATCACAGCAGGAGATGGAGGCCAAGAAGAAGAAGGAGAAAGGCTGGACACACCCAGTTCCCCCCATCTTGCCCCCATACCAAAAACCCTAAAATCTACATCTCCACCCCGTGATAACTTCACTAATATTCTACTTAAACTGTTGTGGCTTGCTGATCTTCATACAAGGTTGGTAATTTGCTCCATGGACCATAATCAAACCCACAGGTGTTTTGGGCTCTGTGCCAGGGTCCCTGAGCCCCCTGGCAGGGGTCCTGGACAGCAGAGGGATGTCCTGGGTGCTGACAGATGGATGTTGTTGTTGAACAGCCCGCTGCTGTGTGCTGGTGGCAGATTCCTGAAGCTGGGCGAGTCATTCCGGTGGCCAGCGCTGCAGCGAACGCTGCGAGCCGTGGCGGAACAGGGAGCTGCTGCGTTCTATGAGGGAGAGATTGGGAGGGCCCTGGTGGAGGACATCAGCAAGGCTGGTGAGTAACAGCTACAGGGAGTCCTGATATACATTAAAACCTGGCCTTTCTCCCAGCCATTGGGTCACAGTGAGCCTGGACCAGGGGAAAGCCAACCCGTGCCATTTGTTGGTCACTTGGGGTGGTGCCTGACATGGGAAGAGGCCACCTTTCCCTAATTCCTGTAACTTAGGCCCAGAAGCAGGGCTGAGACCACTCCCTGCTCTGGCCTTTGCTCACTGTGTTCGCCCCTCTGACTCCTTTAGGCTTTGTGACATGCTGGGTTTGGCAGCACATGAGGATGTGTGAGGGCAGTGCTGTGCTGGGTGCGAGGAATTTGAGCTCCTCACAAGCTCTACCTGCCTCTGCTGCAGGCAGATGTGAGTTTCTGTGCTAATGGCAGCTCCTGGGTCTCTCTCTGTTGAAGGGTCCAGCCTCTCACTGGAGGATCTTCGGGCATACACAGCACAGGTGTCCTCAGCTCTGAACATCACCCTGAACAAACACACCAAAGTGTTTGCTCCAGGACCACCCATGGGAGGTGCAGTGCTCATGTTCATCCTCAAGGTATTGGAAGGTAAATTCCTAATGGAAAGGGGTCAGCAAGGGGTTTTCAGAGAGTGTTGCTCCAGAGTGATAAAATGCAATGGGCAGAAATGGAGTTTTTGAGCCAGAATGGGGCCCAAAGCAGCAGTGTGCTATGCTGTGCAGCAGGAGGATGAACTGGTTCACTTGTACAGTGGGTCAGCATCACCACAGCTGCTGCAAAGGCCAAAGGATGCATGAATTTCCCAGTGCTTCAAAATAAATTGAAGTCACAGTGGAAATTAGTACTTGGTTGTTTCTGCATCTACATCCTGCTAAAGCAGAGGGGAAACTTGATAAGAACTGGGATGGGAAGAGGAGGCTCCTTTCAACCTTTGTTTTTTTGACACTTCTTGAAACATTGCCTCTGGTCTATTAACAAAATTATTCCATCCTGCTCCACAGAGTATAAATTCCACAAAGAATCACTGGCAACACCTGAGGAGAAGGTAGAAACCTATCACTACATTGCAGAGGCCCTGAAGTTTGGCAACATGCTAAGACCCCACATGAGTGACCCAGCCTTCTCTGAAAATCAGGTGAGCTCCATGGTGTGTAGGTACAGTGCTACAGCACCAAGCAATGCTCTGACATGTTCCTTTGTTGGGGAAGATGAAACAGGAAAGCCGTATAAATATGATTGTCTGGCAAAAGATTTTGAGAATATAGAAACTATAAGTGAGATTGAAATGATAGCAAGCTTTGAGATCCCTCACTTACTAAACAACTGGAAAACAATGGCATGGCCAGCTGAAGGTGATCCCCTTTTGATGGAACAACACCCTCTGCCTGCAGACAGCTCCAAGGGTCAGAGCAGACCCTACAGCTTGGCAGAAGGGGCCCAAAGAGGAGTTTTTAGTGTTTGAAATGTAACACAGTATGGAAATGTAATGATTCTTACAGGCTGTATGGAAATGCTATAGGATTTGTATGTTGTACTAGATTGGTTAGTGAGAATTAGAATATTCAACACAGAAGAAGATTTATGGTATTGTAATGAGAACTTAGCCCTCTTACCCCTTTTATTCTCTTATGCTTTTACTCCCTCAAACTCCCATCCTCTCTGCCCCTCTCTTCTCTCAGCCCTGCCCCAGCTGTGTTTGGCAGCTCCCAGCAGGGCCCTGCCCCCAGGCCCTTTGCAATGAACCCCAAGTTCCTGACCTGGCTCAGAGATCTCTCATCTCTGTCCATCCATCCCAACTTTCCTACCCCCTGATGCTCCTACACTCCTTTGCAGCCTGGAAGGAAAGAAAATCCTTAGAGCTGGTGCTGAAGAGCAATGCAGCCGAGTTGGCCAAGGCAAGGCAGGATCAGGATCAGGATCAGGATCAGGCTGTTACTCTGCAGCTTCAGCTGCAGGCTGGCACTCACTTGCCTGACAAAGGCTGTGCACAGGTTGAGGTGCCATGGTGCTGAGCTTGGCCCATTTTCTGGGATGAGAGCAGCATGGGGCTGAATGCTGCCACCCCAAGCTCTGACTTGGGGCTCAGTTGCTGAGCCCAAGGACAGGCCCGTGCTTTGGTGCCCAGCTCAGTGTCCTTGCTGTGCTGGCAGGTGCCTGTGGAGACCCTGCTGTCTGAGCAGTTTGCTGAGACTGCCAGGCAGAGGATAGATGCTCGTGGTGACCACCAGCTGAGCCACTACAGCCTGCTGGAGCCCCTCCTCAGGGAGCAGCACAGGAGCCTGGGCACGAGCCACATCTCCGTGCTGGCTGCAGACGGCAGCGCCGTGTCGGCCACCAGCACCATCAACTACCCGTGAGTAACCGGGCTGGGGACGCTCACACAGCCTGGGGAGCTGGGAGGGCTGGCTGGCAAAGCAAAACCTCTGGGCTTCACTGGTTTAGGCAGCTTCTGAGCTGGGGGTGTTTTGTGGAGAGAGCCAGAATCTCCACAACTTTGTGGAAGTTGTGAAGCCGGTATGTTTATTACAGCGCTGGATGCATGTGGAGATGACTCTCCTTAAAAGACATGCAGTACCTCTGGGAACTTCAGGTCCCTTTTTGTCCCCCTCTGTAGCAGACTCCATAGAGCTTCTGAGAGCTCCACGGAGGATTGAGACTTAACAGTAGGAACTGCTGAGTTATGATGAGATGGCAAAATAAGCTCCTGTCTTCTACCCCTCTCACCCCATAGCTTATCCCTGTAACCCCATAGGTCACTTTTCGCCTAACCCTTACTATTGGACAAGTTTGGATCCCCCTATACCCTATAAAAACGGCTGTTTTAGCCCATTCAGGAGAGGAAGAGCTGTTGCTGGAACCTTTCACAGACTCCCCAATAAACCATCACTGTGGAACTGCCAGGACCTCTCCTTCTCCTCTCTCACATCTGCTGCAGCCTCAGCCAAAGGCTCCCTACCTAGCAAGCCAAGAGCTGAAATCCTGGGAGAGCTGAGAATCATTAAAGAGCTGAAATCACTGAGCTTGGAGTTATCAGACTATCCTGCATTGCATTGCTGGGTGATAAGGCCAAGATCAGAGGTCTTATCACCCCTCTCAGATACATATACATACAATTTCACAGTAGGTTCATACATACTCATTTTTACGAATTCACGTGACATTAGCAGCTAGTTCTTCTTTACCAGAAAGAATTCCCAGGTCAGGTTGACCTGCTCTCACAGCAGTCTCTCTGTCTCTCTTTATCACCTTCTGTTTTCCCCCCTTATCTCTGTCCTTCACTGAATCAGTTTCCCTGAGCCTAGGCTTTGCAGTCAGGCTACATAGCCATGTTTTCTAACCAGAGACTCAAAGATGTACGTTTCACCTAAATCAAAATGGATTTCTGCTCTGGAGAATTTCTACTCTGTCTCAGGAGTGCCTTTTTCATGTGACAGCAAAGATCCATGAGCATCAGCTCCAAGGGCTGCCATAATTCAGGAAGATGCAAGAAATTGCTGAGGCTCTTGCTGACTTTCTGTGGCACCAGTAACAGGAAACTCATCTCTGTCATCAGCAGCAGCACAAATTCCCTTTGGACACCCTCCCTGGGACACTTGCAGGCTGGGAGGAGACAGAAGTTACCCACAGGGTGCCATGTGCAGTAAATGTCATCCACAGCAGGAGAACCCTGGGCACTAAAAGGCTTCATCTTTCCTCCCTGCAGATTTGGCTCCCTTGTGTATTCCAACCAAACTGGGATCATTTTAAATAATGAACTTGCTGACTTCTGCATAGCAAACAGAAGCATTAAACCAGGTGAGCATCCTCATCCTCAGAATAAAGCACAGGGCCAGGGGGTGGACACACAGGCTGTGTGCGAGTGGGCAGGTGTCACAGACATCTTTTATGGAAAATCCTTTCCTTAGGATTTTTCCTCCTAAGAAGCTGAGAGGCCTCAGGAACAAAATGTAAACATTGATTATCTGCTGCTGTGGAATGCAACAGGGGGATCTGTGATTGGTCTCTCTGGTTATTTCTAATTAATGGCCAATCACAGTCAGCTGGCTTGGATTGTCTGAGAGTCACAAGATTTTATTATCATTTCCATTTCCTTTCCTTTGCTTTCAACCCTTCTGATGAAATCCTTTCTTCTATTCTTTTAGTATAGTTTTAATATATCATTTTAATATTATGTATATATCATAAAATAATAGACCAGACTTCTGAAACATGGAGTCAGATCCTCATCTCTTCCCTCATCCTGGACCCCTGTGAGCACCACCACAGGCAGGGACAATCTGTAAACTTATACCTGTAAATTTACACTCTCCTTTCCTAGATCTGGATGAGAGCAAGTTTGTTTCAGACTAAAAGAGGATAAAGCCCTGTAGTGTGTCTGTGTCTACTCACATTTCTCCTTGTATGGAAATACAGGAGTTTTGGTTTCTAGCCAGAGAAATCAGAGGTTAAAAAAAATGCTGAAGCTGATCACTGGCTGATGGGAAGGGGAGAAGTGGAGAAACTACTGCTAAAAGAAGCCTGGTGATATTTTAGGCTCATGTCTGATTCTGAGTACAGAGCTGTGCAGGCTTGCACTGAGCTCTGTGAGCTCTGTTGGTGCAGACACGGCTCTGTGCCATCAGCTGTCCCTGCTGGGAGAGGACACCAGTGCAGCTGGGGCAGGATTTCTGCTGAGGGCTCCTCATCTGGTTGGATGAGCTGCAGCAAGTCCTGAATACTTGTAGGATGCCCTGTCCTGCATCAAGAGAAGCTTGTTTAGCTTGTGCCAGAAAGGTCATAGTTTTTTGGGAGATGGGCTTTCAGTACAAGAAAAATTTTCTGGAAATCTTGAGCATCTTGAGGAAGGAGCAGCTTTTTTTCTGTGGGAGACAAAAGAAAGGCAAGGTAGAAGAACCTGTGTTCCTCCTACCCTGTTCAGAGCCACATGGAAAGAATAATATCTGTGCTTCTGCTCTAGGAGAGAAGCCTCCCTCAGCAATGGTGCCTTCCATCCTCCTCTCCAAGTCAGGAGACATGCTGGCGATTGGAGGAGCTGGGGGCAGCTGGATTATCAGTGCCACCACCATGGTAAGTGAAACCCACAGCAAGCTGCCAGATTTTCCAGCCCTCCCAGATTTCTAACCACGGTCAGTCCCTACTCACCTCTCCTTGGGTCTTGACTCCTCGGTGCTTTTGTTAATTTGCAATTTAGAAGTCACTAAAAGTTGAGACTGTAGGCCAGGGAAAGCATTCTGGGAAGTATTACATGCTCATCCTGTTCTTTTACTTGCCCCAAAAGTCTCCACAAAAGGAGGACACCAGGCTGGCAGGACTGTGGGTCTGGCTCAGTGCAGCCTGGCTTGGACAGCCCAGGTTCCATGTCCAGCTGGGCAGTGTGGGATTTGTTTTATTTAATTGCAGGCAATTATAAACAAGCTGTGGTTTGGTTATGACTTGGAACACGCCATCTCAGCTCCTGTCATGCACACCCAGGGGGACAGTGTCCTGTTTGAGGACTCCTTCAGCAAGGTGAGTGGCCTTGGTGGGGAGCAGGTTGCTTTGTAACTCTCCTGGGTAATCTTTATTTTGCCTCTGGCTCATCTCTTTCTTGTTTAAACCTCAATTCCTCAGCCAGGCTCCACACACACATCCTCCTGTTTCACACCTGGCAGTGTTGTGATCTCAGGCCCCTGCCCCATTCACTCCATTTCCTCTTCTCTCCCCCCACAGGAGGTTAAGGCTGGCCTGCTGGGAAGAGGACATAAAGAGAAGCAAGATAAACTTGCGATGAATGTTGTACAGGGAATTTCCAAGGAAGGAAAGTGCATCTCTGCTTTCTCTGATAAAAGGAAGCTGGGGAAGTCGGCTGGGTATTAGTGTGAAATGCCTTCACCATCCACAAAGCCACAGGAGATCCAGAACATGCTTTGCTTGGATAATTCCTGTTCCCTTCAGGATGTCTCCTGGAGCATGGGCACAGCCTGTGATTGCCTGCAATACAAGGAGAGGTCAGCCAACCTTGTTTAGAGCTACACCTTTCATTATGTGATACACAGAGAACACATTTCTTGAGCACATCAGTTACTCAGAAGGAGAGAATACAAAGTGTGAAAGGAAAACTGGTCCAAACCCCACTGAGATCACTGTGAAATGGCCCAGCTGCATCTTCCATTCCTGATGGAATCTCAGTTTCTTTCAGGCTGTTCCACAATAAGCCTATTGCTGGGGCTCAGCAATGTGAAATACAGAAGTATTTTAGCCATGAACAAGGAGCATCTGTAGGGTCAGGATTTTAAAATCTGAAGCATTCAGGCTTAGAGCATGGATTTGGAAAGGGAAGAGATCAAAATTCCACACTCTCCCTCTGCTTTCCCATCCAAAGAAGCCCAGCTTTCCCCAAGTGACAGATGAAATCACACCGTGGCACAAGTGCTGCCCTGCCTGCTGCTCTCTGCCTTGGGGTGCAAAGCTGCCCCAAGCACAAGCTCAGGGTGACTGCACCAACACCTCCTCCAGCCTGCACACTCTGAGGCAGCCTCCCACGGGGGCAGGTGTGATTTCCCTGCTCCTGGCACCAACAGCTCCAGCTGAGCACCCTGGAGGTGCCTCTCCCTGTGCTGAGATGGGTCTGTGCCAGCTCCCCCTCCTCAACACTGCTGCATCAGCTTTTGGGTCAGGAAGGCAGTGGAAATGCTGCTTTTGGAAACTTTAGAACTTTCTTCAAATTGCAAAGTATCCGTGATCAGGAGATGTCATTTGCAGCCCTGAGCCCAGCCTGGCCCTGAGCTCAGCCTTCTCACCAGGACTGCTGAGAAGTGATGCTGCATTATCAGGCATTAGCAGAATTCTCCCATATCCTCCATGCTCCAAATTCCTGTTTACCACAGCCTGCTGTCTCTAGGGTTCCCTTCAGACCACACAGAGGGCACTGTAGGACTCTAAGAACTATCACAGAAAAGGAAAACTTTTCGAGAAGACCTGAACACAAAAGGTCCTGGATTTTGCACCTGGATGCAAAAGGTCTGCAGTTAATCCACAGCCTTGCCCTGCTCAAAATTGCCAAGAGAATCAAACATTCATGAAAATAAAGCCTAAAACTCAGAAAATCCCCAAAGTTCTTCAAATATACAAGGTCAAATTCCCAGAATCCTTCAAAATTCGACTTTCTGAAAGCTCCTGAGCCTGATTGCCCTATGGGCACAGTGCTGTGTGTGTGTCTGAGAGAGAAAGAAACCAGAGCCAGGCACTAGCAGAGCCTCCCCCTCACACACAGAGCCCATGGGACTCCCTGGTCTCCAACAAACAGAATCCCTCTGTAAACATAAAACAAGCACACACCATTAAAAAACACAAATTAAAACAAGGCCAGCCGGATTTTACGCCAGCGTTTTTACCCTCAAAGCCCATCCAATAAAGCCAAAAACTTACTGAAATCCCAGCCTTCACTTGCATTTTAGTGATGGTGGGAGTGAGGCTGCCCAGAGCCAGACATGTGTTTTCCTTCACAAGTTGTACCCCAAGGACTGCAGCACTGCCCTGCTGCAGCAGGGGATGATGGATGAGTTACCAGATCCTGACCACAAGCTGGAAATCGAGTTACCCATGGATGGAGCCAGCTCCATGCACTGCCTGCTCCCTCCTTGGCCAAGTGGAATTCATCTTAAATCCCCCAGCTCAGGAAGAGCTGCTGGAGGGTTCTCCATCAGAGAGAATGGTTTCTCCATCAGAGCTGCTCACTCATTGTGGAAGTGGCCTGGCAGCCTGAGAGGCAGCATCACAGTGCAGGCAAAGGGGAATAGAAACAGCTCCAAATGCTGGGGGGCAGTTTTTATGTTCACTTTGGCTATGACCAACAAAGAAACCAAATCTAGCTGATTTGCTGAGGTTTTCTGCCTTGATGAGCGCCCCTGTCCCAGCTGGCAGCCCCGGGGTGCATGGTGGTGGTGTCAGGAATAGCAGCTGACAGGAGAGGCCCTGCCAGGCACCAGACACGTCTGCAGCAGCCCCAGACAGAGCCCAGACAGGCTGCTGGCTCTGGCGAGATCCGGGGTTATTTCCAGCTGACCCCACTGAGCTGGGAGTTTACAGCAGCAGCTGAGAGTGGCCCTGCTGGAGACAGGGACAGCACCCCCAGCTTCCCTGCTGGGCATTCAGCACCCTCTGGTCCCTCTCCATCCTGTTTCACTGCAGAAAACCCAAGTCGCCAAGTAACAAAGTCTTCCATTAGCTTTGCTTCTGACACAGCTTAGGGTGAAGCACCCTGCAGCACTCCAGCCTGTCACCTTTCCAGTGCAGCAATATCACAGCTTCTTCCCACCACAAAGACATGGCAATATTATCTTTAGTCGAGCACTCGCTGCAGTTTGACTGCTTTGCTATTAACTTTGCAAGTGAGCCAGTGAAGCAGTTTAAAAACCCATCACAGATTTAATTTGCAAGACAGGGGAATGGGAGTGCAGCTCTCTCAGCACAGCAGAGACTTCCGGAATACCTGGTGAAGCTGAGATTGTACCTGCTCTGGCACCTCTGCACTTACCCTTCCACCTCCTCACTGCTGCTGAAATCTGTATGGATTAAGAGCCTCTCAGTTTGGTCTCTCCACATTCCTGCTCCTCCCAACAAGAGAGCATTATTTTTGTACTGAAATCAACATACATGGACTTTTAAAGCATCATTGTACAGAGGCTGCTCTATTTTCTAATGAAGTCTTTGAGTTATATTTTAATAAAGTGTTTTTAAACCTGTCTGGGATTTTCTCCTCTAAACCTGTTGCCTACCCCATCACACAAGCACAGGAGGACTGCATGCAGGTGTTTCTCCAGTTGTTCACTCTGGAGCCTCAGATGCTGCTGGAGAAGCTGAGGAATGGTGCAGCTTGTGCCTCTTGTCTCTCACAGCTGAATTTTGTTCCCTTGCAGAGGCTGGATGGGGGCCAAAAGAAACTTGTACTAAAATCAGAGGTGAACCCTCCAGCTCATGATCTGAATTGCCTTTTAATGGCACAGCTGCCTTTCACATCAGCTGGAATCGGCCATGGAATGTGTCCTGTTGCAGGCAGCCCTCACCAACACACCGTGTGCCCCCAGGAGCAGAGCCAGGATCCAAGAGGTGGGACATGGAATGATGAGGGACCTCAGGGACCATCTTGTTCTGCCCCTGTCATGGGCAGGGATGTCACTCACCAAACCCAGCTGCTCCAAGTGCCATCCAACGTGTCCTTGAGCATTTCCAGGCATGGCGCAGCCAGGGTTTCTCTGGATATACCTCTGCCAGGGCCTCACTGCTGTCATAATCAAGAATATAATCTTAATATGTAACCTAAATGTGCCCTCTTCCAGTTTAAAGGCATTCCCTCTCATCCTAGCCTGAAGATTTTCCCTGCAGTTGAAACATCCCATGTGGTCTCCAAGCAGGTGGCAGAAGTGCCTGCTCTGTGTACAGATATGTCCATATGAGATGCAGATAACTACAGCTTGCACAAGTATCCACAGCTTTTTAAAAACATAGGGAGTAAGTGAAAGCTGTGGCTCAGTTTAACAAATCCTTCCTCTGCAGCTGTAGCCCAGTTTAATAATTCCTTTTTCTTCCTTCCTTTGCTTTTCCTACTGCTAAAAAACAACCAAACAAACAACTTCTGCAGAGCCAAGAATTCAAATGCATTTTGTAAGAACAGTTGTAACCAGGAGTGTTTTAAGCTTTCCACAGGGGAAGCTTTTTAACACAGGTTATGAATAATAGGGGAATTTTCTGACTAGCAAGAGGAAATTCAGGAACACAAGAACAAGTGCTGCACCACAAACTGTTAGATGCAGCCCAGCAGCAGCCACTCAGACCTGTATCAGAAATCAGGATTTTCCAACAGGCACTTCCCAGAAATCCCCTTCCAATTTTGGACTAACTGTAGTAAGATTCCAATAAGCTTATTTTGCTGTGCAGTAATTTCCTTGATTTCCCAGGTCACACCTAGCCAAGCAAGAACTCAGCTAGTCCCAGTTCCAAAGGCAGCCTGACACTGGGGAGCACCAGGAGTGAAATTACAAGAAGTGGAAAAGTGAAAGTCCTAGTTTGGCAATAAGAGGACACAGGCTTGGCCCCAGACTGGTCTCTTGAGGGAACAGGAGGGAACACAGTGAGCAGAGGTCATTTACAGTCACTGCCTTTGCTGCACCTAAAGCAGCACCACCTGGAAGAGCTCAGGAAAAGGAGCCAGAGCACACCCAGGACACATTTGGTAAAAGCTTTGGGTCAAATGATATAAGCAAACATGTATGTCAAAGTCATGACTCTGATTTAAGCATCATCTAGCTCTCACTTTATTCTGTGAGACTGGGCTCTCCTCAGCTCCAGACACTTCTAGGAAAGAGGCTGCATGATGCCTAAAACCTCAGACTTTCATTTTCTTTTCTGTATTTTAAGGCCCTTACGAACTGACAGGAAGTTTCCACAAACCAAATAGATGAGAGAACTTACTGCCACTTGTGTATCAAGGATTTCAAGAACACCACTAGAGCATGACAACCCCTGGATCATCTGGGTTTGATCTTGGCTAAGTTTATGTGATGTGATGTATTGGTCCTGCACCAAACCCCCTCATGGAGGTATAAATACTCTCAGCTGCTCCATAAAAGACAGGGATTTCTGAGAGCTCCTTAAAAGTCTGGTTTATAGTAACTTACCTTTAAACAAGAGTAGCTCTAGCGTGATCTTTTTTAGAAATTTCATTTCCCCAAACTCTGAAATTTCACACCAGCAATATGACATCATAAAAAGCAAAGTGGAGAAAAACAAGTTTGTTTTGGATATTTAACTATTGTTGCTTACTCATGACTTCATCAAAGCAGTGAAGAAAAAACAAAAGTCTCGGAAGAGCTTCTTTCACACAGACTCTCACCATCCCTTTTTGCAGCAACTGTGCAGGCAAGGAAAACGTGTGACTCCGTATTTATTTATTTTAGTTGTGCTCAGAGTTTTACAGGTAGCATCTTCCCTTTAGACCTTCTCAACAGAAATATAAAAAAGTTTGAAGCCATTTTCCCATTTCCCCCCTCATCTCCAAAAATCAACCGGGTGAAAATGCAGAAACATCTTTTGTTAACAGAGCGGTGAGTTTGGCTTATCCCAGTCTAGAGCTGGGCTTCCTGCTATGGCACAGACCTATTAGTTTGTAATTTAGAAAACCCAGCCCCAGAGTCCTGTAACTCCCACCTACTCAACAGGAAACAAATATCTTCTCTAGCAGTGACAGGGACACCGTGCAGGGGAAACGCTTCCTGCAGCTTGAGTGAGCAACTGGGCACCCAATCTGTCTTCGTGGGATGGAGAGGAGGCAGGGAACAAACTCTTCGAGGCAGAACAGACTCTTCAAGTAAGCACTGCACGTCCTGGTGGACGCGCCTGTCCTAGCAGACGGCTGTGGCATGAGGCACTTCGGTCATGGCTGTAGAGAACTGTCCCAGTTCCATCAACAGAATCACAGGTAAATGCGTTCTCTTTCCTGTGAGAAGTCCCTGAGTTGCAGATCTAAAGAATCTTCCCCCCAAACACACCTTGGTGTCACTAGAGCAGGAGCTGAGCAGGTCAGTAGCCCGCAGGGAACCCGCCTTTGCGCGAGTCGGAGGCGGCGGCCCAGCCGCGCTCGGTGCGCACGATGGCCTGGACAACCGCGCCGCTGCTGCTCCGCTCCGTGTCGTGCCTCCTCTGCCTCAGCTGCTGCTCGATGCCCTGCAACGACAGCGGGGTCAGCACACGGGGAAATGCACCTGCTGCACCCTGCAATGCACAGCGGGGTCAGCACACTGCACCTGCTGCAGCCTGCAATGCACAGCGGGGTCAGCACACGGGGAAATGCACCTGCTGCACCCTGAAATGCACCTGCTGCACCCTGCAACGCACAGCAGGGTCAGCACATGGGGAAATGCACCTGCTGCACCCTGAAATGCACAGCTGGGTGAGAAAACGGCACCTGCTGCACCCTGAAATGCACCTGCTGCACCCTGCAATGCGCAGCAGGGTCAGCACACGGGGAAATGCACCTGCTGCACCCTGAAATGCACAGCTGGGTCAGCACACGGGGAAAATGCCCCTGCTGCACCCTGCAATGAATGCACCTGCTGCAGCCTGCAATGCACAGCTCTGTGAGCACAAAGGGAAACTGCACCTGCAGGAAACTGCACCTGCAATGCACAGCTGCATGAGCACAAAGGGACACCGCACCTGCTGCATCCTGCAATGCACAGCTGGGTGAGCAAACTGCACCTGCTGCATCCTGCACCCTGCATCCCCCACAACCAGCCAGGTGCTCAGGACCTGTGTTGCACAGGGCGGTGTTGTTCCTCCTCTTCCCTTTGCCTTCTGGGCTGCCCTACTTTTGAATGAGTGGAATTCAGAATTTGATATGTGTGGTGCTCAGTGTGGGTTACCAACACTATTCTTGGTCACAGATATTCACACACTAACAGGACTGATGGATCCTGTCTGGCAGTGCTGGAGAACACAGGACTTGCAGAGCGCAGGGCATCCTCCCCAGTGCTGCAGATACCTCAGCCCTTACCTTCATAAGAAGCTTGTTAACAGAGGAACTTCTGCAGAGTTTGATAAGAAAACTGCATTATGTAGGACTGTTTTCCCAAATAGAGAGGCACAGAGGTATGAGATAGGTACAAAGAGGCAGATACAGAGGCATGAGAGATGTCCAAAGCTTGTGCCTGCCTCAGGCCTCTGGGGATGTGCAGGTGCTCGGGTGAGTGAAGCTGCCAGCTCAGGTGAGGGGTCTGGGGAGCAAGGCAGACCTTGCCATCAGCTCTCCAGCTGGCAGTGCTGTGCTGACATCTCTACTGTGAATTATTTTCAAGCCTGTTCCCAGGTCCCTCTGGGCCTTCCAGATTCATCACAAGGTTACACAGCAGAACAAGAGCTCCCTGAGACTGACTGGATTGAGACTGCTGGATGGTCTGGGCCCTGATGTGGTTTGCTGTTTTGCAAGTCCTTTGTACCAAACATCACTGCAAGCAGATGCCCAGTTTCAGGCACTCTTCAATGCACTCCCTTCACACCTGTGTGACTGAGACTGAAGGTGCACTTTTGCACAGCTCATTGTGACCCAGCACCAGACCTGTACCAGCTTTACTGCTGCTCACCTGGGAACATTTGGCCAAACCTGATGGTTTTCCACAGTGCTTGCCCTCCCAGCACCAGGGGCCCAGCTCATACAGGTTCATGTATGGCTTGGTGACACCAACCTCCTCTATTTGCAGCTCCAGCTCTGTGATGTTGGGAAACAGCTGATCGTGAATCCTGGGCTCCTCCACTGCGTTCTTCACATCATAACCAAACCAGAGGGAATTCATGATTGTCTGTGAGAAGCAAAAACCCTCAATGTTAATTACTGTGTTCAGAGAAGTCTGACAGGCAGAGGTGCCTCAAGGATGCTCACAGGGCACACCAAAGGCACCATTTCTGGGTTATGTGGCTTTCAGTGGTCCTTCTCTTGGCCAAGCAAAACACAGGTGCATTGCAGCTTGTATATGCTCAGGAGGATTCCCATACAAAGAAACCACGAGTGACTAAAATGAACACAGCAAAAGGATCAGATCCCTGAGCCATGGTGGCTGGGTTTATGGTGCTGGAGCCAAGCACACAGCGGTCACCTCAGCAAACACACCTACAGCTTCCAGCTATTGTACAAACAGTTCCCCTGGGCCTGGCTCATTGAACTGCAGGCTGGAGCTGCTGGGAGGTGAGAACACTCAGAGTCCAGGGCTTAGGAAATTGTTTGTAGTGGTTTTTACAGATTTCTCCTCTACCTCAGCCAAAAAGGCCAGATCCAGCCTGGTGCTGCTGCCACAGCAGCTCACAGAGGCCCTGCCTGTCAGGCCTGACACCATGCCTGAGTTGAGTTCTTACTTAGTTTCTCTGTAGGACTTTGATCCAAAGTTTGGGATGTTGGATGGGAACAACTCTAAACTAGGTAAATAGGGAGATGGAGATGCAGAGAACAGAACTCGAAGCAAATCTTGTGCAAGTGGTAAGAACAACTTGCCAGAGAAAACATCACTAAAGGAGGCACTGGAGTCACTAAAGGGGGCAGTTCAATAGCAGACCTTTTGTAGCCCTGGCAGGAGTTGGTGTTGGAGGTCTGGCCCTCAGAATGCCAGGCAGGAACCTCCTTCTCAAGCCCCTGGCCCCAGCAGGGAGCCACAGCCATGATCCTGTCACAGGTGCAGATGGGAGTCCCCCCAAATGCTGCCTCTCCCATTTTGCCCCACTTGCCCACACCCTCACGTACCAGTGCTGTTGCTGTCGTTATTTTTGTTCCTCCTGAAGCACCGACCACCATCCTCACCTGTTTCATTTTATCCACCAAAATGGAGGGGCACATAGAGGACATGGGCTGTTTACCTGGTGGGGACACAGAGGCAACACAGAGGCTCAGCTTTCTACCTGCAGCTCACAATTTCCAGCTCTTGCTCCACATGTAAGCCCAGAGGCTCAGTATTCACCTGCCTGACTCAGCTCATGTCCTGCTCAGCACCTGGGGATCCCACCATCCCCTGCACTCATCTCCTTCCTGACTCCCTCCCACCCCTGTCCCCTGCAGGTCCCATGGCACAGGTGCTGCAGTGTGAGCATGCACGATGCAGCCAAAAGGTTGGGTCAGAAATGCAGTTTAGAGCTACCTGGAGCTATGAAATTTGCTGGAGAAGGAGGGATCCCAAATCCATTGATGATGTAAGGTGAGCTGAAGTCATCCATTTCATCATTAAATATGATTCCACTCACGTTGGATCGTACATCAGAGCCAAAGCTGGAGAAAACAAATTGTCAAAGTCAGGTCAAACCCACAGCAAATCCAGGCAGAGCTTCAGCTGAATTTACTGCAATGTGAAACCTGGGATTTGATTGGAGAAATGCTCCCATTGTAAAGGACATTCTGTCACCCCTAGGGGGAAGGAAGCAGTTAATACTGTGAGTACACAGCTTCACACAGAGGAAAGGCAGCCCAGAGCCCTTCCTGCACCTCCCCTGAGAGGATCCCATGGGGAAAACCAGCACAGCACCTCAGGACAACCCCTGCCCCTTCCAGGTGGGCAGCACTGCCCTCCATTCAGAGGCAGCACATTTGGGAGTGACTGCGGCTTTGCTTAGATGTGTCAAGCTGGAGACATTTTCTATGGATAAAAATAAGCTTCACACCCTGGCTCCAGGCCATATGTGTGAACACAGCTCTTTCTGACAGCACTCACAGCCAAACACTGAGCTCCCAGGCCAGCTGCATTAGCTCAAATTCCTTCCAAAAGCCTGGGAAATCAGAACCTGTGGAGAGCCTGGTTCAAGCATGGCTTAAAGAAAGAGGCCATGAAGGTATTCAGCTGAGGGAAAGATAGAAGCTGAATGTAAAATGCTGTAAAGCAGCCTTTCCCAGGCTTGATTCTGTAAATAATTAAGGTTCTCAGCCACCTTTTATATAAACAACAAGATTCTCAGACCGTTCTGTCCTTGACTGTTACTGGGAACAGATGGCCGGTCTGGGAACAGATATGAAGGTTTTGAGTACTTTTCATATCATGGTGGGAACACTGATCTTGGTTTCAGTAAACAAACTTCAGGTATTGTAAACAAAAGGAGGAGCTGAAATTTTCTCTACAGCCTATTGGGAGCTCAGATTTTGCAATATGCATGAAGTGAATTAACACTGTTATAAAAAGTGGCTAGTTGATGAATAAATCGGACTCAGATGCTGATCAAACTAGGATGGGTCTCTCCCTTCACTTCGACAAGAACCAGCAGCAATATCTGTGCTTATGAGAAGATCCAGATGCAGCCAACGTTGTGGTGGAGTTCAGCAAGAGAGAGGACACAAGCACTGAGAGAGGCCTCAGTGCTGAGCTCAGCAGAAGTGCCCATCCCCAGCAGTGCTGCCCCATAGCCCGCCCCAGAGGTGACACTCAGAGGTGTTCGACACCCAGAACCAGCGCTAGGAAGGTGGCAAAGCCTACAGGGAAGGAATGTCTGAGCTCCTACTATTGGTTGATGGTGCTGGTGGCGGACACAGCACTGCCATCGTCAGCCACAATGGAGACGTGGGATGTACCGGCATTGTCTCCAGTGTAGTACACGGGCTCGTAGTAGCCCACGGGGTGCGAGGTGTCCGTGATCTTCCTCCGCAGATTGTCTGCAAACAGCTCCGATGTCATGTTCCTGATTGCCTGCCAGAGAAACCCAGGGCAGCCACTCAGCACATCGAGGCACGTCCCCGTGTGAAAAACGCATGTATTTTATGGTTGGCTTTTGGCAAATATTAAAAGGAATATTATATGTGTTGTTTTAGAAAGTAATGCTGTATTAACTCTCTTAAGTAGTGTGTTAAATATAGTTTTAGGTTATAAAAAATTGTTAAAATAGAAATGATGCTATGTAGGATACTTTTTTTAAAGAAAGGACTTGCACTGAGATAGCAGCCCCAGGACACCTGAATCTTTCAGAGAAAGAGAATTTATTGCTCTATTATCAGAAGAAATGAACTTCTTCCCACCTCGAAGGTGCTGTTAGGATTAGAACGAAGACGTTGATGATGACCAGACAGAATCCTGTGTTTAAATGGAATTTATGCATCATGGATGAGGTGTATGAATATACAACAGGCTGTTGCTTTTAAGGATTAACCCTCTGTTAAAGTGGGTCCTTTTTCAGGCTCGTGCTGCCCAGAAAAGGTACCCGGACGGTCTGTAACTCTTTGTATTTGTTGTCTCATATTGTCCTAATTCAAATTGTCCAATTATTACTCTAATTGTATTACTATTTTTATATAACCATTTTATTACTAGGACACTTTTAAAATTTTAAAAACAAGTGATTGGCATTTTTCACACTCATGAGGCTGTTATCCCATACTTTACACAACACAACAGTGGCAAATCCCAGCAGTGAGGCTACAGGTTCCCCCCAAGGGTCCTCCTGTGGTGGTGTTCACTGGGGTTCCAACACAAGGGAAGAGATGAGAATCTTGACTCTATGTTTCAGAAGGCTAATTTATTATTTTATTATATAAATATTATATTAAAATGATACATTAAAACTATACTAAAAGAATAGAAGAAAAAGGATTTCATCAGAAGGCAAGCAAGGAAACGAAAGGAATTATAAAGCTTGCGACTCTCTGAGCCAGCTGTGATTGGCCATTAATTAGAAACAACCAACATGGACCAGTCAAAGATGCACTTATTGCATTCCACAGCAGCACATAATCAATGTTTACATTCTGTTCCTGAGGCCTCAGCTTCTCAGGAGAAAAATCCTGGCAAAAGGATTTTTCATAAAATATCATGGTGACAGTCTTCCTTCTTGGAAGATGGACACTGTAGCAAAAGATCATTTTAAGCTGTCACAGGAGCAGCTGTTAAAGTCCCCCCTTTGTGCAGAAGTTGATCAGCATCCATTATTGCAGGGCTATGGAAAGCTGCCTCCACACTGCTGTGAGGGAAGCAGGGCTACACTTGCTGCAGGGACAAGAGGAACGGGATGGGACGGGGACAAAGCAAGGTCTGACCAGAGCTTATAAGCTGAAAATTTGTGTTCATCAAGCTGGGCTGGGCTCAGAGTCTGCTGCTTTTGCAGAAGTAAAGCACAAAGTGCAAAGCTGGGACAAGCAGTCTCATCCCTTCCCATCTGCAGCTGCATTTTACTACAGGCAGGACTCTGGTTAGAGAGCCACAGGGATGCTGGGAATATGGTGAATAAGGCTTCAAACACTACAAAACCTTGCAGGGTTAGACCTAAATGTACTCCAGCTCTCCTGGTGAATTGAGGAGTTTGCTTTTCCTTCCAGCAGGAAGGTTGCCTCCATTTATAGCCCTGACAGCTCAGCCATGAGCCACACAGAGCATCGCTTTTTGGCTCAGAGCTGTTTCTGTGCCTTCACAGCAAGTGGCACAGAGCATGCCTGACAAATGGAGTCACCAAAAACTTTCAGCCATGTTCCAGTCAGCTTTGGTGTTGCAGAAAGAAAAGGCTTTTGGCCAGGTACCTCTGTAATGTTGACAAATTTGGGGTCTCCCAGCAGAGTCCTCTTGGCGTAGGCGAAGCGAAACGCCTCCGCGATGCGGTGGTAGGTCAGACCCTTCTCCTCCACGCTTCTGATGCTGGCAGCAGAGAAATTATATCCTGGCAACAGAGCACAAACAAAGCACAGGGTCCGTGGATTGCTAATGCACCTGTGCCAAATGTAGAACCTCTAAGCCCAGATGCAGTCACTGGACTGTCCTCATCTCCACATGGAGAACTCAGGAGCTCTGGTTGTTCTGAGCACTGTGGGAGTCACCAGCAGAATCTGTACTTGCAGAGGTGATTTCCAAAGAATCCTTAAGTAAATGTTAGGTTCCACCCATACAAGTATCAGGGAAGCTCCCTCCACTTATCAGGAAAATATTTTTCCTCTTGCACCTGTATTTCAGGTAGGAAGGCAACATCCCTGAGTTTACAGCAGAACAGGAATGTTTCTGCACCTCTGATCTCTCCTGGGCTCTCAGACCTCTCACCTGCTGGAGGCCTAGCCCCAAAAACCTTGTTCCCCAAAAAAGGTGATGTATTTGGAGCTCCCCCAGCTCCTGCTGCCTGTGGGGCGCTGCTCTGTGGCACTCTCACCTTTCAATATGTTCAGAATGAGGGCCAGGACTGGGCCACTCAGGGGGGCACTGGGTGTGTAGAGGGTGAACTCCCCGAGCTGGATCTGTATGGGGTCCTCGATCACTGTGGCATTGTAGTCCCGCAGGTCTTCCAATGTGACAATTCCCCCTGGAAAGAGAAGGAAAATGGAGATGTGGGTTTGTGTCATCTCTGGTGGGAAGGGGAGGTCATGCTCCACCACCATGAATCACAGCATGGACAAATCCAAAAGGCAACAAGGTGAGGAAAGCAAAGATGTGTGCCCAGGAGATTTACTCCTTGATAGATCCATCTCAGGCTCAGATAGTCTAAGCACAAAGTTGGGCTGATTTACAGCAGCCACAACTCTGGTGATCCATCTTTTTTTACAAAGGACACCAGCAGTGTCAGGCTACAAAATGACCTTAGGAATTCTGTTTACAAGAGGAAGATGCAGTTCTGGGTGAAGATGCTTTGTGGCACCCCAGAGGTAGAATAATTTGAATGTTCTTTCTTATCTGAAGGGGGAAGAGAGTGAGTAATTATTCCCCACAAATGAAGCCAGTAATTACTCACAGGGAGCTCACCAAGCCCAGTGCTGGCTGGTGAGGATGGGATGCTGCCACCATCTAGTGGCACAGAGAGACCAAACAGCTCAGAGCTCACAGGACCGCCACGGATGGAACGTTTTAGGCACAAACTCGTGGGATTCAGGCTCTGTGAACAGCCTGAGCTGCCCAGACTTGGGAGGCTCTGTGGCACAGCAATGCACAGCAAACCCTCCCCATTTCTGACTTTCAAACACATCTGTTAAAGTGCTTCTTTTGGGTGTCCTGCCGCCACAGATCTCAGAGGCAGCATTTCAGGGCTGGCCTCTCCCAAGGTTCTGCAGGTCACTGGCTGCTCCTGGGGCTCTGAGCAGTGTGGTCACTCCTGCTGCTTGGGAAGAGTGTCCTGGCTCTCACCTGCATTCTGGATGTCAGCAATGATCTGCTTTGCCAGGCTTCCTGTGTAAAAGGCATCTGCTCCTTCATTGGCTATGGTGGCGTAGGTCTCGGCTATTTTGGGCATCTTGATGGTTTCACCCTCCTGCACGATTTTCCCTCCCTTGCAGAACACTTCACTAGCAGAGAAAGGAGATGGGGAAGATCAGATATGAGGGATAAGTTCAGAACTATGTGTGTCTGTGGCAGCTGAAGCAGCGTGAGTGTCCATGCCAGGTGCTTCTTGGGGAGAAGGAAACTGCCTGAGCCATGGGCTCCTCAGATCCTGGCACTGGGACACAAAATTGAGCAGTGTTTTCTGACCTGCAATTCCACATGCTCAGTGTGCTCCATGGAGCCTGCAGCAGGGATTTCACCATGGCACCACCCTCCCTGCCCACCCCAGGGGCCAACAAGTGCCTCAAGATGCACAGGAGGGGCCACAGTCCTGGACTCAGCAGTGCAGTTCAGAGCACAGCCTGTTAAGCTATGAGGTTCACAGCTTCCAGTAAATCCAGAAGTGTTTCAGTCCCTGTTTGAGAGATCACTTTAAGGAAGGTTGTTTCCTCTCTAGCTCCCCATGATGGATCATGATTGTGCTGCTGTGGACCTGCCTGATGGAAGGACAGGAGGCAGGCCAGGGTGTACATTATCAATTAGATAGGAAACAAACCTGCAGCTGGCAGAGATTTTAGGGAAAAGAGAGAATTAAGCATGATTTCCATCAGGGCTGTGCATAAACACCGAGGGTTTTACTGTAAGAAGTGAGGAGTGTTTAAAACTCTTCATGCTCAAAGTCTTTGCCAGAGGTGGATGGTCAGAGGCACTGACCAGGAAGGCTGATTGCAGAGTAAGAGATGATCCCAATTCCCACTGCCTGACAGCAGAGATGTTCAAGGAGACTGCAATTACTCCAAATGCAGGCAGGATCAGCTTGGGGCACTCACAGCATGAGGAAAAGCAGGAATTCAGAAAACCCACTGCCACTGAGCAGGCTGATCCCAGCACGTACTCTAATCTCTAATTCCACCTTGCTCAGACAAATGGGCTTCAGGAGTAGAATTTCTCTCCCTTTAAAGGTCAGGACTGAACATTCCCCATGATTTAGCACCTTTAGGTCTCTGCAGTGACCCCAGCAGGCACAGCGAGTGTGGTTACTGCAGGGAATGATGATGATACACTCCTCATGGACTCTGCACTGCACAAACACAGGGAATTTGCAGATTGGATGCAGCCACTCCAAATTTCTCTGCATAGAACAGCAACTGCTCCACCTACCACAGCAAGGGATTGCTTTCAACTGCCTCCTGTTTTGATTTGATGGCTGCAGCAAGGCCTTTCCCAACAGGGAATCCTTCTCTTGCCAGCTTGATGCTGGGCAGGAACAGATCTTTCCATGCCAGTTTGCCATGCCGTTTGTGAGCCAGCTCATAGCCCCGGATTTCTCCTGGAACAGCAATTGACAGTCCTCCTGGAGCAGAAAAGGAATGGGGTAAGTCTCCCACAGCCAGAAAAGAAAGTGGTTGATGAGCAGGAGGTAGGGCAGGCATCTCTGCCAGCCCTGGTTTAGGCAGGGCTTGTGTGACCTGCTCAGCTTGTGAGAATTAACAGAATAATTTGGTCTGACATTTGTGCCTACGTATTCCAAACTGCTGAAACCCCTCTGTGCTCTTGCTGGTAACTCCAGTTTTGGGTCATTTCCCTCTGTAGGTTCTGTATCAGAGCAAAGCTGCTCAGAACACAGAAACTGTCATGGGAGAGGACACAGACTGTGATGTACTGGAACCAAAACTTTGTTACAGCATTGTAGCTGCAACTGGAACAGGCTGATTCCACATCCCACAGTGATGTTGCAGCTTGCTTCAATCCTGTTTCCTCTTGCATCTCCTGGAAGTTCAATACACTGCTCAAACCCCCTCCAAGGTGCTGTTCCTTCTTGCTTAGAAGAGTGACCATGAAGAGAACTAGTTAGTATTTCTTTCTATTTCTTATTAGAAAATACTTTCCTGAAAGGAAACTTCTCTGGACACCCCAAGCCTAATGGGGCTTGTGGTTGAAGCCACCACAACAAGTAATTTAGGGAGGAAACCTGAACTGACAAAACCCAAGGTGATCCACACAAAGATTAATTCAAAGAGGTGGAAAGCAAAGATGGCACATGTGGAACAGGTCACACTCAGTGCTTTGCATTCACCTGCTTTTTCATGAAGTGAGAAGCAGAAAGTGATGGGGCCCCTGACTTGTTTAAAGGGCATTGTTTTTAGCTTATTTGTCAGGCCAGAGTTTGCAAATTCTGTAAGAGGATATTTCTAGGTAAGAAATCCTGAAGGTAGGCAAGAATCAACCATAAAAAATGCTCTCAATGTAGATGTGCTGGTGCTGGAGCTCTGTGGTCCCCCCAAGCAGTGCAGCAGCCTTTGCCATACCTTTCAGAGAGAGCTGTGTGTTGTTCCCAAACATGTCCTCTGATGCTTTCTTTGGAGCCACTTCTCTTGCATTAATGATTTCCACTTTCCCTTTAATGACAGAGCAAGGAAGATGATGTTTAGCTCTGGACTCTGCACACAGCCATGGTCTCTGCTGGAGGACTCTGACCAACGTGAGCCAGGTCCTTGGCAATTATTTTTGCCACTCCCCCAGAGGCTGTGAGCATCATCCACCTTCTCCAGGTAGGATAAATCACTTAGATAAAGCTCTCCAGCTGTTCCAGCTGTGTGTGGCCGTGTCCCTTACCTGTGCTGCTGTAGATGGTGAAGAAGAGGCCCCCTCCAATGCCCATGCTGTGAGCATTCATGAGCCCCACGCAGAGCAGGGCTGCGATCGCAGCATCCACCGCCGACCCTCCCTGCCTGAGGATGTCCCTGTGAGCAGGAGGGAAGGGACGTGAGACAGTGCCTCAGCTGCCTTCAGCGCTGCATGGCACATCCTCCGAGGCACATCTGTCCACGCCCAGCCCATGAGCTCCTCAGGAAGCTCTGAGCTTCCGTCACCAGGGAGAACAGACCCTCAGTGGTCAGTGTGCCCTCGTTAGAGACACATCCAAACCAGCCTGGAAGCAGCGAGATGTGACAGAGTACGCGTGGGGACAGACATTCCACACACATTCATTACACTGTCATGAGAAATTACAGCTTTCTGAGGAGCCTGAAATCTGCAGCACTTGAGACCAGAACTGAAGGATACCTCAATAAATTTTTTTTTAAAGGAGCTAGAAAGAAAACTCTCATTCTCATTGTTATGGATCCAAGCAATCTTTGTCTGCTACAACGTCTGTGAGCAGCTGCAGTAAAGCTGATCAAGCATGGTAAAAGCCTGGGGTTTATTAGGATTTCCTCTTTCTACAGGGAGATTAGGGATTGATTATCCGTGCTTGATGGATATTCATGAGCTGGGCAACTGCAGGGATTGCACCTGAGCATTGGGGAAGCAGCAGTTGTGTCTCATGGCAGAGCTGTCAGAGCCAATGAGAGGCAGGGCACAGTGAGTGGGTTGTCACAGACATATTTTATGAAAAATTCTTTTGTTTGGATTTTTCTCCTGAGAAGCTGAGAAGCCTCAGAGTAAAATAAAAACAATAATTATCTGCTGCTGTGAAATGCAACAGGTGCATCTTTGATTGGTCCATGTGAGTTGTTTCTACTTGTTGACCAATCACAGTCCAGCTGTGCTGGGACTCTGCTCAGTCACAAGATTTTATTATCATTCCATTTTCCCTTCCTTTCTAGCCTTCTGATGAAATCCTTTCTTCTATTCTTTTAGTATAGTTTTAGTATATAATTTTCTTTTAATATAATAAATCTTATTTTAAAATTTTAATATAATTTAATTTAATTATATATTAAAATATAAAATTTATTTTTTATATTATAAATATAAATATTTATTTATATATAAAAATAGAATTATATATAAAATATAATTATATATAAAATATAATTATATATATGAATATAATTACATATATAACTATAATTATATATAACAAATTTTCTTTTAAAATAATAAATCAGCCTTCTGAGACATGGATTCTCAGAAGATTCTCATCTCTCCCCCAGTGCACCCCCTCCCGCAGCAGGTACCTGCCAATGATGGAGCAGGGCCCCGCGTCGGTGGCCACGGCCGCCCTCCTGTAGGTGTGGGGGTCCCCTGAGCGCAGCCCAAAGAACAGCCCCAGGAACAGCACCAGCCCCAGCAGGGCCACAGCCACCACTGCCACCACCACACAGCGTGTCTTCATCTTCCTGTGGGGAGAGACAGGATGGTCAGCCCTGCTGCCACCTCCTTTCCTATCCCCAAACCATCAGCTATCACCCTTACAGCAGGCAGGAAACAGCACAGGAACCTCCTGATGCACAGGGGAGAAGGGAAATCCAGGGAGCAAAACACAGCTGCTGCCAGTCATGGCTGACACCATCTTCACGACAAAAAAAAATTTAAAAATTAAAAAATTTCACATAATCTGCTTTTAAATGCCATGTCTGTGGAGGAGTCTCTGTCTGGAAGGTTGCCAAGGAGCAGTGCAAAACACATCTGGGTCATTAGGAATCAACCTTGGATAAAGCCACAGTGTGAGCACAGCACCCATTCCTGCCTGGGCCCTTGGCCAGGGCACCTTCCCAGTGATCCCAGCACCCCCAGAGGGCCATGGCCAGTGCTCTGGCCCCACGTGCCCAGTCCTGCACTCAGCTGCTCTTCTGAGAGTGAGCACAGAACCCAAGGAGATCCCTGGGCACACACAGGGATGAGCAAAGAGCCACTGAGGGGATGGACAGACACTGCCACCCTGCTGGGACAGGCACTTCAGCAAATACAGCTTCTACAGCCACTCTCTGACCCATTTTCTTTTCCATTACAAGACCACTCCAGCAAAACAGACCTAAATTAATCCTACTGCCCTCAGAGACCACCTCCCTCCCCCCTTTGTACTGCAGCTCTGGGTTTTCACCACAGCTCCAGCGCAGCAGCCAGGATGTCCTTTACCTTACCAGAGCCTCTGCCATGCTCAGGGCAAAGCCAGTCCATGGAACTGTGGTGGGGAGCAGATGCACCAGCCCCAGTGCGGGTGCCCAGCAGCCCAAGGCAGAGTGAGCTCGGCAGGCAGAGCAGCCCTGAGTGCCCTGCAGCAGGCACACACTCAGCACCAGGCAGCAGGGAGTGTGCCAGCACTGAGCTAAATAAAGGAAACTGGCCAGGCCAGCCAAACCAAAACTTTTCTTAGAGGGGGGTGATTAGCAGGGAGCCCTCCCAGCCTCACCCCTGCCCTAAACCAGGGGAGTTGGGCACATTTGCTGTGCAAGCCCTGGATCTGTGAGTCTTAGCCTGAGCACTACAGATGCCCATCTCCATCCAGGTAAAGCAGCTGTAAATCTGCTGTATGTGCTGCTCTGTAAACAAGTGTCAGCTGAGGGTAGTAAAAGGAAATGGATGAAACCTCTTTCCAGGTTCTAGAACTTAATTTACACTCAAGCACTTTTAAAAGAGACCAGTGGTGTGTTTGCAGAGCAATGACTGTGCAGGAAAACAGAGGAGCCATTATGTCCCCAACAATAGCTCACACAAGCCTCAGAGTTTAAAGACAGTTTTGTTTGTTGGCAGAGATATTTCAGCTTCAGCCCTGGCAGTCTCCTCCAAGCTACACAAGAAATGCCATGGGATCTTTTATCTGTGCCCCAGCTCAGCAGAAGGTACTTTGTTTGGTCTGAAGGCTGCTCTGTGCTGGGCTGTCCTTCAAGCCCTGTAGTGCTGATTTAACCCCTGGGCTCCTGGCTGGGCTCTGCAGCTCTTCTTGTTCCCTGCAGAGCTTTACTGCCTCCTCAGGGAAGTTGTTCTGACAGCAGGAGAGAAGGGAAAATTCCAGGTATTGCCTCTGCTCTCAGCTGCTCCCTGGAATGGATCACACCTGTGAGCATCCCACAGACCCAGGAGAGCTCCATGCTGTGTCCTGCTGCCTGCTGAGTGCACACACCTTGGGAAGGGCCCTCCAACCACCTTCATGTGAGCCAGGCACAGCTCCTGACCTGCCAGGCATGAGGATAATGCACCACTGGGCAGCAGCACACACACACACACACACAGGCTGCCCTGCAGAGACACTGACCCTGAGCTGCACCACCCCGTGCCTCTGTAACTCCAGGGAATGCTCTTGAGGAAGGTCCATCTGTGCAATCTGTCACACTGAGCCTGCCCAGGAAGCAGCAGATGGATGAGCTCCAGAGCTGCAGGTTTCTCCTCTCCAGAAATGAGCAGAGAGCAAGCCCAGCTGGGGATAATCCTCTCCACCCCTGCAGCCAGCTCAGCTCCCATGAGCTGCTCAGCCCATCCCAGCCTGACCCCAGAGGGGAGCACACCCCAACTGTGGCCCAGCAGAGCCCAATGTGTGTTTGGTTTGATGTACAGAAATCAGGAGAGGGATCAGGAGCTTGCAGTCACCCTCTGCTAACCCAGCTCTCTGTGCTCCTGTGCCCTGGGCAGGCCATCAAATCCCTGGGCAGGCACACTGCAGCAATTGGGAGCAATGGTCTGTCTGAACCTTGCCTCTGAGCTGAGTTCCCATTGTGATTTATTAATGGGAGTGGAGCAGCAGCTGCAGGGCTCCACCTGAGCAGGCTGCCCAGTCTGCTGAGGCTGCCTTTAACCTCCCATCCCTGCCAGATCCAGCTGTTTGGAAGCCTGCCTTCAGTCACAGAGTGCTTTGGCAGTAGCAGAAGCTCTCCGGGAGACAGGGGCTATAAAGCAATTAAAAGCAATACAATTATTCCTCACTGTTATAAAGTCCACGAGCCAATGTTAACCATGGAATTTAAAAGTAGCCTGCTTGCCCTCCTTACATTAGGAGAAGGGGAGGACCAGGCAGCAGCAGCAGGGCTGTGCTTGTACCAGCAGCACCACTGATGTGCCACAACACGCACAGCCTTAGTTAAACAGGCACTGGGCTTGAATTAAAGTACCCCCGTGCAACAGGGCTGGCTAGTCAGTGTCAGGCAGGAGAGGCAGGGCCTGACATCCCTGCCAAGAGGGCCGGGGTGTTCTGTAGGGATGAGGAACCTGCCATGGTCAGGGACAGTGCCAGGAGAATTGGAAGAGGAGAAGGAGAGCAGTGGGATACCAGGGGTTGACAAAGGACCCCAGGCACGATCAGGCACTGCTTTGTTCCCAAATGAAGCAGTAAATGAAGCATCCACGGACAACACCTAAAACTTTAACCACAAACTCAATCCCAACAGGTTTCTGCTTTAGAACCATCTTGCAAGAGCTTCACACCCTTGCACCATCCTGAGAGCTCCCTGTGCTCCCCCCACAGCCAGCAGCCACCATTGGGCCGTTTGAGATATCCTCCCCTCCTCTCCCCAAGAAATGCAAGGCGAGTTTGGACATCTGGACTCTTGTCACAGGACACAGGCCGTGCTCTGGTGACACACCACAAATGATGACATTCCATCAGGAGATGTTTTAATTGAGGGCTTACACAGTCTGCAGCTCCACCAGTGAGAAGGGAACTCAAACAGAGGCTCAGCCAAGCCATGAAGGAGCCCAAAGAGGATTCCAAATTCAGACCCAGGCACTGCTCCCAGTTGAAGCAGGAGGGCAAAGCTGCTGTTTCTCCCTGGAGAAACACAGCAACTCCATTTAACTCAGTTAAAGCCTTCCCCACTGACGGTGCCTCCGTGCTGGTTCCTGCCCAGGGAATCAGCTACTGGATAATGCCAGCATTGCACACTCTGTGGGCACATCATCTTGCAGGAGAGAGGTCTCAGTGAGGATCAGTGGTCCCTGCTCATTGCTGAGATAACCAGCATTGAAAAGAACTGAGCACTGAGTCTGTGAGTGAAGGGGCTGCTCAGGAGAGCTCCTGTGGCTCCAAGAGAGCTCCTGTGCTCACAGTCTGTGACTCCTCCACAGGCACAGGCTTTGCTGAAGCCCCATGGCATGCATTGTTCTGCCCAATGTAGATCAAACTCTGAGTTCACTGAGAGAGAGACAATAATTTCCTCTTGAGGCAACTTTTTCCTCAAAAATCCCTCATGTCTCCCTGCAGAAATTTTAGCATCAAATCCAACATTTTTTAAGATACTTCAGCATAAGCTATGAAGTGAAAAAAAAAAAGACAGAAAGGTGGAATAAACACAGAATTCCCCATTTCCCATGGTTTTCACAGTGTTTCCTACTTGAGGACCTGCCAGAAATCCACAACTGGCAAACTCAATCTCAAAAGCACAAGTTATTAAAGTAGTACAGAATGAGTTTTTATAAACCCCATTAAAAACATTATTGTTATGGTCACTCCCAATTTAAAGTCAAAATGCTTCATCAAAATAACTCAGTTCTCTCAGCTGTTGCAAAAGATGTTTTCAGGTGCTCTTTTGCCATTAAACTGGAAGTTGTTTACTAGACCTGGACTCATTCAGACCGGTTAGTCTGGTCCCATCATTCTCCTTTGGCAAGCTTTCATCCGCTTCCTAAAAAAATCCCATTTTCACACATTTTGTTGAATAATAAATCCCACACAGCACTTTCAGGCTGAGGAGAATGGCTCAGTGAAGGTCATTCCTGTTTCCCCCTTACCTCTCAAGAGTATTTGCAAGTTGATCCTGTCCTTTTGCACGGACCTGTGTGCACTGACCTCCTCTGAATGTCCTTTTAAAGGAAGTGAACCCTTTTCTAGGGGCAAAACATCCTTGTAGGAGAAGCAGTAACCACTTCTCTTCCTCAAAAGCTCTCCAAAACTTGTATTTGGTATTTGTACTGCCCTGCTCACAGAGATGAACCCATTGGAACTCATTATGTTTGAATTCACAGTTCCAGAGGAATGCAGAAGTAATCATTGACTAGGTGAAGAGTCAAGAGCCCACACCTCTCAAAATGCATATTTTAGGATCCACAAAGATTGTTTATCAACAGCAGAATCGTTCTGTGCTCCTGGATTTGGTGTCTGTGTGGTACAAATTTTTCCTCACCTCACTCCTAGCTCTGAAGTTCTGATTAAGCAAGTGAGGAAATACAATGGACTCGAGTTGCACCAGGGAAGTTTTAGATTGGATGTTAGGAAAAAATTTAGGAATTTGGATTAGGAAAAACCTAAAAAGTTTTAGATTGGTTAGGAAAAAACTCTTCACTGAAATGGTGGTCTGGCTGCAGCGGAAAGTTGTGGAGTAACCACCTCTGGAGGGCTTTAAAAACTTGTAGATATGGCACTTGGGGACATGGATTGGTGGTGATTTGGCAGTGCTGGGTTAATGGTTGGACTCAATGATCTTAAAGGCCTTTTCCAACCTAAATGGCTCTGTGATTCCAAACACATGGTTGTCTCCACATGGCCAGGCACCCTCACACCTCAGACAGACGGGATTCGGTGTCTGTCTGTCCCTTCAGCTCAAACCCAGCACTGCCAGACTGAGCTGTGACTACACCTGGTGGCAATGGCCTGTCTGCAGGGGTGCCAGGGCACCTGCTCAGCTCCACAGCTGCCCCTCAGCCAGCACAGCCACCCCTCCTTCAGCTGGCACCGCACCAACGCTCCAGCTGCAAGGAGAAATGCAATGCTGCCGCTGCAGCACCCTCTGGCAGGCAGCACGGCAGGGCAGGAAGGCAGCGATGGAGAAACCTGCCCTCCACCACTAAATCTCACTGAGGGTTTAAGCAACAATCCTCCATGTCTGCTTGTGGCAAGCCTGGAGGCGCAGCTGCAGTTCCAAGGCTGCAGTTCCAAGGTTGCAGCTCACCTGCTGAACTGTATCACAAAACCCAGACTGAGGAAAGGAGCTGTACAAGCTGTCCTTGGAATTATGGACTCAGCTACTAAAACTTAAGTCACTGTGTCTGTCCAGAAACCCCAGAGCCTCCCCTGAGCACAAGCTCAGTGCCCATGCAGAAATGCAGAGTGCCCAACCAGAATTAACACAAGCAAATCACAGCCTGCCTGAAGCTTGGGCACAGTGAGGATGCAAGCCCACATGTCCTCCAGCCAGAAGGCTCTCTGCAAACCCAGGATGAAGCAAAGCCTGCCCGATGGCATTCAGCACAGAGGTGCTGTCTCTGGACCCACAGGGGTCAGGAAAGGTGTGAATGCCTCAATCCCAGACCAGCCCAGTCCCCCTGCCCCACTCCAACCTTTGACACCCCACATCTCCCCTTGCTGCACAGCTCTGCTACACTGACTCATTAACAACGTCTGGCCAAGCTCCAAGATTAAAAGCTTTAGGGTGATATTTTCCCTGCCTAAAAATACATCATCTTTTCTATAATAGCCACAAAATGGAGTTCTGTTTAACATTTACATGTGGAAAATCAGTACTAAAAACCATGAGCATTTCAGCCCTGAGATATTTGGAAGGAATATAGCCTGTGCCCATTTTTCAAAGGTGACTTTCAAATACTTCTTTCAAGACATTGTATGAAGAGAACAGGCCCCTTCAGTTATATTGCTATTATCCAAGAGGTCTTGAGCAAAAAATGGAAAATTTCTGGAAAGTAGATCCCGGCACAGAAAGAGTTCTGCAGGCTCAGGAGGATTTGATGTATCTGCTGCTCCTACCAGCCAGTCTGAGCTACACATTCAGAGCCCAGGCCACATTCAGCTGTTCACACACACCCCTCTCACTGTGTCTGATTTATTGATGTGAGACTCATGGTGCTCCACAGAAAAGATTGTGACAGGAGCACACAACTGTCCTCTGAAAAAGCAGACTGTGGAAAGGTGTCTGGTCTCTGCCCCAAACAAATCAACCTGCACTTTTAGCCTGCCACACCTTTAATATTAACAGGGAAATTTAAGATGCAGTCCACTGAGCAGAACTCTTTTCTTAATTTACTGACCCTGCAGGTGTGATGGTACCAGGTTTTATCCTTAATATTTTCATAGCTCTGAAGTTGCTACATCCCTGAAGTGGGTCTAGGTCACACAAGAGTCTCCCTGTCACATTTGTCTCAGAGGGTGCAGGGTGACAAGGAAAGGCTGTAAGAAAGCCCAGCTCTAAATCATATTTATCCCACTGTAATATTTCACCCTCACAGCTGAAAGGCAGGGCTTATATCAGTGACCCAACAAAATGAGGCACATTCTGCCCTTCTCCAAGGACAATGCAGTGCCATGTTCTCACCAGCACAGAGCTGGAACAAATCGGATGCTCCTCAGCAGGTTACTCTTTCACTTTTATGCACAAGTGGAGTTGAAGATGGGGTCAGAGAAAGTTGTGAAACCTGAAGTCAGTGCCTGCAGTTCCAAAGGGTGAACTCTGCTGTGTACAGTCTGTGCTATGCTCCTCATTTCAGCGGTACACAGTGTTTGGCAGCTATCAAGCATCTCTGTCTAGGCACTAATTTAATAGAGAGCCCTGTTATAACTCTGCCTCACAAGTTTCAAGCTGCAAAGCCACACCTCAATCAGTAATGCCATGTTTAATGCAGGTGCATTGCTGACTTGCTTTTCTCAACCCATTACAAAAAAAAAAAAGAAAAAAAATCTCCTGAAGGACTTGCCACCTCCTTCCAAGTGGTCACCTTCATGGCATGGTCACCTTTAATTTCCCAAAAATTAGCAACTGCTGTTACATTGAAACTTGAGCAACACATTCATCTTTCAGCACATGAAGCAATGCCTTCACACCTCTTGTCACAGAACTTGCAGACACTGAAAAGCATCAGGCAACCCAAGACACTTCTGGGGAATTTTTCTTTTTGTTTCTTTCCCCCCACCCTTGTTGATTTTTTCTGTAGGAATTAAATGAAGCAACCCCAGCAATGACTCACAAAGCACAGACCAGGTCAACAGTTTAGACTCCTACTTTTTATGGCAGAACAAGCAACCCAAGGCCTCCATTTCCCAATGTTTTAACATCCCAATGCGTTATTAGGATAGATGCTGTTACAAGATTTTGTACCTCTTGGTGCAGGTTAGCTATTTTTCCCATGAAGAAATCTTTCCTTTCTAACAGAGCAGTGTGGCAATCCAATATTACCTGAACATGAGCATCAAAAACAGCGCCTTGAGTGCCCACTAACACAGAGCTCTTCATAAACACATGAGGCTTCTTCCTACTAAATAACATTTCCCTTTTTGACCCCTTACTCTACTCTTCCATGTGGAAGCTAACTGCCAGCTGTATGGGTAGCAGACAATTCCAATTTAGGCTAAATATGACCCAAGAAACACTGATTCAAAAAAGAGATCACAGCTGAAAAAGCCTTGGAAAAGTCACTGGGGGGACTCAGAGAAAAGGTGCTTTAAGAATGGAAAACACACCCAGTGTGCAAAAGGTTGAGTTGACTAAGAGCAGGGACACAAAAGTTGCCTTACAGAGCTGAAAATAAACAAGCAGATGTTTGTCCACAGCCCGAGCACCTCCTTCCCCTCCAGTGAGAGCTGCTTTCACTGGAACTCACCTGCTGAAATGGAGCCGCCCACTAAACCCCACATGCTTTCATTTTAGTGACCTGTTTTCCCATTATCACCCACAGGTGCACACTTTTCCCTGGGACAAAGGTAAGCAAGGGGAAGATAACTGGTAAACAGGGAGGTTTATTAAGGTTTATTAACCTGTCCTTGGCAGCCACACTGGTTAACCAGTTCTGGTTACATCCTTCTGAGCCAGGGGCAGCTGCAGCAGCACTGCTGGGACAGAGCTGTGTGAGCCACTGGGGCTCCTCAGTGCTTGGAGGTCTCTGTTGCAGAAGAAGCCCTTCTGCTTCTTTCTCCCTTCCACAAAAAGGTGGCTGTCCTCTGTCCAAAGTTCTGCCTTCTTTTCTCATTTTTCCTCAGTCTTATCTCTCTGCTGTCTCAACTCAATCTTACTCGTTAATTTTACGTCAAGATCTGCGGTTTCCAAAACCTACATCAATCTGTGCCATTTATCCAGCAGCTCTACAAAGCCCTTTAATCTTTGCAAAGCCCTTCTGCCAGGCCACCAAAGGGACTGCAGAAATGTGTTCTTGCAGCTGGCAGAGCTGCCTTTCCCCCAGCAGCCAGCACTGAGCTCAGCTGCACAATCCCACACAGCTTCCCCTCAAGCAAATAAAAAGGGACAGGGCTGATGGAGACAGGAGAAAGAAAAGATAATGACACAGGGAAAGAAGAAATCCTAAACCAGTGAAGGGGAAAACAGAGAAAATGGGAACAAAGGGGGACAAAATAAATGAAGATAAGAGGACAGAAAAGGTGACAGAACAGAAAAAAGGGGAACTGAAGGCCAAGAAATGAACTATGCCCTCTCTCTAGGCTAGAGGTTTTCCCCAATCTTGCCTGACTGCTGCACTTGGACCTGTTCTGCACATGCACATTGAAACTCTCAGATCACAGATTAAGTTTAGACTTTCTTGGTGCTCTGCAGAAGGGTTTGTGTAATTTTTATGTAAGGTTTATGTAATGTTATACCTGCCATGGCAGATAACTGTGTATTTTATAGAATGTAGAGCATCTGGATGGGTGGGTGAGGCCACCAAAACCCCTGGATTGCAGTTATAATAAATGAACTCAAGACTGAATTCACTGAAGAGGTTTCAGATACTTCAGATGAAGCTGGAAAAGAGCTGTTTACACCTGAAAAAAAACTGTAGCTACCTGCTTAAATTCACCTGGTTTTGCTAAACCAAGACTCTACAGGCAGGTGAATACCTTAGTGACCACAGAGCTGGTTTGAGTGGTTTTGACTCTCCTGACCTTACTCCAGGAAATGCAGCCCAGGACTGGGACATTGAGAGAAAAAGCCCTCTGGTCCCGGGGAGCCCACCCTGACATGTCATAGGGAACCAGCCCAGAGCAGGAGCAGTCTTTGTTTTCTGAACACACATAGGGGAGAGCCATTCTTTTGGTCTGGTAATGAGCAGAGAGTGTCCCAGATGCTGTTCTGACCCTTCATGTGTCTAAATATTCATTTGCCTGGGCAGAATCTGCTCATTTTCATACAAATACAGTTGCCCTTGACAGTTCTTTGAACACATTTTTTTTCTTACGAAGAATTAAATGTGAACTGCTTGATTTATTTCAGAGTATTCCTTCCTCCTTCACGGGCCAGTTTCCACACACAGAAATGATGCCCTGACTGTGCTCTGCCTGCTCTGCACCAGGAGCTCTGCTCTCCCACAGCATTGCCCTTCCACCCTCAGCATCATCCCACTGTCCCTGCAGCTTTTCTGGTCCTGCCCCTGCCTCCTGGCCTTTCCCCAGGTACCAGGGAAGAGACCTGCCAGTGCTGGACCTCCCACACCAACAGGGCTTGCACTTGCCAGGAAGCACAGAATGATAGGGAAAGAAGAGGGATCCAAGATCTGTGGATTTCAGCCACTTCTTAGACCTTGATTCCTCTGATGAGCACCACCTGCCAGAGGGACATGGACTGAAGTAATTTCTCATCTTTAGGACCCCATGAAATCTGCCTTCCCATGTTTGTGTAGCTCTGACCTCTCTGGTCGTTTTGGGAGCCTTTCCTGTGTCAGCTTGCCAAAACAGAACTTCTCTTATCAGCAATCCTTGTCATTTATGCCACCTATAAAACTAGGGTCAAATTGATACTCGGGCCAATGACTCTGCACCAAATTTTCCACAGACCTTTATAACCCAAAAAAGGAGCATCAGCTTGGGTGGAAGATAGTACCTTCAAAGGTACTATCAGCTTGGGTGGTGGGTAGTACCTTCAAAGGGTTGGATGGGCCATGCAGAGGTGAATGGGCCCCAGTGATGGGACTGAGATCCCAGCTCACCAGACTTCCAGGTCCTTGCTCTCATCTCAGCCTGTCAGAAGCCCCAACCCTTGAGTCCATCAGACCCTGCCAAGCCGTGGCAGCTCCCCACAGGGTGGCCCAGCAGCTGCTCAGGGAGCTTGGACAGACTCTGCTACCTTTGTTGCCTTTGCTGCCTGAGCCAAGCCAAAAGCAACACAGCAGATCAGGTCCTGTCCATCCTTGCAAGGGACAAACACTTGCTCTCCAAACCTGAGCCTGCAGGCTTGTGAAACAAAGGCAGCCTTTAATGAAATAGGATTAACGAGCTGGAGAGGTACGCAATAAAGGGGAAGAAACAACTCCTCTATTTCACACCCCAGTCCAACCAATATGGAGATGCCAAGATAAAACCAGCTGTTTACTCACTACTTTAAAAGCTCTGCAGCTCACCTTCAGCCAGTGACATCAAAGGAAGGCTCTTCTGCCTGGTTCTCCTGCCCCTTATTCCTCAAGAGTTCTCAGGAGCCAAAAACAGGACCGGTCCCACAGAGCTGAGTGGCAGCAAGGCTTCATATATGGGAGTGGTCAGGAGGGGAGGGTGATGTAATGAAGCCCTATCTTTGAGCAGTAAAGGCTTGCCACCCTTCCCCTTCCCTGTCCCTGGAGGATTGCTGCCTCACAGGGCAAGATGAGAACAGAGTGGTCCAGCGCCTTCCGCGCCGAACTTTCTCACGGCAAAGGGAACAGTGCACAGGGTGGGGAGCAAAGATCAGACTTGAATGGAGACAATACTTTGATATTAGGTAGTCCCAGGAGTGAATCTGTGCTGGCAGAGTTGTTTCTTTTCTTTGTGCATCAAACAATTCTCTGCCAAGTTGCTGGTTTTCCCTGGCGCCAGTCCTGACAGGGAGGACACTGTCTGCATTGGAGCACTGGAGACCCCATACCCATCCTGACAGAGAAAATCCCATTCCTACACTCTTCCAAGGTGGCTGATGCTGGAGCACTGCCGAGCTCCATGGCCAAAAGGGCTGAGAGATTTATAGAGGAGAAGAAATGTGCATCCCATAAATGGTGGTGTCTTGGACACTGACCTGGGAAGAGGCACATCAGTCTTGGACACTGACTTGAGAGGCACATCCTCCCCTTCTCCATCAGAGGAAATCTTGAACCCTGTGAATGGAGAGGAAATCTCTCAAGGATGTGCCACTACTGTCCAAAGGGAAAATAGTCATTTTTGACTTCCTTCATTTCAGTTTTGTTGATCACTCACTGTTGGAATGTTGGGGGACACAAGACAGATGATGGACTTTGGACCTCGTTAAGATAAGAGATTTGATAACAGGATGCCTTGGCAAAAGCAAATGGAACTTTTAAAATTAGACCTGGATTGCAAGAAGATTACATCAGACAGGTTTACCAGAAAAAGAAAATCCCATTAAACTCTGCAAGCAAGAGATGTTGTTATATGTATAAGTTTGTGTATGTGATTTTAACCAATCATTGCAGTGCACATTACCAGTGTCCCTGCAATAGTATACAAATGTTTGTGTCCCACAATAAAATCAGATTCTGATCACCTAGTCAGCCTCCCCATCTCTCTCCATCACCAACAACTCACTGAAGGGCTTGTTTGACCATGAAGAGCCACATCAGGCATTGGGATGAGGTGTGTCTAATTCAAAGGTTGGGTAGGTCAGTGACTGCTGAATAAACAATCAGCAATCAGTTGGGTAGGTCTGTGATTGCTGTATAAAGGGAGAGTCCAGGGCTAACAAGAAGTTTCTGTGTGCTCTCAGATGAGGCAATTGGGAAAGGCAGGAGCCAGTCCAGGCTTTCACAAAGTGGAATTCACAGTGTTACTGTCCTCTACCAGGAACTGCACCAAGATCCACAGGATCAGGCAACAGCAGCCAAACAAACGCCACCAGTTCTGAGAACCAAAACCTCGTTCTGACAGGAGCCTCTGTGGGTAATTCTCAGATTTGGGTGGGGAAGGCAGATCTGGGAATGAAGAAGATCTGGGAATGAGGAAGATCTGGGAATGACCCTTGCCAGAAGGGCTGCTTGTGCAATGCTCAGTGAGCTGAAGTGGAGAAGAGCTGTGCCTTTACCTGTTCACAGGTTACTTTTACAGCCAGAGATGTCCCCTGTGCCCACAACACTGTGCCATCTCAAGCAAAGGAGCCATTTCCAGTCCTGCAAGGAGCACACCACAGTCTGGGTCTCTCTTACCCCCTGGAATGGGTCTGCTTTGGTGATGTCAAGGGACTTGACAGCAGATACACAACTGAGAACCCCTTTTAACTGCAGCCAAAGAATGCTGCCAAAGAGATTTTTTCAGATCCAGGACAAACTAGCTCTCTCTTACAGATGTAAGATTTGCTCTACTATAATTGCACTCTTCTGCAAATTACATTATCTCAATAAACTATTCCCTCTTGCTCTGTTGTTTTGGGGAGAGCCTGGCTTTGGAGCTATTGGCAATGAAACAGAAACAATTAACATTGAGTTGTTCTAGTATCATTATCCAAACAAGAACCTGACCCAACAGCAGCTTTTCAGTACAGCTACAACTGCAACAGACCCCATCCATCCCAAGGAAATCTCCCCGCTTGCTCAAGGTGCAGCATGGTTTTTACACCACTGTTTGGAGAAAACCTAAACATGCTGGGTGGGTGACAAAGTAAATTCTACCCAAACTGTAAACACAAAGAGGAAGATCAAAGTCAGAATAGGTTCCTTCCTCTATTTTTCCGATTATACTCATGGTAAGAGACAGAGACACAGGGGACTGTGCAAAGCTGCCCCCAAAATATGAACCTCCAGTACTTGCTGCACCTACAAGATCTCCAAACTCCACAGCTTGTCCAGACTGCTGAATTCTTATCATCATCACCACAAAAGAATTCACTACTTAACAGCATTTTAAGGCTACTCTCAGGGCCAGGGAGCCTTACAGGCCCACATGATAAAAGCATTCATATCTTCAGAGACAGGAAAACAGAGATAATCTTGCCCAGGGCTTCAGAGCAGGTCGGTGCCTGGGCTGGAATAAGGAATCTTTCCCCTATTCCTTAACCATGTTCCTAGGCATCACCTTTCTTCCCTGTCAATGCCTGATATTTGCAGTAAATCCAGAGGCAGCTGAAGTGACAGCAGAGCTGACACTGCTCTGCTCCATGAGATGTTGGGCTCAGTGTTCCTTACGGCTTTGGGCTCTCCTCCACTGGAAACAGGAAAGTAATAAAACGTGAAGGCAGCACCCTCCATTTCCTTGGGAAAAATGACAGATTACACTGCAACAGAGGTGCTGGGGGAAGGACAAAGTGTTTGCCACTTAATGGAAAACTTGCAGATTGTTACAGAAAGTTTCTGGGTAACTAATTACTGTTAAAGTCTAACCCAAGCAAGAGGGCTCTAAAACCAGAAGAACACAGACTTTAGCAACAAGAGCCAAGGTCCACTTTTCATTCTGCTTAAGGATCAATAGGACTTGGAGATGTGAGGCTCAGAAGTTACTCCTGGACATGAATGAACACTGACTCACAGAGATCTGAGTGTGCAGCCCACCCAAACTTTGCCTTGTGAGAGCTGTGCTCCTCAGGAAGCCCCACAGCTCCTTGTTCCTTTCTCAGGAATTTCTGCTGAAGCATCAGCTCCACTGCTCTTGGAGCAACAAATGAAACCTCTCAGCATCAAATCCAGCCTGTCCTGGTAAGGCAGAATCTGTCCTGGGCTCCCTCGGTGTGGCAATATTTCACTGGCAGGGTCAGGGGGGCAGCCTCTCAGGGAGGGATGGGCACAGCAGCAGCGCAGCCACCCCCAAATCTCTGCTCCCCACTTGCCACCCTGCTGCCCCAGCACTGCAGGGCCACTGGCTCACACAGGGGTGGGAATCAACCCAGCCAAGGGCCTCTGGTGGCTGTGAGGCTCTGTGAGGGAAGGAATCCCACTGAGGCCCTGGGAAGCTGTGGATAAAGCTCTGGTTTGCACTGAGTGACTATGCACATCCTGGCTACACTACTGCCAGGCTTCAGAGGGCAAACCTGCCTTGGGAATGAGCACTCAAAGCAAGAGTTTCATGGACCTTTACACTGGGACCCCTTTCCCTGCTGTGGGCAGGTGAGGAGGGTGCTCAGCAGACACACAAACAGCTCAAACAGCACTACACAGCAAAGGTGCACACCATGCAAGACAGCTCATGCCCCAGATGAAAATCTGGACATACAACTCTTTTATTCCAGTGGTTGTCAGCACTTTATATTCTCTGAGTTTACTCGCCAGACCAACAGCCTCAGGAAATAAATTATTTTTTTCTTTTCAAAGTCACTCACTGCAGATCCAATATGTCCTAGTGCTCCAGGCTCACATTTAGCCCAGCTAAGGCTTGGGCAATAGTCTGTGTGGCCATTTGCAACCCACCAGTTTTGGCCTTAGGACAGAAATGCAGAGCACAGGTCAGTGTTGGTGCACACCACGAGCCACTGCCCACCTGTGGGACAGGCTCCTCTCACAGCCACCACAGCCAAGCACTGGGCAAGTTCAGCTTCCTACAAAAGGAGATTCCTGTCTTGACTGGCCAGAATGCAGAAATCTGGCAGATTTAGTGCTTGCAGCACCTCCTTCTTTGGGCAGAGCACAACACAGGGCAAAGGACAGGTGCTCAAACACCAACCAGTCTCCTGTCCCCTCATGCTACCAGGAGAACAGGACTCAGCCCTCAAGTACAGATCAGAGAAAAGAGTCCCTGCCTGCTTCAACTCCGGCCTGTCCCAGTCTCCTTCAGGGTTTGTTTGTTTAGGCGCTGCCAAGGGCACCAGAAATGGCCATTTGTTTATGAGAGATCACAATACAAACCTTGCCTCAAAGCACTTGGAACCTGAGCTGGAAAGTGTGAGGGGGCCAGCTGGGCTGGAGGCAGAGCCTGCACCAGAACAGCTCTGGGAACACACGCTGGGCTTTGGGAGGGGCACACAGGCTGCAGGGCTGGACACACGGGGGCTGGACACACAGGGGATGGACACACAGGGATGGACACACAGGGATGGACACACAGAGGATGGACACACAGAGATGGACACACAGGGGATGGACACACGGGAGGGACACACAGGGATGGACACACAGGGGATGGACACACATGGATGGACACACATGGATGGACACACAGGGATGGACACACGGCCTGCTGGACACACAGGGGTTGAACACACAGCCCTGCTGGACACACAGCCATGCACAGGAGCTCAGCAGCTCTCCCCCTCTCTCTCCCCCACACAGGGGCTGCTCAGCCTCTCTGGGCTGGCATGGGGCACATCCTGGTGCTTTTCCACAGCTGTTCCCATTCCCACTGCCACTGGCACCCACAGATGCTCTGCCACGTTCCCCCTGATCCCTGGGGAGGGCTTGGTTTGCTTGCCCAATGTGCCAGGGCTGCATTTAGCTGGCAGAATGAGCCAGTGCCACCTGCATGGCACAGCACAAAGCTGCCTAAACCCCCTCTGTCCACCTGAACCCCTTGAGCCCCTGAAGAAAGGGCAGAAATGGCAGAGCATGGGATGCCACGGGAAATGCACTCCCACAGATCACGGTGTCTCCCACTGCAAACACTGACACCTCCTAAACTTGCAGAGCCACAGCAACCAGGCACAAGTGGACTTTTGCAGGGGTAGAGTGGCCTTCCATGGGAAAGGAGCTCACCTTCCCCAGCAGAGAGAGGCAAAAGGGCTTCCCCAGGCTGGAGCAATGTTCCTACTCTGGGAACATTGTTATATGGAACATGGTTATATTTATAAACATATAAATGGTTATACCCACAGCATCAGAGGCCCAGCCAACAGCTCTGACCCTCATGCTGTGGGTATAACCATTTTCTGCTGTGCCTCTGCCTCCCACCTTGTACTCACACATTGCCCCAGAGCACTGAGGAAGAGGAACACCTTGCATTGAGGTCAGCCTGACGTGTCACAGGGGTTTGTGGGAGCCAGACCTTGGGGTTCAACAGGGCTGCTTCCTTGTGAGAGCCCAAACCTTGGGGTTTAACAGGGCTGCTTCCTTGTGAGAGCTCCCACAGCCAGAAAAACAGAAAACAGACCTTGGGGTTTAACAGGGCTGCTTCCTTGTGAGAGCTCCCACTGCCAGAAACGAACCTTGAACTCCAGCAGGGCAGGACAGAATTGTGCAGAGAGAGAAGACTAGATAAAAGAGATTATCCTTTTATAGATATGGATTTTTTTAAAGAGAGCAGGAAGGAGCAGGAAAGAGAGGCAGGGTCCAGGGCCTGGTCTGCCTGCTCACATCTGAGGCTCCCAGAAAAGCTGGCTGCTCTTGAAAAGGCTTCCTGGCTCCCCCCATGCCACCCTGGCTGCCCCACTGGCCTCTGCCACAGGGATCCCACCAGCCTGGAGCTAATTTGGGCTCCTGGGTGAGAACACAGAAACACAATAGTGACAGGGATGAAAAGCAATGGGGAGGATGACACCCAGGGGACTTATTCTTATCAAAAACCAACAGCATATCAAAGGGCATCTGTGAAGACAGGGAAGAGCCTTTTGTAAAAGGCACAATTGAGGCAAATCCTGCAGTTTTTACATGCTGCAGCTTTTATACTCTCTCAGGAACCCCATGATGTCCCAAAGGGGGACCCTGTGCCAGGCCATGTGCCAGGCATGCTGCACACAGAGCAGCCACACACCCACAGCACAGCTGCTGCTTGCCCTGTGCATGTGCTTTTTAATTACAGCTTTTATTTGCAAAGCATCTCGTACAACAGAAAAGACAAATTGCATTACTCTCAGCTTATTAAAATCACACTCAGATTTTCTCAGCTGCTAATTACAGCCAGGCAGCAGTGTCAGAGTAATTAAAGCTGGGATGGACGTTTGGGGACACAGCTGTCACACACACAGCCCCTTCCTGAGCTGAGCCCTGCCCAGCACAGCCCTGAATGCCACGAGAGAAGATGAAGATGATGATGATAAAGGTGAGGCCTCCCCAGCAGAGGGGAGGGGATCCCCCTGCACCAAACCCCCCCAGTTAAAGCTGGGCACCCACCCTGACCCTGCTGCAAGGGTTTCATGTGGCCTTGGGGTTACAGCACTGAGGTGTGGGGAGTTAAAGGGTTTTCTCCTGTTTCTGGGGCCAAATTATTGTAATAAATCACATTGCCTGTCCAAGTCTCCATTTGCCTTCATGCAAAGCAGAGATTTTGGGCTTCCCTGTTAAAATTAAGCAGCTCTGGGAACAAACCACAGAATGGATTCTTGCTGGCACCCAAACACTTTAAAGCCTGGCTGTGGCCCACAGCAGACCTGGGAGTGGGTTACACAGGGGAAGGTGTGAAACCCCAGAAACTGAGAGACAGCAAAAAAAGAGTTTACAGAGCTGTGAGGAGCTGAACCAGCTGTGCCTTGGCTGAAGGGCACCCCAGGTGTGCAAACAGCACAGCAGGCACCTGCCCCAGATCAGGCAGCTCACATACAGAGATCACAGGGCACAGGACCAGGCAAGCCTTGGCCAAGTGGGGATTTAACCCCAGCACTGCTTCCTGCTGCCAAGGGGATGCTGTGGAGGGTATCACCCCCAGGAAGACAGAGTGCTAATTAGGGAAAGCAGATAAGGACTGTGTCGCTTTCAAGATGAGTTTCCTTCCCACCGAAATCCTCACAGTTTCAGTGCTCAGCAGGATGCAAACACATCCTTAAATGATTTCCTGGAGCCTGGTTTCAAAGATCAGTCCCTTCAAAAGCAGGAACATGCCAAGATCAATAGCAGAGCCAGGAGAGCTCTAAGCAGGCCAGCTCCAAAACCCCCAGGCTTTCCCTAGAGCCAGTCCCCTACCAGGTGCTAAGGGGCTCTGATACCTTCTCACAGCTGAAAAGACTCCCAAGACTTCCCAAGCAATCAGCCTTACTTAGGTACCAAGGGAAAAATAAAATCAGTAGGAAATGTTACATTCCAGAGGCAGCACAATGTGCCTGTGCAATAAATCCTGGAGAGGCAAAGCCACAGACAGGTTCACAAGGGAAGAGGAGCAGAGCTCACAGATGCTGGATGTGATCCCAAGAACAAGGATATACTCAGTTTAACTACTAACTCCCTAAAATCACCAACAGGATATCCTAGGAAGCAGCTGCCAGGTGATCATTTTTAATCCAATATAAGTTACAAGAGAAGAAGGAATGATCAAAACTTCAAGTGGAAAGAGCTGAGTGGGGTGTCCTATGGATGCCACAGGCAGCATGATCAATATATTTACTTGTGATCCAGTAATGAAATAATAAAGATAACATATGGAGCTGGCAAAAGTTGTGGAAAACTTCAAAACTTCAAAACATTTAACATATGGAGCTAGCAAAAGTTGTGGAAAACTTCAAAACTTAAAAACATCTGTGAAGCAGGGCAAATAATAGCTGATGAAATTCAATATAGAGAAATATGTAATACCAGGCTTTGATAACCAATATGTTTATCAAAGATATATATTAAACAGATATATATTGTTGGGTTTGAGTTAGAAGCTCCTTACATCACCATTAAATCTCTTACAAAGATTTGGGGGAAAAATGCAGCAAGAAGGAAGCAAGAATTTGTTAGCTCCTGAATCACTGGCTCTTACTTAAAGCTTATAAATGAAACTGGGTCTGTAAAGAGGAAAAGTATTCCTTTGAAAAGGGAAAAGAGGACAGAGGCAGAGTTAAGAATCAAAGCTGGCAAATCAAGCTACAACCATGGAAACTTTTGAAAAAATAATAATAAAAGGAATTTAGCTAAGAAATGACATAACAAAGATTATGCCCAACACACTAAAAAATAAAGTGTTTTCAGTCTAGGGTGCTCACTCAAGTACAGCTAACTGCAGCGGAGAATTCCAGTCAGAGATCATTATTTTCATCCCTTAAAACACGTGTGCAGCCTCAGAGCACAATGCCTGAAAAGCAGAGGGGTTCCCAGGAGTTCCAGCCTCCCTGTCCTGCCCGGAGCTCGCACGGAGCCGCTCCCGCCCAGCCCAGCCCAGCTCACCTGCAGCCCGGCAGAGCCGCGGCTCCGCTCGCCCGTCCCGGCCCCGCTCCCGCTCCTACCTGGGGCCGCTCTCGGGGCGGGCGCTGCGGCATCTCAGGGTTCCTGCTCCATCACGGGAGGGCAGAGCCGCTGCTCGGGGCAGCCGGGCCGCGTCCTGCCGGTGAGAGCCCGGCTCCGCGCCGCTCCTGCCGCCGGGCACTAGATGGCACAGACGGGAGGCGCTGCCGGAGCCGGCGCTGCCGCTGCCCGAGGAGCCCTGACACGGGAATGGCATTGGCCATCCCATTGTCCCCTCTGTCACTGCCCGAGGGGCCCTGACACGGGAATGGCATCGGCCATCCCACGGTGTCCCCTCTGCCCGAGGGGCCCTGACACGGGAATGGCATCGGCCATCCCACTGTCCCCTCTGCCCGAGGGGCTCTGACACGGGAATGGCATTGCCATCCTACTGTCGCCACTGTCACTGCCCGAAGGGCTCCGACACGGGAATGGCATCCGCCATCCCACTGTCCCCACTGCCCGAGGGGCTCCGACACGGGAATGGCATCGGCCATCCCACTGTCCCCTCTGCCCGAGGGGCTCTGACACGGGAATGGCATTGCCATCCCACTGTCCCCTCTGCCCGAGGGGCTCCGACACGGGAATGGCATCGGCCATCCCATTGTCCCCTCCGCGGGATGTCCCCGCTGTCACTGCCCCGCTGCACCCTCTCATATCCCATCCTGTCCGGCCAAAGCGCCGCCAGGGCTGCGGGGAGGCTGCATAACCCAGCAGGGCTGTGGCATCCGTGCCCCCACGCCGGGATCTGCCGCTCCTCGCCAAGCTCAGGCTCACTGAGTGTACCTGGCTGGGCTCAAAATGCGCCAAAAGGCAGTCAAAACTGAATGTATAAACTGAATATGCCTGGTTGGGCTTAAACTGCACCAAAATCAGTCAAAATTGAGTATATAAACTGAATATATAAACTGAATATACCTGGTTTGGCTCAAAGTGCATCAAAAGTCAGTCAAAACTGAATATATAAATTGAATATACTAACTGAATATACCTGTTTTGGCTCAAAGTGCATCAAAAGTCAATCAAAACTGAATATATAAACTGAATATACAAATTGAATATACCTGGTTTGCTCAAACTGCATCAAAAGGCAGTCAAAACTGAATACATAAACTGAATATATAAACTGAATATACCTGGTTTGGTTCAAACTGCATCAAAAGGAGGGTGACAATCCTCCCTGGGAGGGTCTGTCCTGTTTCACTGCGGCTGCCCCTTGGCCATCAGCCCCCAGGACAGTACAATAAACAACACCTGATCCCCGGAGTGTGCAGAGAGGCAGCCAGGGCAGGGACCCCACCAGTGGTCCCTGTGGGCTCAGGCCAGCTCTGAGGAGTGGCACCAGCACCTGTCCTTTGTCCTGTGGGATCATGTGCAGAGGAGGGATGCCCTTAGTCACTGCTCTCTAAGCATTTGTCACAAGGGAGCTCCTCTAAAGCAGCTCACTCTTCCTCCTGGTTTTCTTCCTTTTCAGCTCTGCAATCGCTGAGGCAGGACCTGCACCCCAGAGCCTTCCCAGCCTCATCTTCCTCAATTTCTTTTAGGTGTGGGTGAAATTCCTTCCCCATGAACAGCGTGGGCTGACGCGCTGAGGCAAACAAGAACTGCTGTGGTCAGCACAGGAAAAGCCAAAGTGCTTTCTGTGGTGACAGAAAAAAGGGATGGCAAGGTGCAGGTTTGCATGTCGGCCTGTGCTGTTGTGCCATTAGAAATTCAGTTTATTTCAAGGTTAACCCAGTTAGTGCCTCTGGTGAGGATCACAGGCTTTGAGAGCCTGCCTGGAACGGCTCCATCCCTGGCATGTGCAGGGGGGCACTGAGCAGCAAGCTCTGGGCACTGGGAGGGCATAAGTGGCACGCATGGGTGTTATCCAAACCAAACCTGAGCCTGGCAAAGCCCAAAAGAGCTTTTGTGCTGAGCAGCTGGGTGATGCCAGGTATTAATGACACAGACCAGTCTCCAAGGAAAAGCCTGTTTGCTTTTCCAGCAGCACTGCCCTTTCCTGTCTGGCTGCTCCTGGCACTGCCCTGCAGTGCAGTGGGGCCAGGCACCACCTGGGTCAAACCCACAGGGGGAATCCCTCAGGGTGTTGTAGGTGGGAGCAAAAATTAATTCAGATGCCTGCAGTGTAAAATCCAAATTCATCCATGGTCAAGCAGGGCAGTTTGGCTTTACCTTCTAAAGGCAGGAGTGGGTGGCCCTGGTGAAAAAACCTGGAGAGAGACCCATGCAAGGTCCTGGGGACAGCTCCAGTCCAGGGTCCAGAGGCTGAGAAGAACAGAACAGCAGAGAACCCCTTCCACAGCAGGCTCTCAGTGACAGGCCTGGACACCTGCTCCTGCTCAGCACCTAAATCTGAATGCTGGGTCGCTGTGTGGAACAGCCTGCCCTGAAAGGCTGCTGGGCAGAGAGGCAAATGCTCCAAAAAGGCTTTTATGCCTCAATTCCCACTCCAAGTTCTGCTTCTTTGAACATTTGGGTTTTTTTTTTAGACAAGAGATGTCTTTTTATCTTTGGATATAAATGGAGAAATATTGCAGACAACTTTTATGAAAAATCCTTTCCTTAGGATTTTTCTTCCTGAGAAGGTGAAAGGCCTCAGGAACAAAATGTAAACACTGATTATCTGCTGCTGTGGGATGCAACAGGTGCATCTGTGATTGGCCCATGTTGTTGTTTCTAATTAATGGCCAATCACAGTCAGCTGGGTCAGACAGAGAGCTGAGCCACAAGCCTTTGTTCTCATTCTTTGCTATTCTATTCTTAGCCAACCTTCTGATGAGAACCTTTTCTTCTATTCTTTTAGCATAGTTTTAATGTAATATATATCATAAAATAATAAATCAAGCCTTCTGAAACATGGAGTCAGATCCTCGTCTCTTCCCTCATCCAAGAACCCCTGTGAACACCAGCACAGAGAAAAAACAAACTGAAAAGAAATAAAACCAGTTGGTCGCTTTTCCAGGCCTTCTATGAACTGTAAACACATTTTAAGAAGTGCTGAGACCTTTGCAGAACATGAGAGTCTTTGTCAGGGAGGCCATCTCCTCAGCAGAAGGATGTTTAATGATGTGAAGGATGTGATCTAATGCTTCCTGTGCTGGCTGGACTGGCTTCCCTCTGCCAGGGCCAGTGATGGGAGCACTGAGCATCCCTCAAACCAGCCAGCAGCACTTCCATGCTCTGTGTCTGCTCAAACTCCACAGCCTGGCCTCCCTGCCTGGTCCATCCACTGCCCCAGGGCCTGTGGTTGCCCTCAGTGGTTTAGAGCTGCTTGCTAAGATGCTTAGAGCCAGTATAATCTGTGCACTTAGTGGTTTCAAATTCCAAAAGGAGCTTAGCAGCACCAGGTGCTGCCTTCAGCCTCTCCTGCAGGGGCTTAAGATGGTTTAATTCTTTTATGAAACCATAACTCCAGCCCTTAGCTTTCAAATGAGGAGCTTCGAAGCCAAGATGGTTTAATTCTTTTATGAAACCATAACTCCAGCCCTTAGCTTTCAAATGAGGAGCTTCTAAGCCAGGTTTTCTAAAAGCTCTTCAGAAATATTTTCATGAGACACACACACACACAAAAATAAAGGGGATTCCAGAGGGATGTAGTATAAAATCAGACATTTCTGCCTCTTAAAAGCTACATGTGCCAGAGCACCAGAGCTTGCCACCCTGTGCAAGCCCCCACAGTGTCACAGACACATTTTATGAGAAATCCTTTCCTTGGTATTTTTCCTCCTGAGAAGCTGAGAGGCCTCAGGAACAAAATGCAAACATTGATTATCTGCTGCTGTGGAATGCAACAGGTGCATCTGTGATTGGGCTCATGTGGTTGTTATTAATTAATGGCCAGTCACAGTCAGCTGGCTCGGACAGAGAGTCCGAGCCACAAACCTTTGTTATCATTCCTTCTTTTTCTATTCTTAGCTAGCCTTCCGATGAAATCCTTTCTTCTAGTAGTATAGAAGAATTCTTTTACTATAGTTTTAATGTAATATATATCGTAAAATAATAAATCAGCCTTCTGAAACATGGAGTCAGATCCTCATCTCTTCCCTCACCCTCAGACCCCTGTGAGCACGGTCACACCCTCAGGGCTGGAAGATGCGCCCCACATTGCAGGGGTGTGATTCCCTCCCTGCCTGGGACAGGGGGGCCTGGCCAGCCCCAGGGCTCCCAGAGCAGTGAGGAACATCTCTGGTGGTGCTTCCAGCCCTGCCCTACTGCCAGGCACCACAGCCACCGCAGCAGCTCAAAGCAGGGCTGTCAGTCCAAACCTCACAGCATCCTCACAGCCCACCCTAATTTAATCAAGGGAAAATGAATCTAAATGAAATGGATGCAGTGTGCTCCCAGAATGGAGGTAACAGAAATCCTCAGTTCCCAAACTGATTGACTGTGAAAGCAGCAGAAGCTCCGAATTCCCCTGTGCTGAGAAATCAAGGAAATGCCATGTGTCACTGGAGCAGACTGGTGACCTTCCCTGTGCTCACAATTTCACTGTAACAGGTTGTTAATATTCTCTATGCAGGCAATAAACAGCCCAGCAAATCTGCTTTTATGGGCACTGCAAGAACTTGATTAATTTGTGCAATAATGAGCAGACCAGTGTCCATAATTACATAGCAGAACTCTGTCCTTTTGAATACCCATCACTGCCTCAGACCCAGAGCACCACCAAGGGCCTCGTGGGCTGCAAAGAGAGCCTCAGCTGCAAGAGGCAAAAAGTTTAAGACCTAATGAATGTTACATGGGTTATTGCTGCCATTTTTCCATCAAATACAGAGCTCCAGCAGTGACTGCCTGAGTGCAGCTGCTTCCACCAGCACTGATGCTGCAGGAAATCCCTAAGACTACAGCCCAGCTGATGCTGTGTTCATCTTGTATCTCCCCATCTCCTCGTGCTCTGCAGTTTCAGGAAAGAAATCCCCTTATTGGTTGTTGTTAAGAGGAATTCTTCCCCAAAACTGCACTGTCATGGACAGATGGACCTTCTGCATGTCTGCTGCTTCGTTCAACCCAGAGCTCGCAGGTATTTGGGATATGGAGCTGCTACTGAATACTGGTTGTTATTTAGAGGAATTCTTCCCCAAAACTGCACTGTCATGGACAGATGGACCTTCTGCATGTCTGCTGCTTCGTTCAGTCCAGAGCTTGCAGGTATTTGGGATATGGAGCTCCCACATGAAAAACTCATGGCCAAACCAAGTGCATTTGCCCCCTAGATACAGTGGAATTAAATCTGGAGCCTGCACTAGCTCTTTGTGCATGAATGTCTCCAGAGCTGCAGCTCCCTTCCCAGCAGGATCCTTGGCTGCCAGCAAGCTCAGAGCCACGAGAAACAACAACTTGGGAGCTCAGACAAGCTGGTTTGCAGGCAAACAAAAGCTGAAGCTGTGAAAGTGTGAAGCAGTCAATGCAGCGTCTGGCAGCACAGCCTCACCTCCGCCTTAATCCTCTTTCCCTTCTTAAACTCTAAATTAATCAATTACACCTCCAGCCCGGCAAAATCAGTCAGAAATGTAACCTCCGTCATACACAAGGCAAACATAATTAGGATTGTCATTGGAAGCCAGCTTGACCAGCATACAAATGAGAGCAGCCCCGTGACGGGCAGGGACGTTGGGATTGGGGACACAGCCCGGCTGTGCCAGGGAAGGGCAGCTCCAGCAGGGACTGCCATGGCACTGGCACTGCACAGAGGGCATGGAGAAAGGGAAGCAGCTCCAGCAGGGACTGCCATGGCACTGGCACTGGCATTGCAGAGATGGGCATGGAGAAAGGGCAGCAGGGACTGCTGTGCCACGGGCTCTGGCACTGCACACAGGGCCAGGGCACATCAGGCAGTGCCCACTCCAGGCAGCCCCTCTGCCATGCCAGGGAGGAAGCCAAAACCTTCCCTAGGCACAGATGGGAGCCCAAACTCCCATCCCAGGTGCACGGGCTGCAGACTCTGCAGGGATGGACAACATGGAAATCCCTGGCCATGACTGCCAGTGTGGATTCATAAAAATGGGGTAAGCAATGTTTATCCCCTCCCCAGTCCAATGGGAAACTGAGTCACGGGGGCCAAGTGATAGCAAGAGCAAGGCTGCAGTGTTCAATAAAAGCATCAGCTCAAGCTTGAGCACAATCAAAAAAATCCAAGAGAGTGCTGGCAGCCAGAGCAAGATCACAAACCCAGTGTGCTCCCAGGCAGCTCCAGGGTGCAGCTGCAGCCCCATGGCTGTTCCTCTGCAGCAGGGCTAGAGGAGAGGCAGGGACTTGGTTAAGGATGAAATGGTTTCTGTACAAGCCCAACACTCCTCAATTTGGGAAGCAGAAACCTGAGAGGGGGCACAGCAGGGGTTTATCTGAGAGTGACTTGGAGAAAATGAAAGAGGAATGACTGCCTGCTGCCTCTTCCAATATTTAAGCTACAAAAGCACCAAATGAAAACAGTGAGTGACAGATTCAGAACAAAGTAAATATTTCTTCACACAGCTGAACAGTGCCATAAGTTGCTGTGGATACCCAAAATTTTCTCAGGCTCAAAAATGGGTTTAGGAAAAACTTGAAAATCCTATTAAATGCAGAGATCCACATCTCGGAAAATTCCTGAACCATGGATGGCTCATGGTAAGGAGGGTACCCAGCAACACACTGACCTACATGCCCCTGGTTTTATCCTCCTTGCTGGACACCCTCTATTAACCATTGCTAATTGAGGACCCCAGGGGAAAGAGGAATGGGATCCTGTACTGATTCTGTACAGTTGTTCTTCTGCCCTGGCACTGATCTGAGCTCTCCCCACTTGCCTGAAAGACAAGGAACTGGAACATTCCCATTCCTGGGCATTGGGTGACAAGGAGATGTGCTCATAGCACAGAATTTGAGTGAATAGAGAAAGGATCTCTGCTTTCCCTTTTTCCCATTTCTCATGTTAGGAGCAATTTTTGGTAAAATTAACTCAGTCATGCTGCACCCAGCTAGATGCAGTTGGCAGCACCATGTACCCCGCATTCAGTTTAGAAACAAGATCACATCCTTCTGAGAGGTGCTAAAATACCCACGGGGATGGGATTTCCAAGTCTCAAACCCACAGCTTGTGGTCCTTGTGAGAAACCCCAGCTCCCACTCTGTTGTGCCAAACCAGCTCTTGAGCTGATCTATCTCTGTGTAAAGTTTGTGGGTGCCCTTGGCACTGCAGCAGAGATGAAAGGAAGGTGGGGACACTCCTGTAGATTGGTATCTCCTGGGTTTTGCATGCTGGCTCACTCTCTCCTAGGGCTGCATTAGCACCAGAGGATGCAGACTCTGACACAAGAGTCCGCTCTTTCCAAGCAAACTCCTACCTCCTCCCCTTGCTGGCCATCTCAGCTATGGAAGTGCATGCACTCCCTGCCATGTGCCCTTTGGAGGCACACACAGCTAGGGCAGGATTATCTCAGCCTCCAGAGAGCTGCTGGCCAGGCATTCTCCTTCAGGGAAGCCAAGTGGAGCGCTGGTGTGTTTCCCATTAGCTCCCATTATCCGTTCTATTGTAGTGCTCCCAGTGCTAAAGCACAGCCGGGAGACAGCTGGGCTGCCCTGCAATTGTTTGTTTGTTTGTTAAGAGGATTTGCTCCGTGGCAGGATATTGCCAAGCCACATGCAGAGGAGGGGTATCCTGGTAACAGTGCCATCCTCTGAGCCACTTGTGTGCCCTGCTTCTCCCACTGCCTCAGAACGGCCCACCTGGTCCCACCCCAGCACAAGTAAACTGCAGATTGTGCTTCCTCCTGACTCTCAGAGATAAGGGGTGAGACAAGTGAGCCACACAAAGCCATTCTGCTCATGAACTGATGCTCTGGTTCCACAGCCTCTATTGCTGCTGCTCCTTTCAGTGTCACTCAGAAGCATGGATTTATGGCAGCTGTCCAGCTGCCAGACAGCAGGGAGAGGCCATTGTGCACCCCTCCTTTGTCACCTTTACTTTTTGTCCTTCCCTTTGCTCCCGGTGACAATCCTGCAGCTGTAGCACTGCACCCCATATGAGTGATTTTCTCTTGACCCAGCCTCTCTCAAAGCTCTCTGACCAGATCCAGAAGTCCTTACTCAGCATCTACTCCCTCCAAATGGGATTAGCTTGAGTCAGTCTCAGCCATATCTCAAGATCTTTTGATGCTAATTTCCCTCATGCAGGTGCTCAGAGCAGGAAGGGGACAAATGGGCAGATGGACAGTCAGGGCTTTTGTCTGGTAAACTGAGGAAAACTCTGAGAAGGGCCTTCAGAATCTGACCTACCATGGTTAGAGGGCTGCACAGACACTCTGACAAAATTAATGCATTAGCCAGGCTGCTTTAGAGTCCAGCCCCATTTTGTCTCTGTCTCTTCAAGCCAGACAGGAATCACCAGCAGTATCTGAAAGAGGCTGTCATGATGCAAAGCACCCACATCTCCATCCCCATTCATGGCTCAGAGGAAGGCTGAGAAGGAAAATGATCCTTGCAGGCTCTGTAGCACAAAAAGCCATGGCCATCCCCATTCCCCCAGAGTGAGAGCCCAACAGCCACAACATCCTTCCACAGATGGATTGGATGATGCTTGTCCATGGATGCACAAGGCAGTGGGAACCCCAGGTCGTTCCTATAGCTGTGTGCCCTCACATTCCAGCTCCCCCTGCTCTGCATGCAGGACCCACAGCCTGCTGGGCTCCCTGTGCTGATAGTCCTGATAGAAGCCAGCTTATGGCTCCAATTCCCAAAAGTAGGGCAGGCTGAGCCACTGGTTGTGCTGGGAGCATGACTGAGCTGCCTGCAAGATCTCGGTGGCTGGAGATGGGATCCAGGCTTTGTTTTTTCCCATCCTGTTGGATGGCAGTGATTTTGTCTGAGGAAAAGCATGTGCTAAACTTGCCGTGCACTGCTGGAGGAGGGAAGGATGCACACAAGGAAAACAGTTCTACCCACAGCAGGTGAGGAACAGTGCCAGCATCGTACTATCAGTTGCAGATGACGGGTGGTGGGCAAAATTCCTGCCACTTTCTAGATTAGTAAAACACCTCCTCTGGGTCCAACAGCAGACTGATAGAAAACACAGCCCACAGAAGCATTCCCTGCAGATGGTGTGCTTTGAACTACTATTAATCTAGACAACCTTTTGCGATGCTCGAAGAGTTTGTCCGGGAATAGAACAGCTGGATGGCAGGAGCAGTCTCGGCAGCACCCGCGCCTCTCTTTGTCCTCCCCAGCGAGCATCTCCGGGCAGAGCCAGCCCGGCAGGAGGAGGAGGAGGAGGAGGAGGCTCCCGGGGCTGCCCGGCCGGGGGAGGCGGGTGCCGAGCGGGTGCGGAGCGGGGCACCGGAGCCGCGGGAGCTCGGGGAGCCGGGGCGGGGCCGCCGGGCGGGGCAGCCCGCACCCTCCGCCTTCCGCGGCGCCTCCCCCGGCCCGCAGCCCCGAGCCCCGAGCCCGCCCGGCCCGAGCGCGGCGGAGCGCGGCCATGGGCTCCCGGCTGAGCCGGCAGAGCAGCCTGGAGGAGGAGAGCGGCGAGGAGCCGTGCCCGGGCAGGCTGGAGAGCGGCCGCGGCGACTTCCACCTCTCGTCGCTGCTGCTGCACCCGCAGAAGCTGCCCGGGGTGCTGCGGAAAGCATCGCCCGCGCCCTACGTGCGGCGGGTGGGGTGGCTGCGGGAGATCCAGGCCACCATCCGGGAGCACAAGCGGGAGCACGCCGTGCACATCCTCCGGCTGCTCAGGAAGGTACAGCGGGATGCGGGATGCGGGATGCGGGCAGGGACAAAGGGCCGTGCGGGGCTGCGGGAGCCGCGGTGCAGGAGCCCCCTGCCCGGCGCGGGGTGTGCAGCCCTCCTTGGGGGGCTCTTTGTGCTGCCTTTCTCCGCTCCGTGTCCCGCTCCGTGCCCTCCGTGCCAGGTGACATCAGCCACCTCCCCGACCCCGGCTGGCCCGGCTGCCGGGGCACAGTGAGGGGCTGGGGGGAGCTGCGAGGGGGACTGTGCAGGAGAAGGGGGGTCCTGGCTTGGGCTGTGCCCATCCACACCCCTCCATGGCAGCCCGAGGGTGGGCTCAGATTGATGCCCCTCCAGAAAAAAGCCACTGCTGCCCTACTGCCACCACATCCCGTTAGGGCCACTCAGGCAGCCTGGGAAACCCCAAAATGGCTTTGGAGGGCACCTCTGGGACAGTCGAGGCTGAGAGGCGAGGTAAAGGGGTCAGTGTATCAGTGGGAGCACGTCTCAGTCTGCCGCCATTCAGGAACAGCACAGGCAGTGTGCAGACAGTGTGGTGCCAAACTGATGCTGAGGACAGAGCCCTGCTGCTGGAACGGAGCCATCTCCTCCATCACTCACTGCTTCCATCACTTTCCAGGCAAACTCAGCTGCCCCAAACTGCAGGCAGCTCTGTGACTGGTGGCACCGGGGGCAAAGCCCACCTCTGATGGGGACACCAAACACCATCGGTTTGTAGCTTGTCGTGTTGCTTCATTAGATAAGGATGATCTAACTTCATCTTGGCAATGTGCATTATCTCTTCCTTAGTAGCAAGTGGCCTTTGGGTGTGAGTGCAGAGGAGCAGGGTCTGGCTCACTGGATGCTCGGTCACCCACACCACCAGCTGCAGGGAGCTGCATGCACAGCCCTGCCTGCTCTGCATGTCCAGGGTTTTACCACACATCTGGCAATGGTGCTCACTGCCCTGGGCTGCCAGGAACTTACACACTCACAGGTGAGAATGCACAGGACCAAAATTACATCTCTGCTTCTCCTGTCCGCTACTTCAGCATTCACTTGAAGATTGTTGCCAGCACCACACTCTTCTTGCCACACAGGTAGACAGATAAACTCGCAGCAAACCTCTGTGTGTGCACCAGTATGGCAGACAAGGGTTGAATAATATTTAAGGCAGTTTTGGGGAGGCATATTTGCAAGAAGCTTGTGAAGAAAGAGAGGCAGGCACTCACTTCATGGATGTGGTGATGTACCATGAACAGACTTTACTAGGGTATGCCAGAGGCCAGAACCACAGAATGCCATTTTCTGTAGTGCTCAGCACCTCTCCTGGAGACTGAAGCACTGAAACCTTCCACAGACCCGGGAGGTCTCCAGAAGGTCCATCTGTGAACAGGCAGGGTTTGAGTGCTCAGGCACAGGGCCATATGGAATGCAGGGTCATTTCTAAGCTCCTTTCAGGATCAGTTAAACACCTGGCTTCCCCACATCTGTGCTCTAGAATTACCATGCCATGAACATTCACGTGTTGCCTGCTGCCTTTACAGTTCCCCATGTTATTCCTGGTCCCCAGTTCTGCCTGGCCATGTTGAAACAGTGACTGCCTGCCCATCTGCTCACAGCAGAACAGTGGCACATGCACCCTGTAATCACAACATCTTCTGCCAAGCAAGATGGGAACCCATCCAGCAACACCCCAAGGCCTCTGGTTCATTGAGCACTCAGAGGTTTCAGAGATGGAGGGTTTGCACCACTAACATGTACCACACCCCAGGCTGGGGTCATGTAATCACCACCAGTCCTCCTCAAGTATCCAATGTCAGCTTCAGATCAGGCTTTTTTCTAACTCACAGATTTTCCTCACTCCACAGCTGCATCCACCCCTTATCTTGGTCCCCATTTGTCCCCCCTTACCTTGGCAGTGTCACGCTCTCGGGAGTCACGGGTTAGTGTGTCCCAGGTGAGGGTCTGTTTGTTACCTGGAAAAAGAGAGATTCCTTGTTCACTCCAGTGCACAGGGAGGATATTTACACCACACCTCATCACCGTGCCATGGGCCAGGGTGCAAACACCCCAGGGAAGGCAGAGAAACAGTGGGACTGTAATTGCAGCCTGCTCAGGGGAGCAGAGAGCTCAGCCAGAGCAGAGGACACAGGATCCCCTGTGTGCCTCCTGCTTGCCCAGCCCTGCAGGTGCTCCCTGCTGATGGATCTGCCAGTGGGTTTTCCCCTGAGGGCTGCAGACTGTTCCTGGGACGTTCAGAGGGTGTGATAATGAAAAACAAGCAAGGAAGGCAGCAAATCCACCGACAGAGGTGTGAGATCCCAGCATTTCAGAGGAGTGCATGGAGAACAGCTGCAGGTGCAGGTGCAGGTGTGCTTTGTACACGAACACTTGGACAGCTCCACTGCACACCATCCACCCCAGAAATGCCACCAGCAGGAGCCAGATCAGCTTTCCTGCTGATCTAGGTGGGCATCCCTCAGCTGAAGCCCAGGGAGACATTTGTCTTAGACCAGCAAAAAGTCTGCTATAATCTGTTTTCCCTCTGCTGAGACGATGGCAAAGTGTCATTTTAAAGACAACAGCACTAAGCCAACTGAACTGGCAAGAGTTTTAATATTCTGCTGTCTGCAGCCACCTTTTAGCTGGTACAAAATTTTCCAAGAAATGAGAGGGAGAGGGGGGGAGAGAGGGAAATAAGTAAGATGAGCTGAAAAATGCCTCCGGGCTAAGAATTTATGGAATATCAATGTGAAGTGAACATTTACAGCTATATTACTGAAAAAAACCCTTGCAGGCAGGATTTATAATGGGAATGCAGATTCATCTTAATGGTACAGTTCCAACTGGGGGAGTTTAATTACTGCTCTGACATCCACTGCTGCATGCCCAGCCATGCCATCCCCACAGCAGCTTTCTTCATCTGTGCACATTACACTTGCTGTGGGAGGCTCCATTTCCCTGAAGCCTTATGGTTAAGGGAGACACTGGCATGATGCCTTGGCAGGCTCCTGGCCCATGTCCAGCTGTGGCTGTCTGTCCTTCAGGGCTGATCCGCTGCTTGGGTTCCTTACCTGCTTACAGGTGCCATTTGTGTACACAGAGTGATGGTAAAGTATTTCATTTATTCTCCCTTCCTGTGTCTCTAGCCAGGGTCTCTTTGGGATTGTGCTTCCTGCTCAATCCAGCATATCCAGAGCAGGATGCAGCACTGGCTTTGATTGGTGCTTGGAGTTAAGATCCCAAACCCCTGCCAGCCATGGCTCTGCCCCTGTTGGTGATGTATGTGCACACATCCAGCTTTTCCCCCCTCTCACTCCATCTTTTTTTTTTTTTTTAGCTCCCAGTCACTGGGTGGTGCCTGGAACACACACTCAGTAGAGCAGTGTGAACATATGGGGCACCCATTTGCTTATTCATTTCTCCTGTCAGCTGCATACAGAATGGGGAAAAGACTTGTTCCCTCCCTTAGCTGAGCCCTCCTTATCAACTGAATCAAACCCAGCACTATCCCTACCTACTAGAGAGTTTTTCTGTTCTACATCTCTACTCCTAGGGTATTTTTTTTCATATGGGAATATGTGATCTCTCTTTCCTACATTTTTTAAAAATCTTTGTTTGTTTTTCACAGCTCTGTGGTACCTTGTTATTGTAATAACTGTGTCAGTATATTAGCTCTTTGTTTTCTCCTTAGTTCTTTGCAGTATTATCCATTTGGCCCTGGGAAGGCTTTTTGCTCCCAAAGATGCTGAGGTTTCCAAAGGTGCCCCGTCCCCTGGTGCACACAGAGAAGTTGCGTGGACCACAGATGCTCCCCTAACCCACACTGTGGAAGATGGAAGAGGAGCTCCTCTGACTGTGGTGTGAAGCCACCTCTAAATTTACCATTGCACCCCATCCTGAGAAATTCACAGCACAGCTAAACTCTCACAGGTGGGCAGGACTTCTGCTCAGCCAGCCACCAGCAGGGCATATGGCAGCATCTAAATACCTGAGAGAGGTCTGATTCTTCCAGAAAAGCTGAGACTGGGGAAGCAGCTTTTAGAGCCAGCCTTCCTGCTTGGCTTCCTCAGCAGATTCACACATAGAGCTGACAAAACTGTGTTTCTCTGAAGTGAATTCTCTCCAGGCTCCAGCCAGCCTGGAAATGATAGAATTCTCACCTTCCTGTGGTAGGTGGGAATAAGGTGGACTAGCTGAAATTAGCACAGCATCTCATTCAGCTCTCTGGCTGCACAGTAATGCTGGGTCAGACATGGCTGGATAATCCAACTCTGCTGGATAATTTCCTGTGCTGGGCATCCAGCTGGCACCTCAGCAGATTTACTTCCTGTTTTCAGAACATCCCATGGATATAGCCCTGAGGAAATCTGTGTGCCTGACTGTCTGTTTTTGTTGTAGGACCTAGGACTGGAAGGAACATTTCTCAATGAAGTGCTCTACAAAAATGCAACTTTCCTCAACTTGGTGGATCCCATCTCCCATGACCTGCTGATGAGCCTTGCCAGAGACCTGCAGTGTCCCAAAAAGGTGAATTCTCCCCCAGCTCAGTGAGTGCTGTGTGGCACAGCACTGGTGCAGAGTGCCCTGCTCTCTCAATCCTCCAGAGCCAGGCACAGCGTGCCCTGGGAGTGGCAGCATCTGGATTGTGGGGCATTTTTCTGTAGAAATCAGTTAAAAATACTTCAAAACATGAATGCAGCTGGAGGAGAGGATGGCTATGTGCACAGAGATTAGGAAATGACTTTTTATGCCCATAGTAAACTTGGTGATAGGGCAGACCTCAAAGCAATTAGAGCTCATGGAGCTGCAGAGGAGAGCAGAGATCTCTGCAGGAAAATCACCTCTCTCTTCCTGCGCCCTTTGCCATATGTAACTACCTCAACCCAGCATTATTTCCCCCCATAAAGTCTCAGAGTTCCCCGCAGAGAATGGTGCTGCAGGAATGTATTGCCACTGGTGTGTTATGTGCACAGTATCCCTGCATGCTCCAGCACTTTCCTTCAGAGGATGAGGAGAGCAGAGACTGAAGGGCAGGGCTGAGAACAGACAAACATCACAGATGCCCCAGTCCCACTGCCACAACCAGCATCAATTTCTGTTACCCTTTGCCACCACAGACACTTGGATTTGCAATGTACCCATTTGCTCATTAGGCTTGGAAAGTGTCATGTTTGCTTTATAAGCAGAGGAATAGAGTGAATTTCTTTATTCAGAGAGAGATATTAAGAACACAGAGCTCAGAGCAAGCAGCAGTGCCCCAGGGAATACACTGAATGCCTGGTGTAGATTAGTGGCATTGCTAACCTTGTTCTGCCATCTCCTGAGGCTCACTGATAACAATTAACCAGTCATGTCTCAATAGACAAACCACATTTAGCCAAAGTTTAATCATCATTATTAGGCTGTAGCACAGCCTGAAAAAAAAAACCAAAACCAAAACCTTTCCTGTGTAATTCATGTAAGCATTTGCAGGAAGGGCTGGGTGGTAGCAGTGGTATCTCTTTACCCACATTTCACCTGACCTCATCTCCAGCTGCTCTGCCAAACCTTCTCCAAGGCTGGGCTGTGCTGTGCCCCTCAGGGCAGGCAGCAGGAGGGGATCTTGCTCTAATCCAGTGCCCGTGTGTTTGCCAGATAACACATTGCCATTTTTATACACCTGCTTATCCCCCCTCTCTAGTTTCATGCCTTATGGATGCACTGACACACATGCCATTACACAAGAAATTGTTTTCCCCATTCCTAAGGAAGATGTTGAGCACCTGAGTTGCCCTTCAAAGCCAGCAGAGGTTTAATGATTTAATTAAGTTCTTGTAGAAACTCAGTACCTACAGCAGCACACCCTTCCCAGAACAAGCCCACGTCCCCTCTCCGACCCTGGCTGAGCATCTGGCGGCTGTAACTGCATTACAGGCAAGCAGGCTGAGTGCAATTCCCAGCCTGTCAGTGGGAATTAAATCAGAGAGGACACAGGAAAGAACAGGAGGGTAACTCTCAGCTGGGAGCCAACAATTGCTCGCAGGGCTCTGTGCCAGCTGCTGCTCTACTGGAGCCTCTGTGCACGTGCACCCACTTGGACAGGTTGGCTGTGGTAGGTGACAGCAGAGTGCCAGCTGCAGCCCTGCCAGCACACAGGAGTCCAGAGGCATGGGCCAGTCCCTATGGGCTCCTAGGGAAGCTGGGGTGGGGATCAGGGATGCTCAGCTGAGCACAAGGCTGGGATCCCTCTCCCCTTGGCACAGGGGAGCTGCCACGTGCTGGCAGTGCATCCCTCAGGGCCTGCTGAGCAAAGCCACAGAGCAGCTGTTGGCCCCAGAGCAGAGCTTTTACTGCTCACAGTAAGGAATAAATCCCTGCATTCCCTGACAGCTTTACTGGGTGTTCACCTATCAAACCCTAAATGCACTTGTGGCCCCACGGCTGGAGGGCTGGGGGGTGGGAATGCAGGTGTCTGTCAGCAATTGGAAAATACAATAGGGAAGGCAGAATTCCCAGCCTTCAGCAGCTGCCATTTGCCATTCTGCTTTGGCAGAGGAAGAGGTTCTGTTCCAAGCCATGGCACTAAAGAGCATGTGCAAAAATAACCCAGGAAGGCAGAGCAACCATGTGGGTGCCTTCTTTTCCTGACGAGTTAGTGCAGGGGCGGGAGGGAACTGCTGGCATTGCGAGCTCCCAAACTCACACCTCCTGTAGCAGAGTGGACTGCAAGGAAGTAAGATGGGCTATGGACTAAGTTTCCTGTCCTGACATCTCCCAGCTAGAGCACAGGAGGCTGTGGAGTCAGTGTGTTACTGCAGGAGGAGCAAGAAGCACCTTGGGGATAGGGCAAGGGTGCCACTGACTGACCTTCCCACATCAGGGTATCAGATAGTCCAGAGACAGAGTCTGGGGAAGCACAGCAGCAGGGTGATTAACAGAAATTCAGCACTGTCCTGTAACACAAGGAGTTGGCAGCACAGGGGTTCCTGAAACAGCATTGTCAGTCAGCCCTGCCTCAGCCCTAGAAAATGATCTCTTCTGAGTTTCACTTGTTCCTGGGTAGCTGGGAAATTGCAGCCCTGCTCTGGGCAGGAACGTGCTGGCAGGGCTGGGGTTCTTCCTGGCAGTGCAGAACTCCTGCTCCTCCTCCACCCCAGGAGAGCTTGGCATATGGCAGAGGCACCTCAGGCCTTCTCACCATTCCTCTTCCATTCCCTCTTCTCTTCCTGTGCTCCCTTACATACATGACCCTCCTCCATTGCCTCTTTATTCCTTCCCCATCTTCCTCTGCCCTCCTCCTTCTCCCATGCTCTCTGTGGTGCAGGCAGTCTGAGCTGTCCCTTTGCTTTCAGGAGTATGACCCCTGGAAATCCTCAGACAGGATCTGCAGGCAGCTGATTTACCACCTGACGCCGCACTCCAAGTGGCACCGGCACGGGATGCCCCGCAGGAAGTCCCAAGTGTGGTAAGAGCCCACAGGGATGGTGTGGGTGGGCACGGAGGGGGATGTGCCTGGGCAGCCCATCCCAGCCTGCCAGCACTGCCCTCCTCAGGGACAGGCAGGACTGAAAGCAGTGCACAGAGCTGCATGCAGCCTCTTCCAAAGCCCAGCCCCAGCAGGATTCTCTTGGATGTGTTTTGCTCCTTCCTGTGTGGTGTTACAGCTCCTCACCCTCTCTGAAGTGCCCTGAAATCAACCCCCCCTGAGTGCACAGCACAGACACCCCTCCTGCAGGGCCTGCAGGGTGTTTGGCCCCAGCAGCATGGCCAGGGCTGCCAGCCTGCAAAACCCCCCATGTGCCAAAGGGAGCTGCTCCCAGCTCTGCGTCACACCTTGTCCTGGTTTAAAGCATCCCTGACAATGGGAAAAGTGTCCCATATGAGGCACTGCCCCCAGTGATCACCCCATTCAGCAGGAACCCCTCTGGGGTGGCTGGCAGGGAGGTGCCCATCCTTCTTAGCTCCCACTTTTCTGCCAGCACCTGCAGAGGGCCCTGGTGTTGGGATCTTTGGCTGGTCAGAGTGACCCCAAGGTTGTTCAAAGTCACTTTTCCCAGCCCAGTGCTTGAAAAAGGAGTCAGAGCTCTTCATTTCTCAGTCTCAAGGTTGTTTATTGTGTCTTATCTATAAAAAATTTTCTCCTGCCCTGCTGAGGTCCATCCAGCAGGACAGTTCCAGGCACTCTGCCTGCCCCAGGGCAGTGTTATGTCTTTATACTAAAAACTACTTGTACAATGTTTACAATTCCTTCCCAATACCCATCACCTGTGTTAGACAGTGAGCTTCTACTCTAAACCAATCTGTGAGTGCCACCATCACAGCAGGAGATGGAGGCCAAGAAGAAGAAGGAGAAAGGCTGGACACACCCAGTTCCCTCCATCTTGCCTCCTGAACCCCCATACCAAAACCCCAAAATCTACTTTTCCACCTGTGATAACTTCACTATTATTCTACTTAAACTGTTGTGGCTTGCTGATCTTCATCTAAGGTTGGTAATTTGCTCCATGGACCACAATCAAACCCACAGGTGTTGTGGGCTCTGTGCCAGGGTCCCTGAGCCCCCTGGCAGGGGTCCTGGACAGCAGAGGGATGTTCTGGGTTCTGACCCCCTGGGATGGTGCAGATGCACAGAGAACCCAGCTCAGAGCATGCTGGTCACTGACAGCTACTGGATGGCAGCTGCTTGGCACCACTAGAAGTGTATTTGGGCACCCACACTTGTTCTCTCCTTGACACTTGCTGGTTTTTCTGCCCAGATAAAGAGCAATCCCCATGTCTTTTAAATCCACCCCTCCTCTTGTCATTTTCTTGGAGCAAACCCTGTTCTTGTGACACAGATCACCACTGCTGAAGAAAAGACAGAGAAGTGACTGAGAAAAGAGCTCATGTCAGCCCCATTAGATTCACAGGAATAAATGCAGGATTGGATAAAAAGAAATGCAAAATCAGCAGCACTCTGAGAATGGCCTTGGGCTTTTCTGATGCTTTTGGTCTTTGATGTATGTGCCAGCAACTTAAAATCCCCCATGAGAGTTGACATTTCCATCATACCTTTCATTCTGACTCAGAGGCAGGTTCCCAGTGCATCCTAAGGAATAAAATCCCTAATGCCATGATTTCCAGGCCATCTGCCTCCTCTTGCACCTGCAGCCCCACTTTGGCAGGAGCTGAGCACTCCCGGTGCTCTCAGCCCCAGTGCCCATGGGCTGGACTGTTTGTGCTGCTTTGCAGGTGCCAAGCACAGCTCAGAACAGGACTGAGCTCTCAGAGCTGAGTAAGCCCTTTTCCAGACCCACTCAATGACATTTTCCCTGCAGGATCCTGCATAATACTGGAGATGCAGGATAGAGATGGCAGTTCTGACCTCATCCCAAGCTTAAAGAGAAGAAGTTCAGATCTCCAAACTCCTCCTTGCAGGCAAACCTCTTCTCCAGCTGGCCTTGAGGATGAAGGGTCAAACTGGAAGTGTTCCCTGTGATTGCACAGCCTGCAAAGTGCTGCAAACCCATCCCTAGCAACAACAGAGAGGAGGTTTGTGGCCAGAGGAAGAGCTCTGGGTCCATGAGCACCCCACACAGAGGGGTCAGGCCCCAGGTATTGGGCAGGTACAGAACACCTGTGAGCACAAGCAGGGAGAGGGCAGCAGGGCAATGTGCAATGGGTCTGCAATGGGCTGCCCTGCCTGGCTACCACACCCAGTTGCAATGTGTTACATAAGGCACAAATTAATTTTGATGAAATATTTAACAGCACAGCTTTCTCTTTTAAGTGTGGAGATGAAATGTTTTGCAGTTTGCAGCAGAAGACGCCTGCAGAGTTGGCATCTGAGGCCGCTGCAAGAAAAATGGGCGTTGCCAGCAGCAGGCAGGCAAGAAATAGCTGCTTCTTTTGGAGATACCAAGGCATAAGTTTGTTCAGGCAGGCTGTTTTTACATTCTGCACTTCCCTCTGTCTGCTAGTGGGAGTATTTTACTACAGGGTCTGTCTCAAACCCCGTGCCCTTGGCTTGCACCCTTCCTGCTCTTTGGGTCCTGCAAAGAGCATGGGTGTAGCAGAAATACTTTGAAGGAATTTCTAAAATCTAGTGGGGGTTAAGGGCAGCAGGGAGGATCTGTGCATGGAGACCACATTCAGAAACCAAATTCTCCTCTTGCTTTTGCAGCCTCCTGGGCATTGGCATCTGGCTTTCACAGAGCTGATGCCCGACTCCCTTGCTCTCTGAAACGCAATTTCTACTTTCTGCAGCATGTTAGATGGGTCCAGGAGATAATCAGCAAGCTCAGCCATACAGAGAGCTTGGAGCATCTGCCAGGTTTTAATTACATTTGGGCTGTTATGGAGCTGTGGTGCTGCAATACTGGAGTCAGATTGTGCACCAGGTGTTTGTCCCCACTGCCAAACCAGTGGGTCACAAACAAATTCTCAGCAGCTGCATCCCCAGCTGCTCTCAGGGGGACCCACATCCAGCAGGTGCACACCTGAGCCACCCACGGGCTGGTAAAGCAGAAAGGATAAGAGACATTTCTGCTGTTTCAGTGCACAGGCAGAGCCCACACAGAAATGTGGAAGGAGAAAGCTCATTGTGGGTCCAACAGCAGCTGGAGGGAGCAGGAGACATCCAGCCCAGGCTCTGTCTGGTTCCTGTGCTTGACCAAACTCCTGAAGGTGGAGCTGGGAGGCAACCTGCCCTCTGCACCCATGCCTGTGTGCTCCCTGGAGTGGCTGTGTGCCTTGTACAAGGAAGGGTTGCAGTCCCCAGCTGCGCAGTCACCCAAAGAGATTATTTCAGCTGCCCTGGTGATACTCAGACTAAGATTGCCACACTGAAAAGAAGGGGCTCCTTTGCAAAATCCTGTCTGCAGCCAGCAGCCTGCACCCCACTGGCTCTGCCCTGCTGGGGTTGGCTGCCTAACCCAACTAGGAGGATAAGCTCTTGCAGATTTACTCTGGGGTTTTTTAAATTGAAAGCTCAAAATGTGGAGGATAAGATTTCTGCAGCTTTTTTTTTTTTTTTTTTTTTTTTTTTTTTGCAGGGACTAGCATAACTACTACACAATTTTCAGTCCTTTATATCCTAGAGGGAATTTGGTTTTAGCACCATTTTACAGTTGTATAGCTCACTCCCACTTAACAAGCAGAATACATCCTGGAGTGTTGTATAACTCCAGCTTCACTTTCTCATTAAATTGATGTTTAGTGTGTAAAGAGTAATGGATTAAGAAATGCTCCTTTATACAGACATAAACCTTTTGGGCTATCAGTGCCACTTCTGTGGCATTTTGACAGATGCAGAACTTTCAGATGTTATTAATCCTTGTTTTCAGAATTCTTGGGGCCTCTTGCCATGCTGAATTCAAGAAAACTGTCACCATCTGCTGCCAGAACAGGGTGGGACCCAGAGGGTGTATTGTTTTTTGGGCTGCAGTTCAGAGCAGAGAGGGAGAAGGGTATCAGGTGAAGACTGCCTTTGTCTGGAGAGCTGGATCACAGTCTGGTACTGTGATTAGGAGTACCAGATTACAACTGAACTGTCTTGGCAAGGCAGAGTCAGGGAACCTTAATGTATCTTCCACTTGCATCATCCCCAGAGCTGGCTCCTTCAGTGTAACCCTTCCTTTCCTGAGTGCACAGGATCAAACCTGACTGCACAAAGCAGGCAGCAGACACAGCTTTATAATTGTGACAAAAAACCCCAGATTTTTCACACAGTGGCTGGTTCTGGAAGAGCAAAGGCAGTTGTGTGTATGGAGTTAACTCCCACACCACATGTATATGGCCTTTCCTTTTCACAAATCTCACCACAGCTTTGCTTTGCTCATCTGAGTGAATTCCATCATGGCTAATCCAGTATCCCTTCTTGCTCATTGCTCCCTTTCTGTTATTGATGTGCATTGGCCAGACATTGCAGCATTAGGTGCATTTTTAAAATGCAGTGAAAGCACTTGTGTCTGGAGGACTTCAAGGAAACAGCTCTAAAGGGCTTCACATCTTTTTTTTTTTCCTTGAAAACATCACTCAGCACTGAGGCTGACAGTTCTGGCAGATGAGATCCTAGCCTTCACATGGCATGAGGAGAATATTAACTACAGCTTCGTGTCACCCTTATGCAACAGGGTAAACAGGCACCATCATTCCTGCTCCAGTGAGAGGAAGCCAAGTCAGTTAACTGAAGCCACATGGAAAACATCATATGGGAGCACAGGAACTGCCCCACACACTGTTCCCAAGGAGCTGCTGCTCACAGAGATGTCAGGTGGACAGACATGGCAGGAATTGTGCCCTCACCTTACAGTGCAGAGCATCCCAAACACTGCCCTGAGGAGCATACAGCATACACTTGGGGGTTCCTATATATTTGGGAAGCTGTTGGAGGTGCAGAAAGGGTCACCCAGCAGCCTGACACTGCCCTGCCAGAGTAAAAAGGCCAAGAGAAGCAGGACACTGTGGTGGGCAGACAGTGAGTGAAATAATAGAGGCTGGGTGGAAGGGAGTAGTTAAAAACAATCAGCAGAGACCTTGTGCCTCTGTGACTCGTACCCAGTTGAAGGTCTGACAAGGACATGAGTCAATACATGATATTTACAGCAAGGAGGCATTCCCTGCTTTGCTCGGAGAGGCCTAAATAATGAAAGGAAACAACGTGAGGCCTTGGACAGATCAAGCAGCAGCAGGAGGAAGGCCAAGGGCTCACAGCTCTCTTGAACACACCTTCAAGGACAAAGTGACAGCAGAGGCAGGAGGAGAGAGGCACTCAGCTGCATCAACAACTGCTGATTTCCAGATTTCCATGTCCCACCCCAGCTGCAGAGGGAGGGAGACAGGAGAAAGGCTGCCTTTGCCTCCTCTCCACAGCTTGGGCACAAGGATGGAGATGTGACTGAGGGAGTTCTCAAGAAGTGACCTATTTGTGCATTGCCTCCATCCTCCCAGCAGGGCCAGGATCAGCTGGGGCTGGGTTACTCTAGGTCAGTACTTTTGAGGCTTCTCCTTTCCTTTTTCATGTTGCATTAGAGGCGGCTAAAGCCAACCCTGCACAGCAGCACCCTGTGCCACTGGGGAAGCAAAGCAAGCAGATTATGCTAAGCAGGCAATTAAAAAGCTCAGAATCCATCCCCTAATTCACTGCTCAAAGCAGGGATGCCATCCAGACATGCCTGAGGTTCTGTGCAAGAAAGAGCAGCTGAGAGATACCTGACTCATGGCTAATTAGCCACTGCTGGCAGTGCCTGTTAATGACAGAGGGGATATCCACTAATGGGAATTTCTGGCATCAGCAAAGTTTTATATTTGGAGACAAATTTAATGTAAAAATAAAAGACAGAGTGGTAGAAAGCTGGTAGTTCTCCAGAGAAATAGGCATGAATTGGTGAGCACCCCTCATTAGCAAAATTCTGTCTCTTGCTGTCCCTTCCCAGCCTTTCTCCATAGCATGGAGACAAGGAAATGAGCTGAGACTCCAGGAAATTCAACATTCTTGGGCTGAACAAGCTCCCCAAACCCCACACAGCTAACAAGAGGCCAGACACCACTGTGACTGCTACAAGTCCCAACAGGGCATCACTCAGAGCCACTGCACCCCTTTGGTGCTGCCACCAAAGAATTTAGCTGATGAGCAAGAAACTGATGGGATTCAGTGCTAATAAAAAACCAAACATGCTGAGCCTGCAGCTTCATGGACTTGAAGAAGGATCTGGAAGATGGCCTGAGGGTTAATTCTCTTGGGACAGGTCCTGGAGCCAGCAATTAATTTCAGGTCCCCTAATTGTCCCATTTCAAGACAGCTCTGTATTTGCTCATGCTAGCTGAGTTCCCAGGAGGCTGGAACACTGGCTGGGTGTTAGTGGAAAGAGGAAGATTTTGGTCCCAAAATAAAGCCTGGGGAGGCACAGGATGGTTTCACCTCTTTCCCAGCCCACATTTCTCATTGAGAGGGGTTTTTTTTTCCAGACACCCACAGATCTCTCAGCCCCCTGCTCTGTGTGGACTGATCCAGGGTGTGTCTCCCATAGCCAGGCTCAAAGTGCAGCCTAGGGAATGCTGGTAATGAGGAGAATATTAACTACTGCTGAAGAGTAGAGCTGGCACCCAGGGAAGGGATAAGTGGCAGTGAGGGTGGGAGGAAAACTCCCTCCTTGTCCATAGAAGAAAGGCCAGACCCCAAGAAGGGAGTTGGGAACAATGCAAAGTAAAACCTTCCACATGAGAAGCAAGGACATGCACCTAAAGAGCTCCCATCCCTCAGCAGGGTGCTGATCCTTTATGGACAGGACTCTGGGCCAGCCCCATTCCTCACTGGATGCTGCATCCCCAGGCAGGCAGTAGGGCTGGGCTGCTGATTTTCCTTGTTTCTTGCTCAAAGTTTCCAAGAATTTCTCACTTGCAAGCCATTTCTCCAGCATTTGAGGGAGTGGGGGGTTGTTTCCTCTCCAGGCTTGCTGCAGATAATACAAACACAGTCTGCTGCCCTGCACCCAGGATCCTTGTCAGATGCAAATCCTCACAATTACAAACGTGCCCTGAGCACCAGTTGCAGCAGCAGTGGGTTAATCCAGCCCCCAGTGCTCTGCAGCCTCTGTCCACGAGTCCCACAGGCATCCAGAGCCACGTTGCTAAGTAGCTGTTGTATCTCACACAAAAGGAAAAAAGCCCTCTGCAGCTGAAGCAATCTTAAAGCCTGTTTCAAGTGCAGAAATTAGAGGATAATACATGACCCATTTCCCTGGAAATAAACCTAGTATTTTCTCAGCTGCTGCACGAGTGACTGAGAGCTTGGTGCCCTGTGTATCATGCCCCTCTCCCCCCAAGAAATGGAGCTTAACAGACCTCCAAAAAGAAACCCCCAAAAAATACCAAGTGTCAGATAACTCAGAGTAAAGCATCTACCCACATCTCCTTGACCCATTTCTGACTGCAGACCCATTTTCCTCTAAAGCAATAGGGTAGCTGTTCTATGCCCTGCCCTAGACCTGGGGTTTAATTTTGCCTCATGGAGCAGCACAGAAACACCAGGGAGGCGAGGAGGAGGCTGCCAGGGGTCACAGCATGCGTGGGGTGTTGCATCTCATGCTTCAGCACTTACCAGAGAGCTGAGGGCCTGGCTGCAGCACAGGGCTGTGTCCACCAGGATGAGGCTCCTACAAACACATCCCCACAAGAGGCATTTTTATAGGCAAGAGAACAGCTCAAACACAGGAGGGAGCCCCCGGTCCTGAGACAGGAGGCCCAGAGTCACCCTGGCAGGTACAGCAATGAGGGCAAAAGGAAGCAGCAAAAACACAGGAAAGGAAAGAAAAACAAGCCAGCAAAGAAGGGAGGGCGGGCTCTGGCACAGGACAGGAGGGTTTGAGCGCATTCAGCCAGGAGCAGTCCGGTCTGGAGAATCAATTATGGGAAGATAATTTGTCTGCTTGATTAAGGCCTCCTTGGGGTATTGGCTCGGCGCTGGGAGGACAGCAGAAGGTACCTGTTGTGGCGAGAGCACGATCCGTGACTTATTACTGCAGTCTGCTCACGGCAGCCACAGGAGGGGAGGGAGGGGAGGCTCAGCGGGCACAGACAGACGAGCACGTTGCTTTTGTCATTCAGACATTTCCCTTCAGTTCAGTCATCCCTGTCTGCACTCGGAGCCAAGTCGCTCCGGAGGGGACCCCGGGAGCCTCTCAGACCTGTCCCCTGTCAGGACGATCGGCACCTGGATGCCGAGGGCGCAGCGAGCGGTGCCGGCTCAGACGTGCCCTCCAGTGGTCCCCACTCCAGCCTGGCTCCCATCCCCGCTCCAAACCAGCCTCCTGCCCGCAGCTTCACAATGGGAAGGTCTGAGGAGGCCTTGCACAGGCACAGACAAGGGTTAGGGCTGGGGAATGTGCCCCTGTGCTCGTGTCTCCTTTCTGTGTTCCCCACCCAGATCTGCCGTGGTTTGACTGGGGAAGAGAATTTCCAGGAGCCACAGGCTGTGTTTGTACAACACAGGCACTGAAGTAGTTACAGGCTTGTTTTTGTGCTTGTTTGTCCTGTATTCCCCACACTCCCAAGAAAGCCTTATTCCAAACCCCTGCAGGCCAGAGAAGGCTGCTGTATCTCCTGTACCAGCCCCTTGTGGATACAGGGGACAGGTACCCTGTGCACTCAGGTTCACACTCCATTTCATTCCTCCCTGCTTCACTTGATCCACATGAATGCACACCTGCACTGAGCATTGGATGCTCTGTTCTGCTAGAACAAGGACTCCAGATCAAACACCTAGCATGGATAACTCTTGTTGTGCTAGGGGAAACCTGAGATGTTTCCAACTTCGAGGCTGATCCCTGATAAATTTCAGACAAGATGAACCCTCTTTTGTGGTAGACTGTGCTACACCACTGCCAGTGATTGGTGACAAACTATACCAAAACACACACGTTGCTTTTCAAGAGAGTTGAAGAAATACAGCTCCCAGAAGCCTGGGCTCATCTCAAGCATGTCTTGGGTTAGCAGAAACAGGGAGACTTGCTCAGTGCCACCCCGACCACAGCAGGCACAGTTCACACCTGCTGCTGCAGCAGGCAAAAGAACTGCACTGCTGCTACAAGCAGTGTGCTGGATTAATTAATTCTTCACAGTCCCATCTCTGGGCCCAGATAGTGGAGGGATATCAAGTACCATCTTCAAGGCCCTCTTGTGGGCTCAGACCAATTATATAACCCCAGCACATCAGTCCCTGCTGTTTGACAGGACAGACAAGCACTGCTCCCTGTGCCCCTCCTGTGATCCACTGAGGTGTGGTGTGGGTCATCTGATGTGTAAATATTTAGTAAGTAATACATTTTACTTACAATACTTCAGGTCTGAATAGAAGTTAATTCATGCTGTTATTAGCTCTCTGCCATGAGAGCTCATTATTCCAAATGCATGCTTGCAGGTATGGTTTCAGCCTTGCACAGTGAATTCCCATGGGTAATACAAGGACACAGTGAATTCCCATGGGAAATACAGGGACACATAGAAGTAGCCTGAGCAAAGTACTGCTAAACCCAGGGCAGGAATCTGTGGGCTTAAGAATTGACAGGACAGGCCATGAGATCTTTCTGCCTAATTCTCCTACAAGAAGGTGCAGCTGCAGGTTTGTGCCAGTGTTGAACATGTGCACAAAGGGCTGTGGCCTGCACTGGTGCCCATTTACTGACTTATGTCAACACATGCTTATAGGGGATTATTAAGGGCTGAATTTTCTAGGATGCCATGAGCTGTATATGTAAAGCAAAGCTGCAGAGGCAGTGCCACATCCTCTGCACAGCTCCAGCAGAGCCTGGCCATGCTGAGGCTTGGAGGGACATTCTCACCTGCCACGGGAGCTCCTGCGGTGCTGCAGCCTCCTCCGAGGGAATTGCATGTCCCCATGTCCCCATTGCTTTCAGGGACTGGCTGTGCCACAGGTGTGCAGGACACTACAGAGAGCCAGATAGGAACAGTGGGGACCTTGGAAGTGGTGGTTAATGCGTAACCCACCCTGATCCTCCCAAACTCAATAAGGCACTTACAAGACCCCCTGAGCACATGACTGGGGAGGGTCCTACTATGTCCTTAAGGCAAGATGTGTCAGAAAGAGCAGCAAGATTAACACAATTTAGGTAAGGGATTAGGTTCTCCTGTGTAACACCAACACATGTTTTTACTCAATTTTGCAACACATCCCCCAGCAGCTCCTGTAGCCCCACAGTTCCCACTTCTCACAGCACTTTTACAAACCCACAGTCCATCATTAAACTCCGCACCCCATTTCCTTTGCATCCCCAGCAGCCTCACAACACAGCTTTCCTACCTCCTCCTCACTCCCTTGGCCATGCAGACAAGAAAAGAAATGGCTGAAGTTATCTCTTAGCACCCTTATGCCCTCCCTGCCTCTTCATAGCTGCAGCAGATCCCAGATGATCTGCTGACCACAGAGACCCAGATAGGCAGCCACTGGTGCTGCTTACTGACTAAGTGCTGCTTGTGAAGGCTTTTAAAGGGACACGCAGTGAATCCATTCCTGGAGTGCAGTTTGCCTATCTATTGTTTTCCTGATGAAACATCCATTTCTCAGACATTCAACACGGCTCTCCTCTGCAGCACAGACCTTGGCATTCACCTGGAGAGGCAGCTCACAAACAGCCCCCACACAGAGTAAACCAGCGCTTTTGGAAAGTTTGCTTGCCTTGGTTATTTTTGCTTTCTATGCATGAGCGCCTGTATGGGCACATACAGACAAACCCTTTGACATCTGCTAGTGGGAGACGCTTTAGCAACCTGTGTTGAGCCAGTTCTGGCAAAGTTTATGTGTAAGTGCTGAAAATACACAGCAAAGCTCCAGAACAGTCTGCCCTGAGGTATGGTGCAAATGCTTGTTTCCCCAGTGAGCTCTGTTAACCCTTTCCTTAACATTCTAGTCCAGTTGTTGATGAGCTCTCCCTGTCCTAAATGTTCTCTCACTTGGCTGGGATGGATGGGAGCGTTTTGCTTAAACCTTAATGGTCTCTCTTGATGTCTCCCTTTCCCCACCATCTCCCCATCCCCAGAACAGCCTGCCCTGAGGTATGGTGCAAATGCTTGTTTCCCCACTGAGCTCTGTTAACCCTTTCCTTAACATTCTAGCCCGTGTTGTTGATGAGTCCTCCCTGTCCCAAACGCTCTCTCACTTGGCTGAGAGTGCTCCCCTTAATGACGCTTAAACTTTAATGATCTCTCTCCACGTCTCCCCTTCCCCACCACCAGCCTGAAGACCAGCCTGCAGAAGAAGGTGAGCCAGGACTCCATGGATTTGTCAGGGATCCCCCTGAGCATGCGGGACGTGCACCGCATGGCCTACTACCTGCAGAACCACGGCGACCGCCTCACCTCGGTGGACCTGAGCTTCACGGAGCTCAACGACGACATGGTGCGCCTGCTGCTGCCCTTCCTCGGCGCGCTGCCCAAGCTCACCCACCTGTCCCTCAACGGCAACCGCCTCACGCGGGCCACCATGAAGGAGCTGACTGACACCATGAAGGACATGAACAAGTTCCCTTGCCTGGCCTGGGTGGACCTCGGCAACAACGTGGACGTGTCCTCCATGCCGCAGCCGCTGCTGGTGGGCCTGCGCAAGCGCCTCAGCCAGCAGACCACGCTGCCGACCATCTATGAGGCGCTTGACTGCGACTCTGAGATCGCCGGCGGGCACGAGGGCAGCCAGCCAGAGGATGAAGCAGCCGGAAGCGCCCCGCCACGTGCTCTTTCTCAGCAGGGCTGCGAGAGGTGACTGAACAACGGGCCGGCGCTGGCACGCTGAAGCAATCCCAAGGAGAAGTTTCTGAGTACAAACATCAAGCAGAGGGCCAGCTTGACCGGCTTCCCTTGGCTCTTTTCTCTTGCCTTCCCTGACATCTTCCCCCCCACCTGCTGTGAGACAAAAGCCTGTCGTCCCCCCACGGCGTGTTCCGCTCCCTCCCCTCGCTGCCAAACCCATTGCCCACGTTCCAGAGAGGAACCGGTGACTTACAGTGAACCTGGTCCCCAGGCAGGGTCTCACTGGAAGACGGGAAAAGACCTGTCGGAGTCAAGAATATCCTCCAGCAGCCATTGGGTTGAGGGAAAGGGGCTGGGGGGAACCTAAAACAGAAACAGGCTTGTAGTTTACTTCCTTTCTTCCTTTTCCTATGCACCTTGGAAACCTTGGGACCTGCAGCCTTGAGTGTAAAGGAGGTGCCCCAAGAGCCTAGTGCTGTGGAGCTTAGTGGAAGGGCTCAGAGGCCAGAGCTGGAGCCCGGCAGTGTGTCTCCCTCTTGTGTCTGGCTCCTTTTGTTTTGTTTTTTTCCTATTGTGTGTTTTGTATGAACGTCTGAACAAAGGGACCTGGTCAGAGACCATTGGATCACATAGGCTGGGGCGGACACATGGCTTGGAACTGCAGCATCAGGACATTTGCTGTGTGACCGGGGTGAGAGGGAGGGGAAGGAGGCATGTGTTGGTGGGAGCATGGGGGATGGGATGAGTTGGGACGGGATGGGGAGGAGGGGGGGAGGAGAGGGAGTGGGAACGGTCTTGTGGATTAGTAGGATTGGTTTCAAAAACTGTGCTTTTGTACTAAAATTACAAGTTCCAAGGTACTACAACTGCAAGTTCCAAGTGAAATTGAGGAAAAGCTGACAGCTGAGCACCTAACTGTGGCACAGAGGAGCGAGCAGGGAATGTGCCAGAGGTGGGAGCTCACCAGTCAGAGGCGCAGAGCGTTGGCTCCTCGTGGCACACTCACCTCCTGATACAGCCACGACGGGAGCAGCTGCATCACCATCTCCAATGCTGTCCAGAAACCAAGCCACTGATGCAGAATTTCCAGTGTTTTCCACATTGCTCATGCTCTATGTAAACATAATAAAGAGTTCTCTTGGACATGAGCGTGAAGCACTTCAGAGTCTGAGTATCTGGGTTGTTTGGAGGTGTTGGAATATGGATCAGAGCCCTCAAGCTGTGCCTGAGGGACAGGATCAGGTGCCATTCACATTGGGCAGTGTGGTTCATTCCTTTAAGGAAGGAGAAACATGGGTGTTCATTTGTCCTTCATGTTGCAAGAGGCTGGTAGAAGTAAACTGATGAGATTTAGCTGATAAGTCAAGTCCTCTCAATTATCTGTCCCCTCAGGAATTCAGACTTGGATGAGTTTTTGAAAGAGTTAACAGTTAAAAAAATGAGACATATTTAAAAAAACACCTTAAAAGTCCTCACCCTTCTAAATGAACAATGGTAGCTTTGCCTTCCTCTGCTGATTGTCTCTGTGAGTCTCAGAGCAGCACACATAAGCAATGCTCCTAATATGAAAACAACCCAAATTCACATGGAATAGATATACCTTTCATGCTCTTCACTAATTTTACAAGACATTGCAAGAAGTAAATTGGTGATTTTTTCAAGTGATCTATTCCAGTTGGACCAAGAGTGTGAGGACACTGGAAGGTATTGGTGTCTCTGATCAACCACCAAAAGCCCCAGATAAAACCAGTTCCCTGAGGAAGAAAGGTGGGATTGGACACTGTGCTGAGCATCACAATCCGACACTGCAAATGCTGGACCCAGTCCTATCTGCACCCCAGGCACAGGTGCAGGACCTCATAACCTTCACATTAACCTGCACAAAGGCCACCACCTGCTCTCTTCTCACCACTCATTTTCCCTTCTCAATGTAGTATCTTAAAGAGTCATAAAATTGTTTCTGTTGGGAAGGACCTTTGAGGTCATTGAGTCCAGACATTAACCCAGCACTGCCAAGCCCACCACTAAACCACATCCCTGAGAGCCACAGCTGCACCTCTTTTCCATAATTCCAGGGATGGTGACTCAACCACTGCCCTGGGTGTCCTGTTCAGTGCTTTACAACCCACTCCTGCTGGCCACATATACAAGCCAGGATGCCACTGGCCTTTTCCACGCAGCAGCTGTCCAGCTGCTCTTCCCCAAGCCTGGAGTCGTGTTTGGGGTTGTTGTGATACAGGTGCAGAACTTGGCACTTGTTGGACTTCAAACAATTGTCCTTGGACGATCAAATCCAGCCTGCCCAAACCCTTCTGCAGAGCCTTCCTACCCTCCAGCAGATCAACATTTCTACCCAACTTGGTGTCATCTGTGAATTCAGCTGAGGATGCCCTCGGTCCCCTCCTCCAGATAATCAATAAAGACATTAAACAGAACTGGCCCCACTACTGAGCCCTGGGGAAGCCCACCAGTGGCAGCCCCAGCTGGCTGCAGCTCCATTTACCACCATCTCCAGGCTCAGCCCTTCCTTTCCTTCCCTCCTATGGAAGAGATGATATTATTTTTTTCTTTTCCTTCCAAAATACCTTTCAGCAAAAATGAAAAGTATTTCAGATGTCAGCAAGATCTGTTTAAACTCTCACAGTGTAAGCAGAGCAGCACTCTGCTGTGTGCCAAGAAGAAAACTCGGGCACAAAGCATTTCAATGAGGGCTTGGAGCTGCCTGGTGAGCCAGAGCAAATCTCCAAAGAGGGAGCAGGGCTGCTGAACATTTGGTCTCTGGCTCTGAGCACTGTCCCCCTAGGGCTCTGCATCAAGGCATCCTCACAGTTTTCCATGCCAGCAGCACCCCCTAAAATGAGGTGAGACCCTCAGTGTGTGGTGCACCCCTGACACAGCTCTTCCTGCAGAGCCCCTGGAAACAGAGCCCCTGTTTCCAGCCCTGTGCTTTCAGTCTGAGCTCTGCTACCCAGCAGGACAGGGATGAGACATTCAGCCCCTTGCAGGGGAATTCTGTGCCAATCTCTGGCCGTGCCACCTGCCAGTTGGCATCTCCAGGATGTGGAGATAAAGCAGGAAACACACTGGTTCAGCTGAGCAGCTGTGGCATGCATGTTTATCCCTCTATGTGCACTGGGTTGCTTTGTCACAGAAAGCTCCCCATGGAGAACTGGTTGTGAACAAATGTGTGAAAATGCAAATTACAAAGTGCTGCCACTGCTTCTTTGATGAACTCTGATGGGAACTCAGCAGGAACGATCCCAGCACACCCAGCTGCTCCCTGCCAGCTCCTGGTCCCATGGATAGGAGAGGGGCTGTGGGCAGCACAGTGCATCCAGCTCGTCCCAAAGCTGGGAAGTGCTCCTGGGCCCCCTACAGATGAGGTGTGTGCTCAAGGAGCAGATCTAGAGGCCCCAAATCTGCAATTTCCTTAAAGTTGAATTTACCAACCAGAGAGGATGACACAACTGGAATAAACCTTTCCTTGCACTGAATGAGAAGGCTCAGGGCTCTCAAGGGGTATCAAAGGGATGAGCTGCTAATTCAGCCAGAGGGACCAGCTTAGTTATGATGCTCAGTCAGGGGACACCTGCCCTGCAGTGAGCCTGTCTCCTGTCAGGTGACACAGCAGACTCAATACTGTCCTCAGGAGGCCCTGGCTGTAATCTCAGGTGTTTAGAGCAGCACTCAGTAGCAAGACTCAGACACCAGCCTCTGCCTCCACCATTTTCAGTTTGCCAGCCTCCCTCTGTGTGCAGGCTGCAGATGGTCAGCTTGGGATGGGACCTGGAAGCTGAAGCTGCAGCTGCACAGATGGAACCACAGCCCTTCCCCATTCCCTGCGGGTGATCAGTCTCACCACAGCTCTGTGAGACATCTGAGCTCACTGTTCAGCAGCAGTGTGCTGGAAGGACAGGTCAGCAGGTGTAAAGCATCCCCTTGAAGGTGCTGGTGAGCATCAGCTGGGGCTCCACGGGGCTCAGGCAGCAGCAGGGAGCTCCAGCAGCAAAGCCCAGCCACATGTGGAGATAACGAGCAGCACCACAGCTAATGAGGCCATTGGTGCCTGGGAGGGAAGAAGGAACAGTTACTCCCACAGAAAAGCATTTGTTCTCTCCTGACCTAGCAGGACAACACCTTCCTTGCAACCACATCCTGTATTTTACCTCAGCTTCTGACCACAAAACCCAGGTAAGCATCTTGGCATGCTCCAGGCAGCAATGTGCTGAGCACTGAGCTCAGCAAAAGCCTCCCTCACTTCAGTGACTCTGCCTAAATAAGTGGTAATTATTTTGTTGAGGTAAGGATGCAAAAAGCAGCTGGAAGCACAGGCTTGTCTAATCTATTTTTTATTTCACACACTTCAAAACCTGTCAAGGCCCTTTTCTTTTGCACTGCCAAGGCTCTTTTCTCAACTTATAATTCATTTCTCATCACAAGCACTAGGAAGATAAAGGAATTTGCACTGTTTGGGGCAGGCTGACAAGCTCCTTAGTGGACAGCTGCTGACAAAGATGTCAAAAATATAAATTGTTTCATCTTAGGAAAATAAACAAGATTAAACATTGCCTTTAGAGATTGCTCTGCTCCTTACCAGAGGATGTGGCTCAAAGCTTGGAAGAGGAAAAGTGCCTCAATACAAACTCACATGCAGCCCCTGCATGAAAAAGCCTCCAAGGGCAGCTGGCAGGAGACCCAGCCACCCCAGCTGGGGACATTAGCCATAGATAAGAGAACCTGGTTCTCAGCATAGATGCAGGTTTAAGGCTGCCAAGGGACACTTCACAAAACAAAACAGGAACACTGCTGGCTGAGGCCAGTACTCCAGAAGGCCACGACTGCCTCTTGATCCACTTTGAGACACCAAGTACTTGGCTGTGACCCTCTGCTGCTCCTCTCAGACCTGACAGGATCCCACTTCAGTGATGCTGATTCAAAACCAGAACAGCCACTAAACTCAATAACCACACGGGAACTCCTCTTCAGCAGAAGAGATCAGAGGAAAGTCAGCTTTTACTCCATTTACTCCTTTTCCCAAAGGCCAGCACTCCCCCTGCTGCATCTTCAAAATCAAGTGAGCCACAATGGCACTGACATTTCCTCCCACAGGTTCATTCTGCTTGCATGCAGGGGTGTCAGAAAGGTGGAAGAGAGGCACTTTGCTGCTTTCTGACCAGCCAGTTCCTCAGCTTCTGGGAGGGTTATTCCTCCCAGTCCATTTCTGTGTCAATCTGCCCCACACTGGACACAGTGATGGGAAGCATTTAAAAAGCTATCGAAAATGACGTGGGCCTTATTCCACCTGTGTAATTCCCCTGAAATACATGGTGTCCCAACACCAAAACCATGGCACAAAGTATGGGAAAAAGGCTCTTTCCCAGACTAGCAGAGGCAGCTGCCTTTGAGTTTCAATGTCAGACTTCTGAGCAGAGCTTTGTTCTTGATCCCCTGAAATCTTTTGGTTTGCAGAGCCAACAGTTTGATGTGTGCACCTTTGTCTGAACTCTGCTGCAACTGAAAAACTGAGCAAGTCACAACCCATCCACTCCCTTTACCAACAGTTCTTTGGGGTTTTAGTTTTTCAGAAACTGCAATGGAAAGAGAGCCAAGTGGAGGCCAAAGGAACAGATCTGATGTGTAACCAGATACTCAGAGACAGCAGCCCAGAGTGTCTGCAGGTTTCTTTGCCTGGGTCTCAGCCCTGGACTGGCCCATCCCTCAGCTCCAGAATGAACCCCAGTGTTTTACAGTGTCACTGGAGCCCTAAAGCTCCTGCTAGCACCAGGCCAGGTGCTCTGGAGCTGGTGAACACTTGGCTCTCACAAGCAGGACAGCAGGATGCATGCCCAGAGCTCCTTCCCAAGGTATCCAGCTCAGCCAGGCTCAAGTGAAGCCTTGGAGATAAAGTGAGATCTCCCACATGGACCCTCTCAAGAAGAAACCCTCCAGCCAGAAACTTCAGCATGTCCCATGGTATAAATCTTTGCCTAGGTTCAGGATTAGACTTCATGTATTTGGAGTCCAATTCTGACATGAAAAGCCTCTAATGAGTTCCCTAGAGTTTCATCCACTTTCTCCATGTCAATTTTGGATCATTAACTGGAAAAGAAAAAAAGAAAGGTTGCAGTGAAAAGACAAAACAAAGCTAATGCTAACAAGTACCAAGAGAAAAGGAAGAATCAACATTTCCTCTAAGTGCAGCCATTCCTTTCCCCACACCACAGCACTCCTGCTGCTGCATCCAAGCTGCCCTCAAAAGCATGAGGTGAACAAGACTGCAGGCAAATGACACGCTCCTGTCTGTTCTGAGGATGCATCTGATGTGCCCTTTGATATAGTGCTCCTCAAGAGGAACAACACTGACTTTTGGCTGAGCTTTGCAAAAACAGGCTTGTTGTGGAGCTGTTTCAGAGACATGAGACAGAAAGGAACTCATTTGATCATGAAGCAACAAACAGCAACACCTCTTTGTTAGAGAAATGTGAAAATCTCCACATGCTGGGTATGGTGTCAGGGGAAAAAACTCAATTCACCCTACAGTTTACTTGAGATTTCAGGGGAATGTAAAGGTATCAATAAACATTCTAAAATGCCACCACGTGGGTCTGTGCATTGTCACAATATCAGCTTCACTGCATGTCTGCTGAGGGCCATCAGCTGCAGTGCTCCAAAACCTCTCTGAGGCTCTCAGCTCCACTCTCTATTAACATTTTAGGCACCAAGGGACAAAATGTACAAGTTTTGCCTCACAAGCAGTAGCCTGCTCAGGATTAGATGTGCCAGCATCTCTCCAGTGAGTTGGACTTAGGGCAAACCCCCAACCACACAACAGATTTGAAGTCCCCAGGAAAGGGAAAATGAAGAACAAATTAAATGCTCACTGCAAGCAGTTCACCAAACAAAAGAACAATGATAGTGTTTTTCTGCAATTCTTTTCATTTCTCCCAGCATAACTACACATCTTCTGGATACAATCTGTTTCCTTGCCAGGGTTCAGCATTCTCCCTTGAATTAACGATGCTGGAAAATCTCCACTTTTCATAGGCTCTGATAGTCTGTGCTGAGCAGCAGAAGGCTGCACAATACTTGCTTATGCAATGACTGGTCCTGTGCCAGGAATAATAGCCTGCTACTAGGAACAAGCAACTCACACACAAATACTTTTTAACCCAAATACTTTTCTCATTAAAGGTCTGAATTAAGTGGCATGAACCCACCCCAAACCTACTACTCATACTGCACACTAATGTCAGCACTCACTCCAGAAGGAGTGAAATAATCCCACACCCTGCTCTGTGAGGAACAGTGACCATGAGCAGGGAAGGGTGGCATGTTCTTATTCATCACCTCCAAAATACTCTTGACTCTATCAAGAGCTCTCATTACAGGTCTAGGGAACAACAGGACACCTGGAGCAGTCAAAACACAGCTTGACCTGGAAAATATTTGCAGATAGGCAGTGCTTGGTGACTTCAGCACACTGCAGTCCCCTGGCAGCTCTCCTGTCTGCAGGTGTGAGCAGCTGAAGCCTCCTCTCACTCAGTGTGTGATCTGCACTCACTGACCCATCTTCAGGTCTGTTCCATGACCATGCTTTTAAAGTGGTATATCTGTATTTCCTTCCAAAGAATCTCTGAAGGCAGGAGGGTCCTGGAAAGTTTTATCTAATGTTGGAGGAGGAAGATCAGATCTGTCTGAAATTAGTTTGGCTGCAATAAGGTGCAAGTCCACATCTAAATTTCTGCTTCTATCAGGATGGAAACAACACAGATCCCTGGGAGAACTCTTTCCCCACTTTTGGCCCTTGCCTGAGAAATAAACAACTGAATCAGACATTTGCTTGTAGACCTCAGAATTCCATCCATTGCTACCTTACCAAACCATTGGTGACCCTCTGCTGCTTCCCTCAGGACTGGTGTCTCACTGGGACATCAGTCTTCCACCCTGTTACTGGCAAAAGAAACAGGGCACATCTATTTTACAGGAAAGCTCACTGTAAAGCTCAAGTGGCAAACAGATACAGACTGGACAGTTGTCCTGACTACCAGCACCAGAAATTCACATTTCCCACTCCATTCTGCCCTTCTAGAAGAGGTTATCTGAAGAACATTGAAAAATTAACTAAAGGAAAGTACAATTTTAGGATCAAATACAAGTTAGACTTACCTGGAGATAAGAGCTGTACATGTATGGGATGAAAGCATCTGGTCAGTGAGGAAAGATCCCACAGTTCTATGCAAAGCAATTTTTTTCAAGTGATACTTTCTTGAACTTTTCTCTGATGTTATGCCTTGTTTTCATACAAGAGCACAAGTGTGGTTTTGACCCTGGAAGACCAGGTGAATTCCCACCTGCACCCCTCCACACACCATTTTGGACACCTACAGCACAGATTCCCTGTCCCACCAGTACTTCAAAGGCACCTGCACTGGTGTTATCAAAGGGGCAAGTTGGAACAAGGCTTTAGGCCAGTGCTTGTCTCTCTCTGCCAAAAGCAGGAAATTATGGAGAGCCCTGAACCCACTGAAGAACATGAGATTTATAAACCCACACACAGTGTGATGGCAAAGAATGTAAAGAAATGCTGCAATCTGTGATTTAAAAAAAGTGACAAGTGCATGCAGATGTTTAAAAAAAACAGCTGCATCTCTCCTAAGTATCTGCCATCCCAGGGAAAGAGATTGCTTAAATTACTGAACTGAGGAATCTGCATGATCTAAGTGCATTTGCCAATTAGCCAAGTACCAGGGAAACACAGCGTCAATCAGCAGCTGGAATAACCCAGCCATGCAGGAAGCCAGCACTCAGGAACACTGGAGAAGAAAGAAAATAAGGTATTTTCATGCTAGTTTATAAGAGCCCTTGAGTTTATGGACTTTAGAGCAAAGTCACATTTCCTGCATTTTTCTTTTCCAGAGGGTTCTGATTTCTTGAGTTTCATTCTCTTCCCAACAGAGCCATCTAGTGGGTGAGACCTCGTCTGTGAGGAAATTTTGATTTATCCCACTGTAATAATACACACAGCACAGGAAGGCACTGGAAAGCAGCCTGTACAAACCAGCATTCCAGTTACTGCAGTCAAAAATTCAGTCAGAAATTGCTAAGTGATGTTTGTCTTGGCTGGGACTTTCCTACCAGTGTGAAACTCCAACATTTTTAACACGAAATTCACACTATCCTTCTGAATAGTTCATCCTTGACTCAGCCTCAACCTGAAGCCACAGTGCAAAGCTTTTTGTTTTTGCAAAATCCAGTATCTTCATCAAAGCTGATATGCATTAGAGAAGTTACTCCAAACTTCCTAAAGCAGATACAGTTTGTTCCATCAAACCTCCTGAGGAAAGTTACTGTTTCTCTCCAAAATTCGTGCTTGTCCCCCACCCTCAGTGCTGCTGAAGGCCACATCCACTGCTCCTGAGAGAACAGCAGCTTGGCATTGCTCAAGAAGGAGAACAGAACTTCAAAAGAGGTGAGCCAGTCAGCACCAGTGGAAATGGTCCCTGTTTGTGAGGACTGCCATCTTTTGGACACATTGCTCATGAGAGGTACAAAATGACACTGAAATGCTTTTAGAGTTAAGCTCAAGTATCCCTTACACACATTCTAAGGAGGGTTCCATTGCAAATATTCATGATCACTACCACCCAGAAGAACATGCAGCAGGGCTTTCCCTAGAGACCAAACACAGCTTTATTTACACACAATTCAACAAGTTAATACATTAGTTCAACTTTCCTGTCTGCACACAAGGGAGAGTCTTCACAGCATCCAGGCAGAAAAGCAAGAGCAGCTCTTTAGTGTGTGTACAGACTGGTAATTGACCTTATGCAAGTATGAGATTAGATACACAAGGGTTACAGTGAAACATTTCAACCATTTAAGTCAGTAAAAACACCCAGGCTACACTTTAATGAAGTTACATCTACATTTGGCTTCCTGCAGATCAGCTGATCTATACACAACTGTGTACAGACAATAAGATCAAAAGCTGAAATTCAAAGTGAGTTTTGTTCAAAAATCAGCATTTGGATTGAGTTGTGTTTAATGGGTAACTATTTATAAAATTTCTCACAGACCTGCACTGCCTTTCAAATCTACAAAGCATTTCAAACTTATCCTGGAAAATGCCTATTTTATATGCTGTCATCTTTTCCCAGACATAGGGAAACACTGCTAAGAAAGTCAGAATAGATTTTTTCACTGCAAATATAGATTCAAGCTATCAAAGTTGCGTGTTCCTAATGAAAAATTCTCCCCATATCCAAAGAGAAAGATAAGAAATGCAAGAATACAAGTTCAATATAGAGATCTGAAGGTGGACCTCTATCTATTGTGGGTCCATATAAAGCTAAAGAACACAGTGCTCTGCTTCTCAGGAAGCTGCCTCTGTTTTGCTGTATTTTCCATAAATTCAGCTGCTAATAAGACTTTACAGTATGACTTAAAATTCTTCATTAAGAATGCCTTCTAGTTCTTTAGAGAATGACAGCAGGATTAACAAGAAAAAGGAAACATAATGATCTTCAAAAACCAATGCATCACACAAAGTGGTCAAAACTAGATATAATAAAGTCCACTATTTTCAAAAGCTGGCTTGAGTTTGAAATATTTGCCCAAGAATTGTCCTGACAGGTAAGAGCAGACAAGTTTTTGTCAGAAACATTTATTAAACAAAGTTGATACCAATGCACACAAAGTCAATACCCCTAATAAAAAAAGCAATTTAGCTAAGACCAAAATTATCTTCTCTTCTGGAAGATGTTGCCACGGCCCATACCACGGCCTCTTCCTCTTGCAGCCACTGAAGAAAGAAAACATCAGGGATGACATGAATTTGACATGCCTGCATATTTATCTCAACAACTGACGAGCAAAACATCAACAAAACTCAAGGTCTCTGGCTCAGAAGGCAGGAAATGCTCAGAAAGTGATGTGAGAGCAAGAAGTGTTCTGTGACAAGAGCCAGAACCCAATGGTCCCACAGTGTGGCTCCTCAGAACAACTGCAGCAGATACTCACACATCTCATGTTCCTTCTGACACACAAACCTGTGCCACCCAAGAGATCTGGAACCCCACGCTCTTGCAAGGTTTTGTAACACTACTCAGTAAGTTACTCCCCCACATAAACCTTACTGCACACTGCAGTTAAGCAGGGACTCTGTGGCACATGACTGTTACGGAGCTACCTAAGAAGCAGACTGATCCCCTGAGGAAGGCACAAATGAGAGGGAACTACAGAAAAGGTAATAGTTACAGCTCCCCAGTAGCTTTGTTAAATAAAGCTGTTTTACTACAACAGCTCAACAAGAACTCCTGGATCCTTCCCCAAGCATTTCAAACAGCTGGTGGCCACAACTGCAGGAGAACAGAACTCTTAAGGTTTAACAGAAAGGCTCTGTTTAACAAGACTACTCACTACCTCTAAATTACTGTAGCATCAATACTAAACAATTGGGACAATTTGGGTAATTGGGACAATTTCAGTCTTGACTCTCACTTTAAGATAAAACATACAGAAAAACACTGTATGATCCAGTAATCTTTCCACTTTTTACTGCTTAATCTCCTCAGTGACAGAGATGAGTTTTCCAGTTCTACAGAAAAACAGAGGGAGGGACCTGGAACAAACTGTACCCACCTTGAGCTTTGAGAATAGCTGCTTTCCCTCGGCCAGCTCCAGAACCCTGGTTTTTATTCTTCATGCTCTTTAGCATAGGAGCATTCTTCAACATATCTGGTAAGATGAGAAACCGTATCTTGCTGCCCCTGATGTAGACCTGCTCGAGCTGTGCCACCCGGCCATCTCTGTATGTCACTGTTATGTTGGACATCTGCAAGGGAAAATCAGTCACTGTTATGTTGGACATCTGCAAGGGAAAATCAGTCAGTGCTCAGACAGCCCTCAGCTGTGACACAAACCATCACGACCATTCACACACAACAAGGACTTTTGCTTTCTCACCAGTTTACAAATTAGCTTTATCAGCATCATTATTTTTGTTTTCTTATATGTAAATAGTTTTAATGAAGCTATTCTAGTACTGACTATTAGGAAAGCATTCTGATTTCAATGAGCACTTGCCAGAAGTCCAAGTTAGGCCTTCTTGGAATGACCATAGTAATGTGCATTAAATAAGCTTCAGTTTCTTAAATCAAGGTTTTTTTATTCTTACACTCAGTGGCTTTAAACAATGAACTCTGGAAAAACACTGTTCACAAAATCTCTGATCCTACTGACAGGGATGCCCAATCCTACTCTGAAACCGGAAATAAGTTCTGGCCTCTTTGGAGCATTCTGTAACGCTGAATCCACTTCACCACAGTAAAAAACAGCATCAGTACAGATTTTTTTTAATCCCATAACTAAAAGCAACAGTCTTTTAATCATGTTTTCAGCCTTCTGAGGCCCAGATCAGCCAACCTTCCCTCCATCCTTGTGAAACAAAAGATACCTGACAGTTCATGTTGTCTTCAGCTTCGATAAGTTTGCCTCGATAAACTTCTCCAGTGTTGGTCTCGCAGGTCACGATGTGGCCCTCGGCCTCGTGCAGGACCTTGATTGGCACTCCGATCGACATGGCTGCAGTGCTGGGGCTCTACACCTGAGGCACCAGGAAAACAAAAGCGTTTATTACAAAGGAAGATGTAGAATAACTTCCAATTACACAATCCATCATCCCTTCCAGTAGTGTGACGAACCAATTTTCTGACATTTTTAACACAACATGTGTTCTGACTATGCATCGATAACACTTCTCTAGAGACGTGCCCATGCAGACGTTAAACATCAGCAGCCAGTCTTTTCCAGGTCTCTTCTGGGAAATTCACTTCTAAGGACTACAAACGAGTGGTTACTCGTACCTCCACGGCAAGGGCCCCAGGTGGATCCCACAGCGGTACGGCCCCTGCGAGCCCCGCGGACAGCTCGGCCGCGCTCGGGGGCCCCGGGCCCGTTCGTGAGGGAGCCGGGGCCACCCCAGCCCTCCCGCACCTCGCCGCTCCAACCCGGCCCCCTCTGGCCCCCTCAGGGGATGCGGCATCGCCCGGGCACCTCCCCAGAGCGCCCATGGAGCGAGGGTGCCCCACAGGGAACCGAAAACCCCGAGCCACACTCACCGCCCGCGCCGCTCTCCCTAATGGCCTCCGCCGCCTCCCGCCCTGCTCCGCGCGCCGGAACCGGAACGAGCGCGGGGGGCGGTGCAGCCTCGTCCCGTCCGCTCCCGCCCGGGGCCAGCCCGGCAGCCCCGCGGTGCCCCCGCTCCGGGGCAGGGCTGCGCGTCCCCCGCCCGCCGTGTCATGCCCCTGCCTGTTGTCACACCCCGCCGCTCTCCTCGCCGCCACGGCGCGGGGCAAGCGCCCCGGGGCCCGGCCCCCCTCAGCCCCCGCCTCCGGGAGGAGCCAGCGCCGGGCCCCGGGGCCGCGCCGCCGGCTCGGCGGGGCCGGCAGTGAACGGGCCATGAAGAGTCCCCGGGAGGCCGGCGAGCCGCCGCCAGGTCAGTGCGGCCCGTCCAGCCCCGCTCGGGCCAGCGGGGCCTCTGCGGGCAGGGGGCGGCGGGGAGGCCGAGTCCGCCCGCGGAACGGGCTGGCAGAGCGCCCGGCGGGGAGCGGGCGGGGAGCGCGGGGCCCTGCCGGGACTCCGGAGGCCTCTCGGTGCGGCCGAGCCGGGTTTGCCCTTAGCAGCGATGGGGAATTACCGGCTCCGTCCGTAAGGTTGGGGCGGCGGGAGCTGGCCAAGCACAGAAGGGTTCGTAGGGTGATTTACAGGCACGGCACAGACGGGCTGGTCTCTCTCGGGACAGCCACAGCCATCGCTGAAGAGCTCTCGGTGTGTTGGGAAACAGGTGACTGGAAGCTGGGCGGCCAAGAAACTTGTTATTGCTCTCTCAAGCTTTCACGTAGAAAACACGTACTCCTTGGTTAATGTGGGACTTGGTAGATGAATTTAAAAGACTGAATATATCAACTGGTGTGCCATTCTTTAAAGTCATGATTAAACAGGGGCACAACTAGGAAAAATATAACAACATTATCTAAAAAGTTCTATAAATCATATTACCCCAAAACTAAACAAGTCCACGTGATGTCAAATGCATTTTTATTCCCATCATAAAATGCAGAGGACCCTGTTAACAAAACTTGTCAAAGGCCGTTTCAAGATCAAAGGTTATTGAGAAAAGCCCTTTGTGATTAACTCACTTTGGTCAATGCTGAAGTAACAATGACAGGCACAACCCTTCAAGTCCTGCTTGTGGTGAAACTGAAACCACCACGTTGCCAACACCGTAAAAATAAAAAACTGAGGCAGAGGATGGAGCTTGTACTTTGGGACTTTTTGGCAGAGCTTATTAATTTTCCCTCTCTATTGAGGTTTTGACGGAATTAATAAAAAAGGACAACAGTGCCACTTGCGAGTTTTAACTTGTTTTTTTTAAATTCTGTAAATTACCATTCCTGAGAAAAAATGACATCTATAGAAATATGTGGGGCTTCTAAGAGATTCCTGCCCAGAGATCTTGGTATGTTTTCTCCCAGTTTGGTTGAACTCCTCTTGTGGCATAGAAGTACAGTCAGACACAAGAGAAAAGATGAATACCTGTGTCTTACCTGCTGTTATCCAGGAGGAGACACAGCATCAATTGAGGGGTGGTGGGACATCACCCCACAGAAAAAAAACCCAAAAAAATCCCCCCCCAAACTTCCAATGGAAAAGGGGGTGGAAAGCCAGTGATCTAGGTATGGAACAACAAAGAAGTATGAGATTAAACCAGATTCTTACCTGTACAGAAATACTAAGAAAGAAAAAATCCACCTGCCAGTCAGACAAAACCACGTTCCTAAGTTTCCATGGTTGTAGTGCTGAGGACAGGCTGACTTTTGGTGGCATGGAAAAGCATTGCTGTATGGATTGACATTGTTTGTGTCCTGCTCACCCAGCTGACTGCATCCAGCTGAAAGTGCCCGTGATTCAGCAGCTGTACCACTGGGACTGCGGGCTGGCCTGCTCCAGGATGGTGCTTCAGTAAGTGGCTCTCTGAGAGGGAAATGCCATTCCATGGGGAGGGGGAGCAGGAAGCAAACCCAGGGAGGTGTGTTGGAGCAGCCATGAGTTCAGTCTTAGGAGAGCAGCAGGTTTTGAGGTGCCCTTGGACAGTGACTGCTGCTTGGGCCCAGCTCAGGAGCAAGGGAAAACATAAACTGGAGTGAACTTCAGACTCTTTTGAATAATTGACTAATTACACAGATGCAGAATACCTAATCAGCTCTCTGAACTTTGCAGGCTGGCATGCATAAGCTCATAGAAAGTGTTGCTTCTTTCCTGTTGTTACAATTAAGAAATGATAGTTAGCTGTGACTCATCTGATTCCTTTCTGTGTTTTCAAATGATGGGTAGGTGTATCCCAGTTTATGAGTGTGTGCTGTACCTGTACTGCCTCTGTCCTGCTGAGCCCCAACCTGTGGGATGAGTGTGTGTGTTCCAGTAGTTTCAGCTTCAAAATTGTGTTGCCCTCTGGGTTTTTTTTTCTTTATTTTTGGTTTTTTGAACTAGTAGCTGTCCTGCTGAACTCCTCTTTCCTTCCACAGAGGAACATGAGCTTAGGTGCAGGAGAAATACCTATTTAGATGTCCACTTAGTAGATATGAAGCAGAAGATTTTCATTTCTCTCCATCCCTTCTGCCAAGACGTTAGTCCGTGTGCTGGTAATTTCCCATCTTGACTACTGTAACCTCTATTCCCTTTACCTCTTTGCCACTCCAGTGTGCCCAAAACTCAGCTTCCAAGATTAATCTTCTTACCCTGCTGATCTGACCTTGTTTGCCCTGCATCCTCAATTCCAGTTGCTTTTTCTTTTTTATCATTTACTTCCATTTGCTTTCTTACTTTCAGAACTCCCTGTAGCTACCCTGCCCTGCCCCTTTGCAACCTGTCCCAAGCTTCCATCTCCCACTTTCTTCCTTTTGTGTCATCAGTGCCTAAGACAAGCTTCCTTTGAATATGTACTGAATTCCCTTATGGCTCCTCCTTTTAAAATCCATCTATTGTGTGAAGGAAGTTTTAGTCTTTAACTCTTCTTTCTGTGTTGGCTCTAATACAGTTGTACATTACACTGTAAACCCTTCAGGACAGAGTTCTATACCAGCTTGACTCTGGTACAGCACCTGTACACTTCTAGCACTCTGAAACAGTCAAGGAACCACACATTTCCAATTTTAAAAAGTCAGAAATAAATCCAGTTAAATATTCCCTATTCCTTTCCCTTAAATTTCTGTCTCCTTTGTGGGTTGGTTTGGTTTTTTTGGTTATTTCTTAGCCAAGCCTGTTGTTTCAGTTTTTATGTGCTGTGATGTAGAGGCTTGGACTACAGCACACATTTTGCTTCTCCTAAGATCTGTGCTTCCCTTCCCCTGCCTTTGTTGATACCGTAGGTACCTGAATCATTTGGACAATGATGAGTTTCAGAAAGCCATCCAGGATCTCCAGTTAACAAAGAGTATCTGGACTATTGACCTGGCCTACCTGATGCGGCACTTCGGAGTTAAGCATAAATTTTGCACCCAGACACTCGGAGTGGACAAGGGCTACAAAAATCAGGTCAGTGTTCCCATCTACAGGGGGACAGCAGGCAGCTTTAAAAGCTTGAGTGACATGCTGTAAAAGCTCTGGTGTCTTACTGACAGTCAACCACATTTAATTTGACCTACTGCCAAAACTGGCACGGATCTGTTTCAAAGGCAGTATGATCCCATACTGATTCCACCTTTTGAATTTTTAAAAAGTTTGCATGTAGTGTTCATGAAAGGTTCCAACCTATTTGACAGCCTTGGAGACTGAAGCCCTGTATTTATCTACAGAACAGGTACAGCCTGGGCAGCAGCAGTGTTTAGCTTCCACACTTTCCCCACCACCGTGCCTCAGCCTTGACCTGGAAGATCCACCTCTAGAGGTGAGAGGGGAACTCAGCCTCCCATCCACGGAGAGCTTGGCCTCTCCAGGGCCTGTAGCAGTGGTGACTTTATTGCAAGCTCCTGCCCAGTTTCCCCTGGGAAACCAGACAGGCTTCTCTTACCTAGGCAGCTGAACAGCCACTGGACAGAAACTGCAACAGTAACTGACCAGGAGCAAATTTAATTTGTAATTCAGAGCAGAAATCCTTGTCTTGTTTCCAGCAAACTAAGGGAGAGATCTTTTATCCCATAGCCAGAGCTCCAACTTCTGCAGGCTCTTGCTAGCAGACTCTAAGTGGTGGATTACCCAAGGTAAACACCATTCCAGTTCAGAACTTCTGTTATTTCCACAGTCATTTTACAGGAAGCACTTTGACACAGAAGAGAATCGAGTGAATCAGCTCTTTGCACAAGCCAAAGACTGCAAGGTGCTGGTGGAGAAATGGTAAGCTGTTTTCTTTCTCTTTGGAGATTCTGTGGGCCCCTGCTTTTCTTGGAGGCACCAAGCTAAATCACTGAATGAGACTGAAATCAAGCCCTAGGCCTTTTTTTACCAATTAGTGTCTTTCTCCTATATCTGTCTCAAAAAAACTTCATGCACATCAAGACCTAATAATGAAGTTTGAAAAAAAATTAGTCATGATGCAAAATAAGTGATAAGAAAATGCTGATAGGAGCTGACTGTGTTCTGAATTTGGTTATCCATTACACTTAGTAGGGAGTGCCTACAGCAATCTAATTGGCCATTGCTGGAATTAAGGGGAATGCTGTGTGGGTACAGAACTCATTGTTCCCAGAACTATGCAAACATTATGGATCTCTGTTCCCAGACAAACATGCAAATTACAAGTTAGCATAGGAGCTTTTGCCAAGGAGACCATGAAATAAGGAACTCCATGAAACAACTACAAACCCAGAGGAAATGGAAAAACTGCAGGATTTTATAATCAGCAGTGAAATTTGATTGGGGAATGACCAAACATCCAACTTGAGCTGCATCCCTTTTTATAGGGAAGCTGGACTTGGATCCCTGCTGTCAAAGTGGGGTAAATGATTAGGGGTAAGGAAAGAAGAGAGGATATGGGGCAGCCACAATAACATTTGAATGCTGGAGCATAACTTATATTTAGCAGAATCAAGTGTCCTTGCTAACATGCATGGAGTCACCTTCACTTTAATGAATAAGCTGTGACAGGACAGAAGGGACACACAGTCCCTGTTGCTTTTGCAGTCTTAAGACCGTGGCCTTGATCAAGGCAGGGACAGAGGGCACATTTACCTGTGCAGTGCTGGGGCATCAGAGTGGGGAAGGATTAAATAAAAAGCACATGAGCTCAGTCAGGTGGTGCACACAGCACAGACATCTGGAACTGATCCAAGGGATGAGTTTCTCACGCATATGGAACACACCATCTGCCTCAGAGAGGGACAGCTTTTAAAAGCTGAGGTTATGGGTGGTGTTTGGTGAATACTTACTGTCTGTAAATACAAAGCCTAAAATATGAGGCAATTCAAAACTTCAGCTAGTGTGACACAGGCATATCTGGGTACATCTTAATTTGGTTAGTGGTTACACAACATTTAACCACTCACTGGATGAAGATTTGGTGTTTCAGAGATAAGCTTTTCTAACAGCAAGAGAGAAGACTTCACTTAAAATTTTCCTACAACAGAAGTCCCTCAAGTTACTGAGTGAGTTGCCAGCTCCTTTCATTCTCTTCTCTGGGGCATCTGGTATGTCATCTCAGAATGTGTTACTGCAAATACAGACCTGTTGCTCTGCACTTCAGCAGCAGCAATGAAATGAAAAGGCTGTGAATGCTACAGGTTCTGTCAGGGTTTGTCCACAGCAAAGCCTGCAGGGTTCAACAGCAAAGAGCTGTACCTGTGATAAAGAAGTGTATCTGTGATGTATCTATAAAGTGCCAGCTGCACTGTCCACCATCAGGCCCTTTCTTTTCACCAGCCCCTTTCAATAAGTGTGTCTGTTTTTTCCTTGCAGCACAGTCACCGTTCAAGACATCCAGAACCACCTGTCCCAGGGTCACGTAGCCATTGTCCTTGTGAACGCAGTCCTGCTGCTGTGTGATCTCTGCTCAAGTCCTGTCAAATACTGCTGCTTCCTTCCCATTGGACAGAAGTGCTTCTGCAGGAGCCCTGACTACCAGGGCCATTTCATTGTGTTATGTGGCTACAACAAAGCCTCAGGGAGCATTTACTACAACAACCCTGCCTATGCTGACCGTGAGTAGCCTGTCCTTTTGGATGGATTCAGCCAGTGCATTATTAATGAGTCTGACACAGCCACAGTTGGACCTCTCCTCACAGTGCTCAGATATTTTAAGCATCACTACCCAATTTGTCAGAAGGGGTTTTGCCACGTTAATGCATTTTGTGGTATGATTTAGTTGAAGAATTCAGATAGGCATTCTAGTAATTGGCTTGTTTGGCTTTCAGATGGGTTAGTGAGAGGTGCTGAAATGTCCATGTGCAGAATGTAGCAGAAGGGCTACTTTGGTACCTGTCTGCAGCACTTCTTCAGGTGAAAAATCTACCTGAGTAAAGCTGTAACCTAAGCTGCTGGGTGTAGTCTCTATACTAGTTTGGTTTGTGGATTGTTACATCCCATGTAAGAACCTTTCACTGGCAAATCCTTCAGAATTTTTTGTAACTTTTTGTTCCTCCTTCAGGAACATGCTGCACCAGCATCAGTAACTTTGAGGAAGCCAGGACAAGTTATGGCACGGATGAAGATATTCTGTTCATCTACACAGACAGCTGACACCCTCCAGACACTGCTGCTCCCTCCTGCACAGCCTGCAGGGCAGCTGGCTGCTCGTCTCAGGACTCCCCTGCACACACCTCCCTCCTGGACTGCAGCGGGACCCTCACCAAGGGAGGCTTTACAGACATTGACAGGACTATACTGCAATGCTGTCTTGACCTTTTTCTCTTTTTTTTTTTTTTTTTTTTGATTTTGCAATATCTGTCTTTGGTTTTTTTTCTTCCCCTAATTTTCAAACTTGCACATTTGACAGCAGTTCTAAAATACAGGCCCAGAGCCTGTTCACTTTCAGCTTATTTTCAAATTAAACACGTAAGAAAAAGCACCAAATTTATGAATTTTAACACTTGGTAATATTTGCATAGGTTTAGGTGAACAAAGGAAAAAATAGAAAATACCTGTTTCTCTCTCTGTCAAAGCATGAAGGGCTGGTCTTCATACAAAACCTATGGATTTGAAGTTCAGCAGAATATTGTAAAAGGAAAAAATTATTAATTTAAACCATCTTTAAATAAGAAAAAAAAGCCTTGCTGGTTCATCAGTATTGTCTGCAATGTAGGAAACTTCCCACCTACCAAATTCACAGAGATTTACCATTTATGCAACTGCAATACTGGAATTACTCCCTTGCACTACAAACTCAATCTCTTTTGGCTAAATCCTCTTGGATGACTGCTCAGAACTCCACATTGCTCCAAAACTTATAAATGGAAAGATTTTATTTGCACTGGGAAGTCTTTACTGCTCTTTGCAAAAAGCTCTGAATGTTATGCCACCCACATGTGCCAGTTTCTGCAGAATCCATTCTAAATATGAATATTTTAAATATTTAAACTTATTAAGCAAATGCAGAAAATTGTCATCCACACTAATGGTATATATTTTGTGTGTAAATTGTAAATATCTGACAGCATCTACTGCATTGTATCTAAAATGCTAAATCATAATTTGAGCCAAATTTTGCTGTTAGTATTAGTTCAGTGACATTCTCAGAAGAACTAAAATCAATTAAAGAAAGAGGAAATACAAACATACCTTCTACAAGTAAGAAGGCAGGAACTTAGATTGTTCTAGCTCTTATACTGCAGCTGTATGTGGATAAAGGTGTTGCTATATTGAGACATTAAGTGAAATTGGTAATACCCATTCATAGCCCTTTCCTCTGTTACCTGAGGAGCACTCTGAAGTGTAAGAAAAAAACACTTCTTTCAGCTTCATCCATCCTAATTTCTTACAAGTCTCAATTTTCAGTCCTGCCTATATGAAAGTGAGTAGGAAAATCAGCACTGACATAAAACTAGGAAAATTTGCACTTAAGACAGAGGTCCCACATCTCTGGCATGGTTTTAGGAAAAGAACTGTTCAAGTTCTGAAACTGTGTGGATATAACAAATAGGAATCCACTTTCAGCATAGAAAGTTTTTTACCAAGATAAACATTTTCTTTTATCAGTTGTTGACTAACTGAAAAGTAGACAGTGTTGACTAAGTACTGGTAGAATCAAGAGTGCTCCTTTGTACAAAGGCAAAAATAGTAACAGACATCTAAAAATGCAGTAACTCTTAAAAACTCCAAACAAAAGTGCATGACAGGAAGTTTTGTGTGTCAAATTTCAATTATCATTGGTGAAGTTTAAATACATTCTGGCAGTGATGAGCAACAGGTAGGATGTGGTTTGTGGAGAACTGGTCCATCAGTGCCACCAGCAGAATCCTTCCAGAAGAAAGGCACAAAACCTGTGTTTGTTGTAGGTGGTGCCTTTCAACTCCTCCAAAGTAAATAACAAGAAAACTCCTGATCTGGGAATTTTTATATCCAGGGCCAAAATTGTGATGTTTGATTTTGAGAGAGTGTATTAGCTCAGTTAATAATTAACAGGTATGGAAGCTACAGGCTCTTAGAGTACCCCCTTAACCCATGCATTTTCAGGTTCATTCAATCCCATTAAACTGCCACAGGATTTGTCTTAGAGCAGGCTTGATTAGTTGAATAAAACCAATTCTTACAAAGGCTTGGAATTGGCATTCAGCATCTCACTGTTTCCATTACCAAAAGTGAATCCTGGGTGTACAGAAAACATGAACTTAAGGGCAGGCTCAGTGTTCTGAAGGGCACACACAGGTGTAAAAATATTGACAGGTAAGTGTTGGGTACCCAGGGTTTAAATGCTTCAACAAAAGTGAAAGATAAACAAAGCAGACAAAAGGAGAGGTCCCCTAGAACAGGATGTCATACAGCTGCCAAATGGAAGATGGCTGTGAAAGATGAAAACACAAGGGAGAAGCAAAAGCCCACTGAAAAGACCGAGTATGTGACACCAATTCAACTGAAAAAGCAGCTCACTGCACAAGCACCCAGAACCACCTGCATTTTCTGAGACTTTGTTTCCTATTACAAGATTACTCTGAAAATGTTCTGTTGCTTTGTTTCTGTCAGGATGTCAATAGCAAAGGAAGGGGATTTTACATGCAGGGATTTTATACATAAATATATTTTTATTTGTAATTAAGCCATTCTCAATAAAGGTTAAGCTCACAAATAACCTGGTAACATAACGTAGCAAGTGCATTTATTAACAAGTTTATTAGAAATAATGGTTTTGAAACTCTGAAATTGTAATTCAGAAAAACAAAAACAATAGTTCAAATATTTATTACTGTTATTGGCTACAAATTCATAGTTGCTGGACTGTAAATTGTATTCAGTCTGCATTGCCTGAACACTCATTGCCATCACCCAAATCATACAGAGCAGAATTTCACAATACCACCTAAGAACACTAAATATACTACTAACATTTCAGTACTACCTAAGAACAGCAAATGTATCATTACTACCTTTATTCCAGAGCTGGTTTGTGTACTCTGCAGCCACCACATATCCTACTGGAGTGCAGCCCCAGGGAAGGAGTCTTCCTTACCCATCCTGAGCTTTCTGTTCACAGTGAAAGCAGGCAAGTGCCCCAGCCTTGCCTGTGCACTGGCCAGGGTCTCTATTTCTGCTCCCCTTCAGGGCACTGAGCTTCAGAAGATACCAAAGCATCTCCCTGAACAAGACTTCTGCACCTAGAAGGGGCCCTGCAAAGACAGCTCCAGCTGTGGTTGTGTAAAGGCAACAGAACCAAAGCAGTCCTGCTTTACAGCACCCACATCTGATCTTGACACAACTGGGATGTTTGGTACATTACTCAGCTATAACTGAATTGCATCAAGTAGTTTGTAAGCAGAAAAAGCAAACAAAACCCAGATGAAAACAATTTCTGCCTCATTTCTCCCTAAATTATGCATCTGGGCAGAGGGTAAAAACCAGAAAGCAGAAACAGATGCACAATGCAAAGCTTAAAAATGTAAAAATGTTCATGTCCTCTGAACTCATCCCATCAATTCTACCACAGTACACTGTATGTGTATCTACTCTAGAAAACACTGCATGTATCTCTAGCAAGGAACAACTTTAGACTCATTAGTGTAAATGACAAACACTTAAAAAGCCATTTTCAATTATCTAACCTAACACAGTTCTGACTCCTATTATTTAAAACTGGTTACATGAAATTAAACTGAACATTAAAACAGCAACACCGTAAAGCTATAATCCAACAGTAACTTTGAATTTGTCTTGTAACATTTGAGTGTAATGAGATGCTCTCTCTTACTCTTTGATGATATTGGGTATAAAGAAAGGCTGGATTGCTTCAGCGAGCTTTTCTGCATACATTTCATATCTACCAGTCATCTGGAAAAGAAAAATCAAAGCTTCAGTTCTTTCAAGTAAGCTACAGAAGTACTTCAGTAGAAAATATTTCTATCTACTGGTTGGTTTTTCCTATGACAATATATGATTTAATTGTCCCAAACATCAAAACCATAATTTCCTCAAAATCAAGATCTCCAGTGCCTTAGCACAAACTTTTTTTTTATAAAATAACTTTTTTTTAACAAAACCTTTTTTTTAATGAAAGAACTCATATTATGTTGCCTAGGACTGTATGTCTATCCAAAAAAGAAGCCTAGTTCCACCCTGAAAAGTCCAAGTTTTAAATGAACACCTTCCTATTTTGCAGCTCTCCTTCAGTGACAGTCATGTCCACTGACTCCCTACTTATTACAGCTGTTCTGGACAGCTGAAAGGTGAATGTCAAAGGTGGACTTGCTTTCTTATACACCAACAATTTTGAATTATGTCAGTGAAGGCAGAGGAGTGTCTCTGTAATTAGTCATGACCTTGACAACTGAAGAACCCTGGGTTTCTCTTATTTCACCCATTAATAATAGAAAATATCAATGGTTTGGGCAACAGAGCAAGCGCTGGAAGTGCTGCAATGCAGCACCTGAGGTAGTGCCATCATCCTCTTCTGAGTGCACAACCCACAATATTGGCTCTGAGAGAGGCAAATCACATCTTTATTTCATTTGTTTAACCCCTTTGCTGCCCTAAGTTTAGCAAAAACATTCTACTGAATGTCCCTTTCAGGCATCACTGGGTGCAAACTGCAGATACCAGAGCAGGTTAATTCACTTGCTGTTAAAGTGGGTGAGAAATCCTGTGACCACTGTTCCCCATTCGCCCCAGCAAGAACCACCTCTGGCCTGCCACAACTGAGAGGAAAAGGAAACAGCTCTCCCCTGCCACATAAACAAAACCACAGCTGTGCCTGAAGTGCCAAAACCCAACAACAGCACTCCAAACCATGAAATAAAGGTGCTGAAAGCACAGGAGTGGAAGACAACAACAAATACACAATTGTACACAAATCAGCCAAAGGGCAGTGTTTTGCTTTTCCTGGTTGTTTTCCCCAATCACTACAATTGCTTTTGTTCAGATACCCCTGCAATGCTCCATGTGCTTCCTGACACACCAAGCCTCTGCTCTGCACTGAGGAAGGGCCTCAGACTCGTGGCAAAGCAAAACGAAATGCGTGCCTGATGAGAAAAGCTAAGGATCTTTCAGCACAGCTTAATTCCATTATGGCAGCAACCACATGCCTACCACAGGCATCTGTAAAACAACAAATGCAATTCTGGTCCAGAAGATGACCTGAAATTACTTCTTGCTTTTAGTCCCTATGTATGGATTAGCAATATTAGCAAAGAAATTGTGCTGTAGGTAAGAAATTACTATTTTTTAATTAGAAAGCTTATTCAGCATTTCAAATCCACAGACTTTTCATTTTTATGTCAAACTGACATCAAAACACATGGAATATTGCACCACACTGTAATGAACAACAGACAAATGAAGCAGCTCTATAAAATAAATGTCTGCAGTAGCATAATGCAGTAGCATAATGATCAAAAACTGACACTCCTTGCTTATTTTAAACACCAGGTGATCACTGAAGAGCCTACATATATTGTACAGCTGCTGGCCAGGAGTTCTGGTCTATTTTTTCAGGATTCAAACCATGCTGATCTTAAGAGGAACTAGGAAAAACTTCTAGTCTTTAGCAGTACTGAGAACTGGAACAAAAGATCTGGCTCCACAGAAGCAAACAAGATGTTTTCTTCATCAACAAAGCCTATTTCCAGAGTTGCCTCTTTTTTTTTGTTCCAACAAGATCTCTGTGTGGCCTGTTGTAAACTTGATCAGAATAAAAAAGGAACTAGAGTGTCTTTTGTTTAAAAAAAATTAATTTGCTCACTCCACTAAATCAGTATATAACAGAGCACCCACACAGCTTGTAGTGGCACAACTGAAGGGTTAGCAAGCTGCTGTGCTGAAGCAGCCATTTCTTCAACCAGCACTGCTGCTGGACAAATTAAATCCAATTATGCCCTCTGGAAAGATGAACCAAATTAGCTTTACCTCAGAATACAAAAAAAAAATAGTAATAAATAAGGTTTGTTAAAGCCATGTGGAGTGGCTTGCAGCTACCTTAATCTGATTTAGATAAATTCAAACGTGTGTTAAGATGCTTCAGATATAAACATATACAGTACACAGTTCTTGCTCTGTAGTTTCAACATATCCACAAATTCAGGAAGTTAACATTGCAAGAATTTTGCCTTCAGAAATTTCTCCAGCTTGTGGGTTTGGGTTTTCACTAAATTTCACCAGAAGTGACAATTAAGGCCTTTAAGAATATATACCATGCTAGGCAGATCCACTGAGCCTGGCTGAGCTCAGCACACATGGCTGCATTCACTGCACACGGAAAGCAAAACTCCTCCCCAGCAATCCTCAGAGCTGCTGGCAGCCCACAGGACAGCAAGGTCCTCAGGCTAAGGTTTTCATCTGAAAACTACTGGCCTACTTTCCCTGAATTTAGCTCCTCCTTTTCCAAATCCATTTATGCTTTTGGCCTCCATAACACCCTGTTAAATTACTTCAACAACTTAAGCTCTGAACTGCAAAAAAAATTAAAAAGAAAGGCTGCCTTTTAACTATTGTAACATCATAGAATTGTGGAAACCAAGGGCACTGGGAATATTTCTGTGTCTGCTCTGGGGTGCCCTGACCCCCAGGGAAGCTCTGACTTTGACCCTCATTCATGGAGAAAGGTTCCCAGAATTCAAGATAGACTGGAATCCACAAAAGTGTGAAAGAGATTACAGAGAATAGTGTAGGTGTATCCCTTGGTGAGAAATTTAGGGTTTGGGATTTTTAGTATGTTGTGGATGGAAGCAAGATGGAGGGCACAGGGTTTCTTCTTCATGCTGCTTCTTCCTTCTTCCTCATGGGTTTGGGTGGCATTTCGTAATTGGGCAGAAAAGTCCCCATTGCAGCTCTTTGGGACCAGTTATTGGGTTAAAAGGGAAAATAATCCAGGTGTCAGCCCTTAACTGGAGAGTTCAGTCTTAAAATACCTTGTAACAAGAGGTTGTTGGCCATTCTGAGCCTTCTAATGAAAAGCTTCTAAAGAAAAGTAGTGAGACTGTTTTACTGATAAGAAATAATAAACACCTGAGTCCCAACATGAACTACTGTCTCAAGTGCCTTCAATCCAGACCCAGGGAAACAACAACCACAAAGAATGATTACCAAAGCTTGCTTGTTCTAATATTGTATTTCCTTTATAGTCAGGCTTACCTTGAAATTCCATTTGTCACTGACTTGCCTGCAGAGGTTCAGGTCCATCTCTACCACCAGCAGCCCGTCCTGAGTGCGAGACAGCCCCGGGGTCCTGCTGCCGTCCGGCGCAGCCACGTAACTCGAGCCATAGAAATGGCCCAGCTCGTGGTGGGCTTAGAGAGATTGTTAAAAAGCATCAATTGCCATCTGCAAACAGGTTTGTACCTTAACATGCAGTGTCCCACTAAACCTGACTGCATTTCTTGGGGACTCACTGTCCTTTAGGCAAGATAATCATCTCAAAGAGTCACAGCTTGATCCTAAAATAACTGCAGTTTTGGCCAGTTATAATTTTCATGCACATTACACCGTGAAGTTATCAGGAAAATCACCTTGCATTGCCTTTCAAAACAATGCACCATTATGCTTTCCCATTCTTAATTCCCATTATTTATTCCCATCACTGCTTTTTACTTTGCATTTAAATGAATTCTGTCAAATTATACATTTTCAAACCAGCTGACAGAGATACACCCATTCTATTTTCAATAAAAGGTCAGAGGTGAAAACACTGTGATTTGAGGCACAGAAAAGATGTTATTTCATATTGCACAACTCTTGAGTTGTGCCAAAAATCAATCCCATTTGTTGTACTACTAAGCCATGGATTCCACTGACCTTTCTCATGCAGCTGCTAAAAGCACTTAGCTCCAGAACTGGCTAAAAAAGGCTCAGGCACACTCTGGATGGAGCCACAAGCAGCCACAGCTTTCACAGCATAAATTACTGTGTTTCAACATGTAAGTACATACAAGAAAATCTCATATTCCTCATTGATAATTCTCTTTTTTAACTTCCAGCAATTCTGGGAACTGGTAGTGAATGTGATTTCTGAACATACCTTTTCCACCATCTCCAGAAGTAAAGGCATTCTTGTAGTATTCCTGTGAAATAAGAGGAATCCATAGGTGGCAGTATAATTCTGTTTCATTCAAGAAATCCTTGCTAGTCTATCATATTTTGGGAGTTTATATAAATCTACAAATATTTTTTTCTGGCACACGATCAGCACTGTCTAAAGGGAGTCATCAGAGGGGCCTAGTTTCTGTGACGGATAGCACAGAACACAAGGTCTTTTTGTATCACTGCCTGTTGTTCATACACTTCAGGGAACATGCCTTGTATCCATTTCACAAGTTTAAAGAGGCAAAAGAGGAGATATTTAACCAAACATATCTTTTCAGATCACAAAAAACAGGCAAACATATTCACATAGCAGCAAGGACAATTCTGGATTTTTGCAGGGAATCTAATTTTAAAAATATACCCATAGTGTAATTGGACTAGTCTGAAGGTAAGAATGACTTATTGCATGCACTATTAAATTTCATTATAAAATTTTACAGTACAGAGATAGTAGCTGTACAACAGCCACAAGTCGTGTACTGTTGACTTAAGGATGTATTAATTTTTCAGTATTTTGGTTAAAAGAATACTAATTTCACAGAGAAACTGGGAGAGTTAGCAAAAGGGTGGGTGCCTATTACAAAGATTCAACTCAAGAACAGGAAATAGCTGCAACCAAAAAGTAGGCTGCAGCAACAGAGGCAGCTCTCAATCTCCTCATCACTGTCCATCTTCAAATCACCCCATAAACTCCAGGACAGAGGTTAGCCAGCAGGGGAACCCATGCTGCCTTGCACAAAGCCCTGCTCAGGGCCTGAATGATGGAATGAATGAGGCAAGGAGGATACAAACCGTTCCAACTCTGTTGATGGGGCAGGTGAAGCAGTGGTTGGCTATGGCGGCGTTCCTGGCTTCGATCGGCCACAGCGCCTCGCTGCAACACACACACACAGAGGTGTTAATTCACTGCACACAGAGAAAATCGTTCATTAGCTGACACTCCAGTGCTACATCTACACTCTGCCTCACACTGCACATTTTCTGTCCAAGCAGCCACAGTTAGCTTCTAGGAAATCAAGTCAGTCGAGTGCAATTAATGTTAATGTGCAGAAGATTAATCTCAAGGGACAGTTTACACTGGTCCAGTCTGGTTCAAGAAGCCTGATAATCATAAAATTGCCAACAGTTTAAAAAAAATTCTGAGAAAAAGGTATCTCAGCTTGGTTCTGAAAACTGCAATTTCATACCACACTCCTCAGGTGGACAATGCATGCCGGTAAAATAAGCCTGAACATGACCACTACCTATTGTATAGCAAAAATATTACATAAAAAATCTAAATAAACTCTCAGTTTTCAGAGCAGCAGCTGGATGCTGGTGAACGCTGTCTCAAAGAGAGGAGAGCTGCTCATGTACAATAAAGCTCTCAAAGAGAATCAGTTACTGGGAAGAGACTGAAAGCCTAAAACTGCTGGTGGAGGAACTGAAGCCATCCTGCTGGTTTTATGCCTCCAAAGGTAGGTATATATATATAGGTATTTCTCTCTTGGGTGAGAAACAGAACTCCAAGAGCTTATGAGACCTGGCTCAAGCAGGCTCCTATTACTGAGGAGAATGCAGGCTCCTTTTTGAAGACAAAACAAGGAGACTACAAATTCCACGACCTTTCAGGCCCCAGTGAGGAGCTCAGAGGTTCAGCTAAGCCACAAAGGGAGCAATGGCACAGCCCAGTTTGTGTTTTACCTGAGTGTCCCTATAGTGGCTGAAGGGTTGAAGATGATCTCTGCCCCATTCATGCTATACATGAGCCAGTTCAGAGGGTGGTGGCGCCCATAGCAGATGTTCACAGCAATTGTCCCAAATTGGGTCTGAAACACTGCGTGTCCTGTGTTTCCTTCCATATAGTAAGTAGACTACAAACAAACAAAGAAAAAACAAAGGAAAAAGTCTAATCAAAAACCAAAACCCATTCTTAAAAAAGTGCAAAGAATTACCTTCAACTAAAAAAGCTTTTTAATCTGTAGATGGAAGGCTGAGGATAATATGATGAGATTTACAAAATCACTTGGGCAGTGGAAAAGATGGATACAGAAATGCCAAAGCAGCAGCAGGAGTGTGTAGTCACTGAAATTACACTCTTATACCTCCTTTCAAGCAAAGGAATTTCTTTTATGCAGCAGGCATATGCACCTCCAAAATGTGCTGAAGGTACCATCACCAGGTTCAGACAGGGCCAAAGACAGTGATAAAGACACACAGACAAGGAGACAAGACATGCCACCCAACATTCCTTATACAATACTGAGGATCCCAAGGGAGCACAGAGCCTGCAGTGGCCAGGCTGATTCCTGCCAGTATCCTCTGGTGCAAGGGACACAATCCAGCAGCCTGACCCAACAGGACACGTCTCTCATCCCAGAAGGAAGGTGTGCTGTAAAGTAGACCCCTCTTTATTGAAATTATCTGTTCCTGTAACCACCACTGCCATTGGTCCTGCAGGAAGTGGAAACACCTGAGGGCTGGTCAAAGCAAGCAGGTCCAGCTGTGGAACAAACCTGGGCCCCCTGTAAGTGTGGGCCAGTGGCACAACAGATACAGGGGGGTCACCCTCTGAAACCAAGGGCTACAGGTTCAGTATGTCCAGTGAAATATTCATCTCATGTTTCTTGTTTATTATCAGTTCTCATGAAATTGCACAGTCCCTTGGGCAGTGATTTGATCTCCTTTCATGTCTGTAGACAGCAGACCACATGGTGGGTGCTCACACAAGTCTTTTTCAAAACAATTCTGCTGTTTGAATATATTTCCATTTTTTATTCTATTCTCAGTTTCTTTTCTTACAACAGCAGAAGAAAAACAAGAATGCTGTTGCTTCAGGGAATTCATCAGTTCCTATTTCTTTATTTCACACCAGAGGTCACAATCCTCTCCACAGCAATAAACTGTGATGTCTCAAGAAGGATTGATTTTTGTTTGTAAGGCCTCCCACACATGGCAGAATAGGCCACAGACCAACCTCTCTGCCCTCTCCATTTAGTTCTTACTGATTCACTGGGCACGATTTTAACAAGGCTCCTCTCCCATCTGCCCTACAGAGACAACCCACAAGAAACAATTTCAAATTCGATATTTCCTTGACGTTTAACTTTGTTGATAAAGAAAACAACATTAAAGTAACACAGATGAATATAATCCCTTCCTGTAGCCTGGGTGGTTTCTGAAGTTGCTTTATCAGAATTGTTCAGTTCAGAAGAGTGGACTTAATGCTTTGCTACCAAAGCCAGCTGAAGACAGTGCTGTCTTGGGTAAGCACTACTTGATTCTGTAACAAGTAGATACAAGAAAAAGTGCCAGATCATTCTAGAATATCTAGAAGCTATAAATGGATAGTTTTGTAGTAATTCTGGCATTTAGGATTCTAAGAACTAACTTCTTTTAGCAACTATGCAAAACTCTTAGTGAAACTCTATTTGTACTTCACATGAGAAAGTAAAAATTCTTTCTTTTTTTAGGTGTCTCTCATTACAGTTTCATAGCTGGAAACAATGAGTTTCTTGGAATCTGTTGATTCTCCATTAAACACTGTCAGGAAAACTGAAAGACATATTTTAGCACAAGCAACAGGAATTTATTTTTTGTTGGATTACAGAAAGAACAAATGAAAAAAACGTGGAAAGTAACCAATGGATTTGTTAGTTACTACTTTTGCTAGCTAAAGGACAGACCTGATAAAATAATATTAAATATCAGAGTAAGTGTTAAAAATACAAGGTAAGTCTGGTGACTGACAGGCTGTGCCAGAAATTCATTGTGTAGAACTCTATTAACAACCTCCTCTGGAGAAACTCAAACCAGCCTGATCAGGTCTGGGAGCAAGGTCAAAGCTTCCAGAGGTCTTTGAACACAAAGTTTTGACACCCAAAAGAACTTTTGACATTAATAAAAAAGTTCTGAAGCCTCAGTTTGATGAGTGGAGCAGTCAGACAGGGAACAAAAGCTACTGCAGGTATACAGCAGCCTCCAGTGCTTAGCAGAAATGCCTCTGTTAATTACTCACTTTAGCTGACAAGGAGAGATTTAGTTAGGTAAGACAATGTATTTTTAGACTTCAGTTAATTTTTAACCCTGATCTTTCTGCATGTGATAATTGTTTGGATGAATAAACACATTTCAGATGTACCAGTCACTGCCTTTAGTGCCAGTTCAGTTTGTGATCCTGGAGGATGGCCCAAACCCTGCTGGGGGCTTCAGCTGCAATAATGCCATTAGGAAACAGGAGATGCCATAAAGCAGCCACTCCGTCAGAGGCACCATGAATTAAGGGATTCTGCTCGAATAAGCACAAGCAAAAGAACTGTCATTGCCAAGACAACCTCCCAGAGAAACAGAAAGGCTGTAAGTAATGTTCATGCTTGAACCATGAAACAATTGCCCTGCAAATTAAACTAAGTTCAATGTGCACACATGACAAAAGTACCCAAGCCAATCATGCACGACAAACATAACACAGCTGTAACTTAAACAATCCTTTTATTAAAGGATAGTGATACTTCTGAAGTTTCACAGGGCCAAAGAAGAGTACCTAACAAGATTTAATGTTATTCTTCCTTTAAGACTCATCACTCTCACAAAAATTAATCCTTCTTGATAAATTAACTATCAGTTCACCTCAGAAAAACTGATTTGACAGCAAGTGACCACATTTCCTAGAACCCACTGCATTTCCTGTCACTGTGACTCTGACACAACACATGCTGGCACAAACAGACCTGCAAGGTAAGACTGACCTGACTGCCACAACACTGCACCTTACCTCATTGAAATCTCCAACCCTTGGAATGTGATTTTTCCTGCTTTTGCCAAGGAGTGCTCCAGAATTAGAAATGACCACTGCAGTATTCCAGAGAACTCCACCGTGCAGCTCATCTCGCTCCAGGATTGGAGACACCACAACCATGTTGTACTTCTTTGCAAGCTGCACAAATAAACACAATTCCTCCATCAGACACCAACCTGCAGCACCCCAGAGTGACAGACACCATAGCCAGCTGAAAACAGTTAATTAAAATAAAAGAAATGTTAAATAACACATGTACGAGTCAGAAATACAGTAAATTCTGCCTGCCAGTTCACTGATATGTTGTGTTTTCCTTCAAATGATGTCAGTTGGTCTTGGTTTTTGTTTGCTTGGTTGGTTTTTTACCTCTTGACAGAACTTGGTTGTTGGCCCATCCTCTGCTGACTCAGCAAATTCAGTCCAAGGAAGTTTCTCTCTTGTACAAAAAGCAAAGGGCATGGCTGGAAAACACCAAAGCAAGGTAAATGTACAAAAATGTTCATGTCACTCAAGAAATACATGATATTTGCATGAATACAGATAAAAAAATTAAACAATTAAGAATGATTCAACTGTTTTCCTTCTTTAAAGGCAAAAGCTATTTAAAAATATTTTTAGCCAGGGCAAGGAGTTTTGAGTTCACACAGGGCAAACCAGAAGAGAATGGATGCATTTAGTGAAGCCTCAGAGGGGTAAAAAGACAAAATATCCCAGTCATTGGTGTACACTGTGAACAACCTGCTTTCACAAACATTTCATGGCCTTTACCTGCCCATTAAAGTGAAGGGTTTTGCCTCCATTAAGCCTCACACACCCCATGTTAATTAAAAACAGATTTTCAAATTTTAATACCTGTCTAGAAAAAAACCTCAAAGTTTTAGGAGAATAAAAATGAGGAAAGGGTCATAAAGGATGCCATGAAGGAGCTCCAAATACCACATGGCAGTCTTCAATACAACAGACCCCTCATAGAGTTCTGCTACCTCAGACTCTCTGGTTCTTCCTTCAGGAAGCAAATCACTGCAGTCAATTGTTGTATCTTGGGAGATTTCTAGTGTTCATTTACAGCACAGCTGCTAAAATAGAGGGCACTGGAACGTGTGAGAGCCCAGAGGGCAGCACAGGGAATACTCACTCCAAGCCTCCTGGAAGCACACGATGTTGACCCCACACATGGCAGCCACTCCCACCATCTCCTCGATGCGTCGGTGCAGAGCAGCCACCTGGCGGTGACAAATGTCACACCGTTAAAATGTCACACCGTTAAAAAGCCACGTGCTTAACTCACCTCCGTTCCAACTGCCTGCTTTACACCCTGTGCTCACACTGACTTCACCTGCTCTGTACTTAGAGCCATTGCTTTCAGGGGGAGGAACTCAGCTATCATCCCTGAACACTGATAATACAGCCAGATTTAGATTTTTAAAAGCATTTAGATGCTGAGAATAGAGAAAGCATTCCCATGGGATTCTAATTCCATGGTTGCAACATTTACATAGCTGGAAATTCAGTGCTGCCTGACTCGCAAAAAGCTGAAAATCTAAACAGAATTAATAAAAAATATAATTTTGCTGCTCATTGTAAACAATCTACAGGATGATGTTAAGCCCTCTGTCCTATGAGCTAAATAATTATTACCAAGAAAAATCATCAAAGTATTTATTAATTAGTTTTCTAGAATATTCTATGTAAAGATAAGCATAGGTGTAGTACTTTGCATTGCTACTTTCAGGTTTCAAAAAAAATTACTAAAAACAAAACTGCAGTGACCTATGAAATCAAGAACTGTACACTGATTTACAGAAACAGTTAACTAGTTATTCATGAAGAAAAATCATTAATACAGCTAGTGCTTTATTCAACAGCTGTTACAAAGAATCCCCAACTTGATCTGTTCACTGAATTAATGACTTGCATCTGTGATAGGTAATCTTTCCAAAACAAACTACTTCAGAAGTGTTCTGTCCTGTCCCTGTACAAAACTACTCCAGGAGGTTTTATAAATGCATTATTTTCTTTCCTTTCTTTAAAGCTACTCTCAGGAGACTATTTCTATACAGATTTGTCACTTCAGTGCTGCTGTGTCCAAGATATTAAGAGATGATGGTTTCAGAATAATTAATGTTGGAATAGACCTCTAAGATCATCAACCAAGTCCAGCCATTAACCCAGCACTGCCAAGTCACCACTAAACCATGTTATCTTGTAATAAGATTTCACTGCTGTACAAAGAATAATGAACACAGCTTTATTAATCTGTTTCCTCTAATGGATTTTTCTGTAATGGAACATTTCTCAATTAAAACAAGAACTGCACCTGTGGTTTCCACTGGTTGCCATCCCTTTTGATTTCGTGTAAATGATTTTGCGTTTCATCTTAGAGGCAAAGGATTTTCATGTGTAAAATGAGCTCCTAATATTTAGCTTTGGAAAAACTGCAAGCAGGTTGGGTGTACTAGGTAAATACAAGAGGTGTTTCTGAGAAACAAAACTAAATGTGTCACTCAAATTTCTTACAGAATGCTCTATTGCAGGAGTGATGGGTCCTGTACTGCCAGACAACCATTAAGACATTTCATGATAAATTCCTAAAATTAACAACTGAACTGTTATGTCTCAATCCAGCAGAAGAGAAGATAAAAACAGTGCCAGTCTGTGTACCTGGACTGCCACTGCTGTGTCTGTGGGAAGAGGAAGTTTATTCTGTATCAGTCCCACTCGAACAATTCGTGGCCTTCTCAATTGCTCCATAGCAGCTTCAAATCCATAGCCCTGTAGTTCAAAATCTTTTTCCTGAGCTGCTGACAGGGCAGCAGTTGGCAAATCAAGTTTTCTGGATTGAACAGGAAACAAAGACATTTCAAGATGAGATGTTCTCTTTTTCTGTTGTGAATGCAGTGGACCAAGGGAATGACAATTCTGCCTTACCCTGCAGAGACACCCAAGCTCCCATGCCCCTTGTCACCAATGTCACCGTGTCAGCTGGGGCACAGGCAGAGCCCAGCTCCTGTGCTGATTCCCCTTGTTCACCTCTACTTCACCCATCATCGCCCACTGTCCTCCAGTCATTGCCCAGTGTCCCCCAGACATTAACTCCTTGCTGTAGAAATCAAGGAGCACACACACAAATTTCCACCTGGCATAGCTGGATTACAAACTCTTCCCCTCCCATGTCCTTCCCTCAGGTTTAATCCCTACTCTTCACGCTCCATCGCCCCGGTATCACTATTTCCCTCATGTCTTCCATCCCTGTCCGACATCATCTCACACTGCCCTGCTCCCCACACCTGGATCACCTCCAAAATCTCCCAGTCACCTCACTGCAGCACCACCAGCCCTACTTTTGCTTTTTCCCCTCAGCCCAGCCCTCTGTCTCGCACACCCCCCCTCATAACTGCCTCCTTCCCCTCACACCGGGGCTGGGCATCCCCGCGGAGGCCGCCGAGAGGAGGGACGGACGGAAACCCGCAGAGCGAGGGGCGAGCCCGTCCTGGTGGCGCACCTGGCCTCGCCCCCATACAGGATCCGTTTCACCTCGGCGAGTTCCCCGGGCGGGATGTGCCGCTCCAGGCACAGCTCCAGCGACTCCAGCTCTGCCGCCATGGCGGAGCCCGAGCGCGCGCAGCCCCTCAGGCGTTGGGTGGCCCCTGCACTTTGCCCCGGGCGGCCCCGCCTCGCTCCCCTCACGGGTTTTGGCGGGACGGTCCCTCAGCGACGGGGTGGGGGGAGGGAAGAGGGAGGGCGCCGGACTTGTAAATGTTCGTAGTGGAAAAGAGGCGCAAAGTCGGAGAGCCCACAAAAAGTCACTTGGAAATCCATTATGTTGGTCCCTAACCTACTCTATGAACACAGAGTAGAAAAATGGGGCAAAAGAGAGAAGGAGAAAAGGAAAGAAAGAAAAAGAAGGAAAGGAAAAAGATCACCAGCCCTGGTTCCATCGGTCCAGCCGATGGGATATTGAGGGGATGAGGCCATTCCTGGCTACTTGCCACTTCTGGAGCAGCTCTTGTGCTTCAGACACAACTCATCTAAAAGTAGAACATCTTTAGGAGCTTTTTCTGGTGATACCTGTCCAACAAAAAGGCTTGGAAATAAGTCATAAAAAGGCAATGGTTCCCAGGGTGCATGTCCACTGAAGTTGCAGTAAAACTCTGAACAGGAGCCAGTAATAATTAACTTTGAGTTTAACATGGATTTTGAGGCCCATTATAATTGGAAATCCATCCCAAAACCAGACTTAATGTCAGATAAAGGATTGAACCAATTAAGACCTTGATCTGGGACAAAATAAAAATGCACCAAATAAAGGCCATTTCCTTCTGCAGCTCCAAGGCAGACGCTCTGTTTAAAGCAGATTTTCCCACTGAAGCACTGGCCATGTCTTCTGCTTCAAAACACACACAAGTTCACAACATAGCAACCAGATTTCTCATTCGAGTGGAACACCAAGTCCAGGGATGGCTTCACTTCTCTAAATATATCCCACTGAGTTTAAGCACTGCTTTATGTATCTGCTGGAGGATGTAACAACTTTCAGCACTTAGCATTTGCAGTTGTTAGGTATTTTGAGTTAAATATTAAGCCTTTTAGACTAAACAAAAAAAAATAATGTGAGGGAGAGAGTGTCTAATATTTAACTTTAGGCAGAAAGTGTCCAGTGGTAGTGTGGTTTCATCAAGGCATTTGGAGACATGTGATTCTTTCTCTCTAATTCACCCTTTTTAACCAAAAAAACTTTCAGTGAAATTACTTTTCTTTCCCAAACATGTTTCTGAATGACAATAATAAGCAGTGACTGATACGTACATTAGATTTTTCATCTGATGATCCTAATTTTCTTTTAAGGGCAATTTTAAAGGTACCTGTCTGTAACATTTTGTTCTGTCCATGGCTGGCAAATCTTTAAACATTGCAGGGAGGGAGATCAATGACAAAGTCAGCTGACAATGTAGGGGGGAAATGAGGAGGCCAAGTAAGTTCATTTCCGTATCAGCATAGCCAGGATGTCAACAGATAAAGCATTTCTGGAGGATTCATAGAAATAAACAGAAGGTCCTGGGTTTCTCTGGGAACTGTTCAAGTTCTTTTCTGCCTGGACTGGAAATTAAAGGGGAAAACAGCAGGTCTATTTTGTATCCAGCTCCTGAAGAAGGTCACATAACTGAACTTTTCTCTTTAAGTTCTATTCTTAGTGTGAACTTTCACTGACTTCTCTATTGGTGCCTTGTTTATTTGTAATTTAGTAAATTGTACTGCATGTAGGAAATGGACTTCATGGCAATAAAACTGAAGCCCCTGAAAAGAATACTTAGGAACAGTGGAGACCTGAAAAAACAGAACATTTCCTGTGCACCGTATCAACCATCCTGCAACAACGTGGTGAGGTCCAGACTGCATGGATAGGAAATGACAAGCCTAGAATTACTAATAATGATGAAAGGAGACCAGGCTATTCCATAGGGACTGTGTGTATATAAAGGTATAACTCCAGCCAACACAATAAACCTTCAAAGCACGAAATGTTAATGTTGAGCAGGAAGGTAACCTAATAAAGGAAGATGCCTTCCATATCCCAGACAAAGCATATTAGAGGGCTTGGATTTAAGTCTGAATGTTCTACCTCAGTCATTGCAATTATCTGTTAAGTAGGATGCTCGAATCCAGATCCCAGTGCTGATTCTGACTTCTTCAAACCTCTGTATTTAAACTTCTTCTCAGTTCTGCATTACCTGGACCAAGTAATTGTTTTGGGAAACAGCTGAAGCTTTTGGTATGAACCCAAACTGTAATAACTGATTTAGAGGAAAATAAGTATTTTATGGAACAAAAGCACTTCAAAACGAGGGGAAATTCCTGCAAAACAGTTCTGAAGTGCACATGCTTTTCATCTCCATTGCCCTCAGGCAGGGTGGTCCATAAAGTCGAGAAGTCAAGACCACACAGTGCAGTCTGTTCAGAAAGAGTTTTCATGTGTTTCTGTGCTGAAACCCTGCATTGCACAGGCACCATCACAGAGCTAAACCTGGGCTTTGCTAGTGCTGATCCACAACTCTGTGCTGCAACTGTTCCCAAAAGTTCCTGTAAAAGCCCACAATAGCACCCTGGCATTAGTCAGAAGCACCCTGGAGAATTCATTTAAGAGCCAAATATCTGGAGTTCAGGCTAAAATTGGGAAAGACCCAAGAAAAGATTTAAACAAACAAACAAAGTCTTTCTGCTGTAGCCCGAGATAGGAGGAAAGGCTGAACAGCATCACAAACCAGTGCTCATAGGGAGGATTAGAGACAGAATTTCTGTCTGTCCTTCCTGAGGCAGTAGCAGTATATGTGCTCCCTCTGAAACACCCAGCTTCTTACAAACCCTGCTACTATCGTCATGTGAATCACATTTCTGACACTTTCTTTGTATGTCAATCCTTGAAATTGGTCACACAGAGTTCCCCAGAGCAGCTAAATCAATTAATAACTCATGTCCCTAATCCAGTACCTGCCTCAGATATCCCCAGTGTCATGCTGCTGGTCACTGACCCCTATCAAGGGATTGGGGTGGACACAGATGTGTCCTGCAAGGGCACATGATGTTGGTGCTCTGGCTAAGCTTGCTTTTCTAATGCTGCAATACCCTTTAAAATTATCTTCTGCAATGTCGTCTTCCAGTGGCCACAAAATAAAGTACTGTATTCTACTGCAATCAGGCCTTTACATTGCTTCACCTCCAATACAAATTCCCTTGTTTCATGAGGAAATATAACACAATTATCTCGAAACACACCTAATTCAAAACATTTCAAGTTTAAGAGACAGGCAGTGAAGGGGAATTAGCATAATAGGAGTGTAGGAGAGGAGAAGTTCTAAAATATAGAGGGAAGATAAAACACAAGCTTCAGGCTCCTTAATACACAGCTAAAAGAAGGGAGTTGGTAACCTTCCTGTCTCTCTGCTTTGGTTTAAGGGTGCCGTGGTGAAGGAAAACCAAAATTCTCCATTTTAAAATCACTCCTTTGTACCATGACCTCTTGCTAATAACACTTAACTCTGGTGGGGCTTTTGGGGTTTGGGTTTTTTACAGACAAAGCTCTCTTCCTAATTCTACTTAAATCCTTACAACCACTGTTATCAGTTTTAGAAATGGATCTGTATGTGAACTTAAGCCAAAGCGAATTTGAGGATTTTGATATGAATGGAGAATTCCAGCCTACATTTAGATTACCTGTCTTAACTGTGAACTCTGCAACAGCCATAGGTACAATCACATACAGAGCAGCAGAGCTAAATTACAAACCTCATCCAGTTGGCTTTGTGTCCTCTGCTTTGGCTTCCTGCTGTTCTGAAGGCTGGGTGAGGGGAAGTGGCTGAAAACTGAGGAAGTTTATTGTTGACAATACATTTTGTCTGCCCTCAGGCATGCCTGGGACCAAAGCAGTCCCCAGGCAGCCCCAAATCCAGTGAAATCTAAGTTTTTAGCACTCTCCCCTCCCTCCCACAGGAAAAGCCCAGCTCACAGTTTTCAGAGTTAATATATCTTTGGAAGATCCCTTCTGTTGTTGTCTTTCTAGCTAGAAACATTTTCCTTGATTGCTTTGACTGAATCACACCTGAAAATGTATCCTTAAAGCAGACGAGATTTGCAAATTGGCTACTGTACCAATTAAAAACTTCATCTTCCCCTGGAATATGGCTGTCTCCCTGGTGCACAGGAAGTGCATTAAAGAAGTAATAAAGACTCATAAAACACATTTAGTGATCTAACATTTAAGAGCAGAGTTCTTGTTCATTACTGTAACTTTCTGCTAAATTACCACCAACACGATTGCTCATGGGCTCAAAAGGTCAGTGTTATTTTTGCTGTCCACATCATGGAGTCTGGGAAACAACTGTGTGTAAATTGCTGATAAACTGGAACAAAGACAGAAGAGCAAAACACTGAACATATAAGAATGCAAGTAAACCAGCAGGAAAGGAGGGGAGGGGAAGAATCTCACGGACAGTTTATTAAAAGAACAAAAGAATAAAATCTGGCGCGTATGTTTTCCACGGATTCAGGAAGCTTGGTTTTAAGCACCTACTATAAATAGTGTTTTAATCCTTCATCAAAGCGAGTAGTAGTCTATACCAAAATGAATGAATTCTAGGTATAATCTGGGAAGAGGAAGATGCCCCTCCCCTCACAGGAGGAGAAAGATCTTTTGTTTCAATACCTAATCTGAAATTAGGTATTTCAAAGTGTAAGAGCTGGAGAGATGAGGAAGAGTCTGGAACGTGACATTTCTACACTGCCCTATTCCTGTCAAGAATATTGTTAGATAATGGAATTAGCAAACATCTAATTTGGAATTGAGTGATCTGATTTTGAGAAAGATGGGCTTGAATTTAGCACAGGCCTAACTTCAAAATCCTGAAGGAGTTCCCCTCTGAGTGGAAGCTCTGTGTGAATTGTATGAACTTTGGAAAAGCTTTTGATAGAGAGATCATACTGAAAGGAATGGCAGTTTGTTTGAAATTCTGAAAAGGACAATTTTCAGTCATTTAACCTTGCATCCAGGATCTGATTATAATGCAATCCCAAACGGCTACCTCAGAGCCACCCAAGTTAAAACCAAATGCAGAATAAAGGAACTTTACATTGCCCTTAAGAGCAAAAAAGAAATTGAAAAATTATTTCATGCAAAAACCTGCAAATTGTTCCATGCGAGCCTATGAGATGGCCCCAAGACCCATTATCTTCTAGGTGAGAACTTTGGTTAATAGCTTGGCCAGTGGCAAAGTGCTATTAAATGATTCCATGCACTGCCCTGGCTCTCAGTTGTACGATTTGGGGTTTGGTGGTATTCAAAGCAACTCAACAAGGACCTTGAAGAGGTTTGTTTCCAGAGCTTGCCCACTGAACTGGACGCCAAATGGGTAACTTTCAGGATAGGCACTGAATATTTTTCAGGCAGGTCAAAACCTGCACACAGAAGTCAATAGAGTGCTGCTCTATTGACTACTATTAATCTTTAGTTTCACACTTGACAGCACAAAAGGAAAAGCAACATCCACTACCAGTCAACATCTTGCTTTTCTGGGAAAATCTCATGCTGAGATTGAGGAAATGGCAATAAGGCTCTCTCTCATAGAGGATGAGACCCTTCCCACCACTAGAATTATTAGGGAAAACGTGTTAGATCTCTCATACAGAGAGATCTTTATGCTCTTTATAAAAGGCCCTCCAGTGCAGGTTGCACAGGCTGGCCCAAAGACAGGACATTCTCCATATTAAGTACTTCCTCATGAGTCTCTCACCAAAGCCATTGAACCCACAGCTCCCACTGACCAGCAGGAACTAGACCTGCAGAGTGATTTCAGTGGCAGGAAAGGCAAGAAAAACAGGAGCCTCTGTGGGATCCATCTGCTGCACCCTGATGTGGGAGCACAATTTCGTGCTAAGGAGTGGCAAAGGGGCTCCAACCCTTCAACTGAATTTACCCAATGAGCTGATCCATACCCTGACACCTGGACACATTCTCTCAGGATTTCAGGGGTTTTATACCCTGGGACTGACACTGATACCCAGCCTGGAACTTCTGCTTGAGAATAACCTGATCTGCTGCAGAATTTATTTCTGAGTAACACACTTTATTCCACAGTGAGAATACCTATGATATTACTGAGAATACAGGGCACATACCAGAAGTAATATCTCATTTGGACTGCATATTTCACTGCAACCCAAATCAGTTGTTCAGTGTAAACAAGCCCTTTTTTCAGAGAAGTGGGAGGACAACAAAACTTGCCATCTTTTAAGGACAACTCATGGAAGGGATGTTGGGAGGCCTCGGTGGCATATTTGTGTAGCGAAGACCAATAACTCTGGCTCACAGGAACACGTGAATTTGGGCAGACGGCTGCAGCTGCATTTGGCAAACCAACAGCAGGAACATAAGCTTGACACTCTAAATGATGGTTATTGAACTGATGTCTTCATGAACAGCCTAGACACTGGCAAAAGGGCATGACAAAGACAAAACAGAAGTTTAATTAACTTAACAGGAAAGGAAAAATCTCCTAGATAAAAGGAAAAGAGCCATTTCTGAGCCAAGTGTTTAAAGGGTTCTCAGACCTTCCCAGGCCAAAGAGTGTCTGTGTGTAATGCTGACTTCCTTCCAGTTCTGTCTGTGCCAGAAATAACTCCTCAATGGACTATATCTCATTAGTGTACCTTTTATCAAAGCCATTCCTGCACAGGAAAGTTATACTTGCTGCTGGCATATGAGGAAGGTGCATTTATGAAGAGTGTAACACATTCTGCTGTCCTTCCTGAGCCCACACAAATGTCTGTGGACTTGTAATGGCACAAACCAAAAACTTCCAAATGAGAGACACCAAGGGAAGAGGACATCTGCAAAGATTGAGTTGCATCCGCAAGATTTTGGGTATTTTCAGCATCTTTTAAAGGCTTGTTAGCAGTTTGTGTCATTGATGATATGTTCCCAGGTGCTGTCATTCTAGTGCAAGAGTTCTATTGTCATTATATTGCCAAGGTTCCATATTGCTAGAGTTTCATACTTCCTTGATGTTGTTTTTAGGCAGCTCCTCTAGGCACTGACTCTTCCTCATCCTCACAGCAACCAACTGACTCCAGTTCCCCTCAACCAACCAATCCACTCTTTTATAACACTCTTCTTATTGGCTACAGCTGCCTGTTAACATCAGGCCTGCTCCTAATTCTTAATAATTGGCCCAGCTGTAACGCTTTAGGGGTTGAGATTACTTTCTATACTCTCTTTATTTACTTATGTTCTATCCCCCTACACCAGGCACAGCAGAGGGAGCCCAGAGTGATGGGGTGATGCCTCTGGGGGTCACACAGCAGCTGCAGTGTGGGGCTGGGCTGTGCACACAGAGCAGGCTCACATCTGCCTCGAGACACAACACATCACTTGACTTGAGCGACACGCAGGTCGCTGGAATTTAAACTGCTTGGACAGAGATAAGGAGACAGGATGTGCTAGAAACACAAAGGCAGTAGAAAGAAGGAAGGGAAGAGATTGTAGATGACCTACTGGTGGAGATAATTTCCCTGCTGAGCAATAGTTACCATACCAACAATTTCTGAGCAAATTTCCAACAGTAACTGTAGGAAGATTCTTTGTTTGGCTTTGGGGATTTTTCTGTTTACCAGCTAGAGTCCATATGAGACCTTTGGTCCAACCTCACAGTGCAGAGTTCTGTGGGTCCTGAGGAGATGTCAGTGCTAAATTTATAGCCCAGATATCATTAAGGATGGAATGTAGTCCTTTCCAGGAATGAGTGAGACACTCTTCCCACAGCCAAAGAGAGGGGCTTTTATCTCCTTCCTTCTACACACAGGCACCCTCCTGCCCCCCCACTGTGCTGCATGCATATAGCCATTTCCTGAAACATTTCAAATTTGTTTTCCTTAGGTTATTTGTGTCTACAGCCACCAGATGGTCTGTGTCAAAGCTGATATGTTCAACATATTATTCCATTATCCTATTAGGTTGAACATGTCCTTCCTCCCATGAGAGCTGTTAAGATATCACCCTTACAGAAAAGAGGCAGCTTTAGTCCCACTGTCACCTCCTTTCTCCTTGTAACATACAATCCTCAGTGATCCTATAGCACATAGCTAACATTTTAGACCGTCTTGATTTTCAAGAAATAATATCTGGCCATTTAATATCCAGCTCCCTCAATGAACAAGCTGCACACATGTATCCAGTGTGATAAAAAAAGCTCTGAAGGCTTGAAAAAGACAGTAATAATGCTTTCTTATTTTCAAATAAAAATTTCCTATATTGTTTTATAGGACTCTATAATTTGAAATGATCCTCCATCAAGATACCAGTTATATTTCCAAAACTACTCTCTTGATCTTAAAAAGCCTTGGAAAACATCTGCAATTCAGGTCAATGACATTTAAACTGAGGAAATGGTCACCTTTGGTTTTCCTCTGTGGGCTCCTCATGCCCCTGGGAATGGGAGAGCAGAAATTCCTGGCTGGTTTCCACGACCCCAAGGACTGAACTTTGCTTGAGGAGCCTTCCCAACCCCTGCAGCATCTACAACTAAGACAGCTTCTGTCAACAAAGATTATTCAAAAGATGCTGTTTCAAGTTGGTAGGGGCAGAAGGCAATGGGAGAAGAGAGAGGCAGAGAAAGGCTCACTGGTGGGGATGGGGGCAGCCAGCACACAAAGGAACGAGCCTACGTCAAAGATACACTGGGTGTCCTGTGGGAATTCTTAATCACTAACAACAGCGTGAGCACCAGCTCTTGCTTTTCTCCAAGATGCAAGTCTGGGTGAGAAATACCTGAACAAAGGACCCTTCTTTTTACATACCAAAAATAAATGTTTTTGGAAAAAATGCATACCCCACCTTTATTTGCATGCCTGGAGATTTTTGCTACCTGTTCACTCACCCTTTACATCCTCTGTTCCACGATGGGAAGCAGTCACAAGTGTGTCACTCACAAATACATTGACACAGTTCAGTTCCTCCTGGGCCTGGCGTAATGACAGTCACCAGCATCAGCTCAGTTCCAGGAACTGAAGAAAATTAGATATTTTTTAAAAGCCTCCATCAAAGCTGTGCTCTGAGAAGCCCCTTCAGTACAGCCTCCTCCTGTGTTAACCAGAGGGAGCAGTGAAGAACACATATCTGCCTATCTGCACATCCACGCTCCTCACCCTGACTGCACAGAGCATCAGCAGCAACTTCAGGCAGAGGTGAAGATGTGTGAGTAGGGTCCATACAGCTCCTTCAAGAGGCACCACAATTCCTAATTGTCCCAGGAGGAGACAGTGGTCCCCTCAATTACTGCTGCATCCCCTTCAGCTATAGAGTTTTTATGATCTTGTAACACACAGGTTGTATGTTCTCCCCAGAGAGGTGGGCAGGTGAAAATTAACCAACATGCACCTAAAACACAGAATGGCAATTAATAAATTGATATTAGGGCAAAATGGTAGAGGTTGTTATCAGTAGTTCCGATGGAAAGGAGCTGATGCGGCACCATTTAGGTGATGGCAGAAAGCTCTGAGATGTTTTGGCTGAGGAGCCATCCCTGTGAGCAGCAGCTCCCAACAGAGGGGAGCAGCAGTGGAACTGTTACTGAGGGATGGGACAACTGGGGAATGCCACAGAGTGTCTTACATGTGCTGTAACTCAGACCATATCTGGTATCTCTTCTAATCCACAGGGTACCACTTCTCATGCTCTTTCTTGCTGGATTGCTTTTGTCACCATAAATCCAGATGTTCAGGCTCTGGGGGGGAAGAGGCCATTACACTGAAGGGCTGCTCAGCGTTGCAAAACAACATCCAGTTAGGCTGTGATCCTGAGGGATTGCAACACTTCAGATTCACTTGGACCTTGCATTCAGTGTACCCAAAAAATTATACACTGACTATCACATCTGCTGGTCTGTGCTTCTCTGGTCACCTTTCTTGCCTAATTTCATGTGAGCTATTTCAGGTCTTCAAAGCTTCCTTCTAGAATTGTGTAATTTTCCACTGCAAGCAAGATCGCCTCAGAAACCAAGCCACTGGGAAGCTCTGTATGTACAAAGCTGCAGTTTTCAGTGGAAGCCTTCCCCAAGGATAGAAGCATCTGAGTGGAAAGATTCCTCACTTCCTACAGGTACAATCACGCTCTAGTCATGTTGAATCACCAGATCTTGAATTACCAGTCCTAGAGGAACACTTGCTTACAAAGCAACGATTTAGCAGAATAATAGAATATAAAGGTGAGAGGAGTAGCAGCATACAAATACTTTCTGTCTCACCACAGTTTCAAAATGTGCCCAGCCCCTGGAGCCACAGATTACTGGACAGAGCTGGGAGAAGCAGTAAGAGCTGCCTGCAAATGATATTCCTAAAGATTGTGCAATTTAAGCCAGCTATTATGAAGATGGATGGATGCAGCATGCACACATATTGCTGCCTGCTCCACACAATGGCTGAAAATGGGCAGGGGGAGGGAAGGCATAGTGCAATTTACAAACAACTAATGTGCCTGTGGCCTTTCTTCACCTTTCCATCTCCTTGTGCATTAGGCAAAATATTCATATCCCAGGCAACAACCCTTCCCAGTCCTGACCTCTGCATCCACCTCTTTCTTCCTGCCTCTAATTTGCCAGTGATTCAGCTTCCCTCATGTACATACTTGGCCAATAACTATGTTCTCACTTACTTTCATAAACTCAAACAAAACTTCTAAAATTACTACAATTTTGTCTTTCAGCTGCCTGCTTACAATTCAAAACTTCCATATGGTCTGGATGAGCTCAGATATATGATCAGATTGCTGCTTGTTTCTCTTATTCCTTTGTCTTATTTCTGTTTCTCATCTTTTTATGCTATGTTTTATTTTAGCTTGTTTAATGTGTACAGCTGCTCACAAAGCAAGGGCCAACTTCACAACAACAAGAAAGATACTTAAGGTAATTTCCTTTTTTAAATGTAGAAAACCATGTAATGCCCTGCCTCTCAGGATGATTTACCTTGCTTAACAATGAGCCCTTTGGGTTTATTGAACCTCCACATCTCGTGCATGCAGGGACATGTTTGCAGTTTAACCAAGGTGAAGAAAAATAGCATTTTTATTAGTTGCCAGGCCAGTGAGCAATCACAGCCAGAAAACATTGTTGCTTCTGACCACAGTTGCTCATCCTTCAGGGGCACCTGAACTAAATGAAATACCATAACAAAGGATTGATTATGTTACAGTTGAGAAACACAGGAATGTCTTCCTGAGCACAATTCCAGAATGTGGTCTGTAAACAGAGAGTCCTGAGGGGACAAAAAACCCCACAAAACAAGCAAACAAAGGGGAAGACCCTCCAAAAGCTAAAAGAGGCCTCATAAACATGAAGTGAGAAGCCATACAAGTCCAAGGCAAAAGCAAGGGCTGCCTCCCTTGCTGCTGCTCTCTGGCAAGGCACTGCCCAGTTCAAATAGCCAGAATGCTTTCTATCTTCACCCAAACAAATAACGACCAGGGTTAATAAGCTTAATAATCACAACAGAGTAATTTAGAGGCACTTTTGCTCTTAAATTGCTTAATTGCTTTTAAAAATCCTTTGTGGTTGCCCCATTCCCCCTTGACTTCTTGGCACCTCCCTAAGGGCCTTAGCATTGATGCTGAGTCAAGTCATGTGTCCCGGTCTGAGCCTCCATCATTGTTTCCCATAAAAGTAAAGAAACCTGCCTGAAATAAACCCTCAGAGAAGTCCAGAGAAGAAGCTGCTTTACAGACCTGAGATTTGTACTGCAAATTGTGTTGCAGTTGAGACAGCCACAATAGACAGAGTATCACCACACAATTTCAGAAGGCTTCAACCCACACAGAACAACACCACATCACTTCAGAAGGCTGCAGGTATGTGCCCAGCTGGTTCTTTAGCCCAGCCTTTTCTGCCCCTCGTTATTCAAGCACTGCACCTGTGTGCCCTCTGTTCCCTGTGGTGGTTGCTCAGTGCACTGGGCACTCCGTGGCTCACTGCTTTCAACGCTACAGCTTCTCACAGCTGTAGCCCATTGGGGATGAGGATCAGCCACAACCCCATTCCTGACTACCACAAACATGTGCCTGCAAAACTGAACAGGATTTTATTTCCTCTTGTCTCATGCAGGATCACACATCACAGTTGTCACCTCCTCAGGAAAGACCACTTGCATGAGTGTCCCTCAGTGCAGTCCATCCTCAGCTGAATACAAAACTGGTACATCCATCCCTTCTCATTGGGATATTGCACTCAGTCCAAACCTGAATTCAGCCACACACAGGCTGTGAGTCCAAACCTGAATTCGCAGTCACACACAGGCTGTGAGTCCAAACCTGAATCCAGCCACACACAGGCTGTGAGTCACGCTGGGCCTTGCATATAAACAGCAATAAATGTATTTGATGGGTTCTTTACAGAGCCATCTGCAGACCAAACAGCTTCCAGTGTCATCTCCAGCCCCGCAAATCATTTAGTCTGAGCAGGGAGCAGCTTAGTCAGGAACCTGGAAGAGCACAGACAGCAGAGGGAGCACTCACTGCTCCGGTCCTCAGCTCGAGCATCCTGTCCGAGTCCAACAATGCAAAACAAAAGTAAAAATGACCCCCGGTGGCCCCCTGGGAAAATGGAGGTACCAATATAAACATGCTGCACTTGTGGTTCGAATGCTGCTGAATAATTAGACCAAGTTATTGCCCAGATCAGGTGCTGAGTCAGGGCTGTGTTTTGGAGGATGTTTCCCCTGCTGTGCTGCACCAAGCACACAGTGATCACAGCACACGTTTAGTCCTGATTCTGGTTTGTTCTAGGGTTTCACTGCACACCTGGAGATGGAAATGCGGTCTGGACTGGACTGCTGGAGCCCCCAGGTTTAATCCCGCCGTTCCTGCAGTGCTGCTGGAATATCCTGTGAAGCTCCATCCCACCAGATCCAGCCTCTGACCGTCCAAAGTGGAGGCAGCACTGAGCTCCCCCATGCAGTGTGGAGACCTCTCACGGCAGTCACTAGAGATGAAACATCTTGTGAGCTGAATCCCATCAATTTAGTGGCTGAAGCATTTCTGTAAGTACCAAACATTAAGCAGCTAAAAAAAGAAACAGTCAGGGGTTAAATGTCAGATTTACACCATTGAAATGCAGGGCAGGTGCTTCCTAGTCTGTTTACTGGCACATTACAGCTGGGTTCTTATCAGCAGTTCTGTCAGTCCAGGCTTTCTAGATGTGTGAGGAAAACCCCCAATCCTGGGCTCCAGAAATCACCTTTCCCCCACCATGAGCATCCCAAGGTACAGAAACAGCAATTGCCTCTACTTGGCAAATCAGACTTATTCAGACAAGCCCTTCTGCCCCCAGCAAGCAAAAGGAAATGCTGTAAATAAGTGGAAAGGCTCAATGCTGCCCCTATTTCCTGACTCCCAGCACCAAATGAGAGCACAGGGGTCTGTGATCCAGGAGAATATTCCTGATGAGAAACTCTCTGCAGCCTTTTGGAAATTTCTCATCAAAAGGGCCCCGTTTGTGCACCCACCTCAGCCTCTACCTGGTTTCTCCCAGTGATGCTATTCTTTGCTCCCTCTTCCCTCCTTGCTGCTATTTTGCACACACAAATATCAGGGAATCAGTATATCAGTATATCCTTGGATGCCCGTGTGGAGAGGAATGGCCAGCCTCAGGGCCTCTGCCTCACACACCACAGTGTGCAGCCTCTCAGGAAACAGGAGAGCAGGAGGCAGAGGAGAAGAAACCAGCAAAGGAACAAAAAGCTAAAAATGAAAAAAGTGCAGAACAGATTCACAAGATTAAATGAAAAAGAAAAAAGTGAGGAGGAGAGGAAGAGTGCAACCACCTTCAAAACAAACAGCACAGGTAGAAGCTGGGGAGCATAAAGAGAGACAACACATTTGAATTCATTGGAACAATAAATTTTTTGCTATTCATCCCATGACCTCTGCCAGCCATGCAGAGTCAGCTTTAATTACTTACCTCAGGAATATTCATTACAGGAAGATGCCCCTGTGTGTATCAAATTAGTGCCTTTAGGAAGCCCCTTCAGGAAACATCTACATGCCCCTTATTCAGTTGGCAGGGAGGGATGGAGTGGGGATGCCCAGCTGAGAAAGGAATTTTATGCAAACACGGGACTGGTGGACAGACAGGGACATGTCCTGCCTGTACTGAATATTGGTGCAGCCTCTCAATTGCTTTTGTGCACAAGAACCATCATGTTTTAGAGTTGAAAAAATTCTAATCTTCGATGGAAAGTACTGGGATGAACAACTGGGCCTGGAGGTACCCACAGGGGACATCCCCTTTTAATCTACATAAGAGACCAAGGTTGATGAGCATCAGATGCCTTTGGAAGGTGTTTAAACCTCAGAGTTTTGATATGAACTTATGGCATTGAAACAGGCAGCCAAGTCACTTGGAGCAACAGCAAAGACAATCCCAGTCCAAAATGTTCCCCCTGTAGCTGGGGCTGGGGAAAGGTGAGATTTCCATGGGAAATACACAAAGGTCTCAGATGCTGCAAAATCTCCCAGTCAGCTGTTGAAACAGCCCTGACACACTGGTGCAAGTCTTCAGCACATTTCCTAAAGTGCTGAACAGAGATCTCAGAGGACATAGCCACAGACTAATACCTCTTTCAGGGACATGGTGTCTCACAGAAATGCCCCATTCTCCTGCTTTTGTTGCCCCAGGGAAATAGGATGTAACATGCTGCCAACAGCTGCGAGCAAACAAGATTGTCCACATGGCAGCTGTAAGGCAGTGGGACTGAGAAGAGATAAATTTCTGTCTCTGACAATAGCTAATGGGCTCCAGGCAGACTGGCAGCTGCAAAGCACCCAGTTCCCTGCTCTGGTCCTGCTGACCAGGCACCTCTGGGGCTGTGCTTTGAGCTGGTGAAGAAAAGAGGCAGAACAAGTCTGCTCCCGTCTATTTTTATACTGCAGATCCATCTGCTTCTCTCCACAGCTGGCAAGGCCTGGAGCTCAGTTTAGATCCTCCCAACAAAAGGCTCTTTATGAGGCATGGGAATCCCCCAGCACTATCAACACCATTTGGATTGGATTGCCCAGGCCTGGGCTATTTTGGGCACCACAGGTGGTTTCTCCATCTCGCTGAGCACAGGGATGGAGGCAGCAGATGCCTCACCACAATACTGCTCTGCCATTCCACCAGGGATAAACTGAGCAGTGAGAGGGCTCTGATAAGCCCATTGGATCTGGAGGATGGGACACAAAGGGAAGAGTTCAGGGAATGGGTTTCACAGGTGAGACAGAGCAGAATTTCCATCAACACCGAGACTGAGAACTGCTTTTGAGACAGAAAAACAGAGCAGAGCTGATCAGAGTCTCTTCCCTGGGGCAAAGCCCTAACTCACCCCACATCTAGACCCGAGATCTTCATTCCACAGACCCCATGCCCTAGAGAGCACCCCCTGCTCTGTCTGGGCAAAGCAAAAACTCCTTTTCTCTCCTCTCCCCTCTGTCCAGGCAGTAACCCCTTCCTTTGTGCTGAGGTTCAACATCTGCTTGCTCCTGCTGGAGAGAGCTCCAAGCTCTGGGTTTCCCCTCGGCACACAAGCATCACAAAGCTCTCCCGGCCTCTCCTTTCTCTGTTATCTTATTGCATGGATGATATTTCCTGTGTTTATTTTTCTTGTCTGCTTAGCTGGCCTGGAGGGTCTCACCTGCTGGAAAACTGCCATTACTTCTCTATCTGCAACACTGGCCAAGGGTTAGCAAAAAAAAGGGTTTTAGGTCACTTGTAGTTTTCTTGGGATGCCTGAGTACCAGCAGAGGCCAAAGGCCACAGATGCTGAGGAGGAGCAGGTTCCTGTGTCCTTACCTGGAAGTTGACATCAGCAGATGCATCTCTTTAGGAAGAAGAGCAGGGACACATTTCACAGCGCTGGGATCCATCTGGCACAGAGAGAGCACAGCCACCTGGAAAACACGGAATTCATGGTTCTGTCCTCAAGGAGCTCCCTGTGGAGACCGTGAACGTGTCTGTGCAGCAGACAGAGCACGGCTCTTCCAAGCCCTGACTGTTTCAGTGCTCAGTGTCAGCCACATGTCACTGACACCCCGACCCCAGGACACAGCCTCGTGCTTTGGACGGGAAGAAGGCATTAAACCCTCCCAGGGAGGACTGCATGTCCCACACAGTGTTTCCAAATCAAATGCTGATGGAAAGATCCTCCTGCAAGGGAATCAGAGGCTTCTGTTAGCGTGGAGAGCATGTCTCCTCCAGCCACACATGGAAAATCTACAGGAACATGGGTGCTGCAGACCTTGAAAGTGCAGGTAGTTCTGAACCATGGTGGCCCCTGCATCTTGGATAAACAAACTCCTTGTGCATTGGGTCTGGTGTGTGGCAGGAAAGGAGGGATCATCTGCAAACACAGAATTTAGGATGGCAGAGAAATTGCTTGTGAAGCAAGTGCTCAGAGAAAGCAAGCTGGAAGTGTTTCTGATCAAAAGACTTGGTTCCTATGCATTGGCTCAATCCATAAGGAATGGGGGATCTTGGGTTTATTTAATTTTGTTGTGGATGAATGCTAGCTGGGTTAGTTCAGCAGACTGGAAGGCCTCAGTGCAAGTTAGGGATATTATTGTGTATTTCCTCTGGAAGGAAACCAAAATGCTGTTTCTCATGACTTCAGAAAGGACACAGCTGTAGAACAAGCAGCTGAGTCTCAGCTTTACTCGTGGCATTGAGTTACTGATGGTGGGAGAAAAGACTATTTCTGTTTTTCCAGTGCAACCTTTAGCATTTTGATCCTTCTGGAATTAGAGGAGGATCTTGAGGAGGGTCTGAGATTTTTTTTTGTCTCCACCCTATTCTGTTAGTGCTTTTGGCATGGATATAAAGAAAGGCAGGAAACACTTGGAATACTGGACTGCTCCCAAATGGCAGGCACCTCAGAACCGAGGCAGTCAGCTGTCCTTTAAGGTGCTGGGTGCCACGTAGCCCTGCACCCCTGTGCTCTCCTCTTGAGGCTCTGCCTTTCAATCAGTCACAATCCTTGTGAATTAACTGCAGCTGTCCCCCAGTAGCCTCTCTGGGACTGGGAATGCAAACATTAGCCCTCTTCTCCCCAAAGTCTTTTGGATCTGCAGAATAACTTCACAATTGGATGTGTCACCAGCACAGAACAGCTTCAAGTCAGCAGCACAATCTTCAGTTGCCAGCAAGGAGCCTTGTGTATCTCAGGGCTGGATCAGGAAACCTGTGATTGCTCACAATCACATTAACAGAGAAGACAGGATGTCAGGGAGTCACTCGGCAAGTCTCAGAGCTGCCATTCCTGTCACCTGTGAAACCAGTCAGATTCTCTGCATGATGGAATGGTTTAATATCACAGGATCCAGTGTGTGTGGCAGGGCTGCTCAAGACATTAACACAGGAAGCAATATTGTTCAGTGTTGACTTAACTGCCTGGCAGGTTATTCAGTGATGTGGAAGGATGGGAGCCTGCCTGGGCCCAGGACTCACAGCCCTGCAAGCAGCATTTCTGCTTGGCAGGACTCTTTTCTACAGCTCAGTGATAAAAGCTGTATGAGCACGGAGTGAAAACGGCCTTCACCCAGCCCAGCTGGGCCCTGCACACCTGTCCACAGGAGGCTTCAGCATCTGCCCCTGCTCAGCCCTTCAGCACCTCCAAAATAGGAACTTGGCAAACAGAGCCAACGGAGTGCATTGCTAAGCAGAACGTTCTGCAGAGTCCCAACACCAGGACTGCGTGTTATAGGGCACTTGCCAATTCCTGAGTCAACTTTATTTATTATACACAAGAAAGGTCATGACGAATCTCAAAAGATAAAATCTGTGTCTGTCAAGTCACCTTCCTTATTTTCATTGGCCCAGACCCTGACGTTCCACACCAACAATAACAGGACATGGGTTCAGGAGGCACCGTGAGTGCAGCTTACCCTGAGATGGCCCAGCCTTGTTTTGCATTCTTCATAGAACTGATCCAGCTCCATTCTCTTTATTAGGAGGTGTTTTTTTTTTCCTGGATGCAATCACCACACTCCCAAGAGCCCTGCATCCATGGAAATCCCAAAGAACAGGCACAATCTTTCACAGCCCAGATGATGCCAAATACCCAAATGATGCAGCTGCAAGTTCTCCAGCAACATGAAGTACCCAAGATATGCTTAACTCCCAGTTAGAAGAAATATCTTGGACCAATACCAGCCCAAAAAACATCCCCATGATCTCATCAACAGCTGAGGCAGCAAGATACCCCACACACATAGATTTCTTCTTTGTCATCATGAGCTGTTACCTAGGAGAGACAAAAGATGGGAGCTGCCTCAGGTTCTGGGTAAATTCTTGACTAAATCCATTCAATTGCAGCTCCACTGCTGTCAGTGTCCAGGCTAGCAGGTTTAAAGGCTTCCCTGGGATCTTTAGAAGTGGCAGTCACCTCTCTGGATTGCAGAACACTCCCAGAAACCACAGTCTTTGCTTTGGAGTTCAGGGTAACAATCTTGGACCACACATTATGGGTCTGCACTCCACTTAACCTCATCTTTGTACCGCTCACTCTGAACTTGCAGATGCAAAGTTCTTTTCCCACTCCTTGCCTTTCACCTGCTGAGAAATCACCACGCTGCTCTCAGACCCAAACTTGGCTTACGTTACTTTCTCTGATGTATAACAAGGACTCTAATTCTTGAAATGAAATCCTGATTTTCTGAGATCTAGACAGCACTTTCCTGACACTGCAGGATCTTAGCAGTGAGTGCTGCAGTCCCAAAGCAGAGAAATTACTGCATCTTACAGCCAAAACTCCTCCAACAACCCCACCCACTGGGTCATTTCTGAGGAAACATCTCCAATATCCAGAGATGCCCCTCTCTGTTGTCTGAACAGCACTGAAGAGGAGATTGGGAAGTCATGGAGGAGCACAGGTCCACTTCCTATTCAGGGAGACTCCAACCTGCAGTGATTCACAGCATCTCACCTGAGGTGCTCATTTGTGGGATCAGAAGAGTGGATCCCTCTCACGGTCACTCGGAGCAGGCAAAAGTCTGTCTCCTTCCCATGAATGAACACGCAGAGAATCTCTTTTCTCACATGGTCACAGTCAAATGCAAGACTGGAGGAATCTTTCCTGTGAAAGTAAATTGTGAGGGCCTCAGAGGAGGTGCTCAGAGCTTTTTAACTACCTGAAACTTCTTGAAACACATGCAGACACTTGTGTGCATTATGCTTAGCCTTCCAGTTTGGGGGAAAAAGTGACAAGGAACATTCTGCTGCTTTAAATACTGTGAAAAGCTCTTTAGAGCCAAAATCATTATTTCCCATTTGTAGGGAAAACCTGCTAATCCTCCACAGTCCCATCCTACTTCATCACTCAGAAATGTCAGCAGTTCCCCAGTGCTGCAGCCAGCTCATGTCTACAGCAAAAGCCCTGCAAAGTCTGATTGCCCAGGGGGACTGAGCCAAGGTGTGGATCTCTGAGCAGAGATTTCTGATCAGGCCAATTGTGCTGTGGAGCTGGGAGCTCTCTCTGTTCTTCCAAGTTCCCTTTCTTAGGCACAGCATTGTTCCCTGGGCTCCTGCAGGCGCCCATTGTCCTGAGGCTCCCGGCCTTTGATGCTGCAGAACAAAACGCTCAGTGTTTGTGAAAGGAGGGAAAATCAAAACCTGCTCAGTTACACACTTGGTTGAACAGCTCGGGCTGCAGAGCACCAGGGCTGCAGAACACCAGGGCTGCAGAACACCAGGGTGCCAGCACCTCTCCACAAACTGAGGCTATGAGGAGGCCTTGAGTACAGCTCAAAGTGACCCAGGAGAGGGAATGACCAGTGGCTGATGGATATCTGGTGAACTTTCAGTTCAGAATCTCCCAACTCCAAGTGCTCCTGGACTGAACAGACTTCTATCAACCTCCTTAGACACACATTGAGTAGCTGCCAGGTGGAAAAAGCTGGAAATTACTTCTGCTTCAGCACTGCTCAGATTTGACAGGAGAAACACCACAGCAGCATCTCGATTTCCTGCCTCCACTTCCAGACTAATTTGGCTGGCAAGAACTGGGCAGAAGTCTGAAAGGGTGATGGTCTGAGGTGCACCAGCAGGGCCACATGGAAGGAGAGCCAGCAGGGTGGGATGGCCCACTCACAGCTGGCAAAGCTGTTGCATGGTGCAGGTATGGATGCTCAGGTCCTGCTGTGGAACACACCCTTCCTGCCAGGGCAGTGGTTTGGGTGAAAACAGCTCTATTTGTGTTCCACACACAGCTGTGAGGGATCTCTACTGCCACCATGGGAGAAGTCTCCCAGTCCATTTGGGTCTGTCACTTTAGGCCATGCTAATCTCTGCTGTGAAAGCAGCACCAGGGAGAGAGCTCTCCAGAAAGATCAATCAATGGAGAAAGGTAACAACATAATTAATAAATGCTTGCACACAAGATCCAGCCAGCCGGATCTTCCTGGGACAAAGGCACTCACACTCTCTTTTACAAATATATTTTATTATTTTAATGCTTATTAAGAAATGTAACCAAGACAGACTCCGCAGCACCGGCGGCTCCTCACTGCCCAGCAGTCTGATGACTTCACAGATAAGAAAACTTCACAGATTCAAAAAAACCTTTGGTCAATGCACTTTAAATACATTTGCATGCACAGATTCTCCCACCCCCTTCCCACCTCCCACCCCCCCAATGGTAACTGACAAAGGGAAAACAACACCTATATCATAAACCATTTAAATTAAAAGAGTAATTGTTTCATACTGACAGCATGTGCAGCAGGGTGTTGATAGTGTCTTGGTTTGCAGACCACAGAGAACCTCTCCACAGGACAGGGCAGCTCCTGAGACAGTGAGGGGAGGGATGGATGTTCTCAGATCAACAGGTTCCAGTCTTGATTTCAACACATCCTTGTGTGAACAGCCCCAGCAGGCAAGTCAGGGGGGAGTTACACACAACATTGCCCCAGTCTGGGGACTCTCATCTATCAGGCTTAGTCACCTCTCATGCAAATAAGGAACTGTGATTTTTGTTACTCTTTATGTGTTTTGCCATAAAGACAGCCAGCAGCTGAGGGCTGGAAAGAAAAAAAAAACGCTGAAATGACTCAGTGCAATTTGATGCCCAAAACAACTTGGGAGAGAAGTGATTTTTAGGCAGCTGAACTTAGCAAACACCACCAGAGAGTATTGCATGCAGGTTTAATGCATTGTGGCACCACTGCAGCCTGTTTGTCCTTCCACAGAACTGGCTGGAAGGATTTGATTTAGGTAGGGCCCATGCTCATGAAGCAGAAGGGGATTTGTTATACCTGGAGGTGCTCACGAAATGGGACAATGTATGTGAAAAGAACATAATCCATAACAACCATCCCTGTCAATACAGACCCTACAAAGTCAACCCTGTGCACGCCCCAGGAAGGGCTGACCCTTGCAGTGACCCAGGAGAGCTCAGGATAAGGCTGTACATCCCTTCCAGAGTCCTTCCCCAGCAAGTCCCACCTGGGTCTCAAGCCAGCATCACCTCTGCACCCCTCAGCACCTCCCAGCACATTCCTGCTCCCCTGAAATCCTCCCAAACACCTGCTCTGCAAATGCCCCATCACTACCAGGAACTCCTGTCCATCCTGACCCTCCAGTCTCCCACACCTTAGAGACTTCTCTATTTCTACCAGCATCCCTTGAGGCATCATCAAAAAATGACCAAAGGCTCAGACTATTCTACGTCACTCCAAGTCCACCTGCACCAACTGGGACCAGTGAGAAACCCTTTGTGTCCCACCATGCCACATTGTTCTTGGTTCAAAAGCTGCAGCTCAAACTTGCACAGAGCTTTGAAATATCACTGATCCAAAGGGACTCTGCAGGATACAGCTGTGAGTGCATTTATTTGCACACGCAAAAAGCAGTGCCCTGTTGAGGAGAGAGCACCAAGAACTCTTGGTAAAATTACTCCTGGCAACCGATCAAACGTTGCTTTCTCCAAAACTCTTATAAAGCAAATAAACTCTGGAGCCTAAGAGTCTTCAGGGAATGGTGAAATTCATGGAATGCCCTCACACCAAATGAGGCACCACATCTCTCAATGCATCTTCAGATTTTTTTAGCAAGAAGTTCTCGTTCAATTAAATTGGTCTCTGCTGATCCCAGCTCATACTCTCTGGACCCACTGCACCTGGGATTCCCAGGAAGGTCTTCTCCAGCCTCTCCAGAGAGTCACCTCCTTCTTCCCTTTGTCTGGGCACCATCTTTGTTTATCCAGAACAGCTGGATCAGCTAAACATTCTCCAGCTGGAAGAAAAATGGAGATTTGAGTGGTCCTAGGAAGTTTGGAAAGCAGGTACTTCTCTCAGGAGTGGAGAGCTGCCAGAGAAGGAAAGAGCACACTTCATTGGTGGGACCTATTCTTTTTTTTTTTTTTTTTAATGGAAAACAAACCAAAAAGCAGGAAGCCCTGAAATTATGATCCCTAGGAAACAAGAAATATGAAGTCCAAAATTCTGTTCAAAAGGCTCCTGCTCTCCCCAACAACTGCTTCAGAAACATCCTCTGAGGGTCCATCTCAGCCATGTGCTTGCCAGAGGGCCCAGCCTGCGGTGCAGCTGCCATCCCTTCCTTCCTGTGACTGCAGACAGCCCCACAAAGCACCCTGCCCATTCCCTGCCCTGCCCTTCACACACCCTCTTCACTTCAAGCTTGATCACTGATACTGAAAGGGACCGGACACTCCTGGGGGCAGCTCAAGCAGCACCACCAAAGTTAAATTCAAGACATGTGGAAAGTCACTAAGCTCAGGTGGTGATCTAGTTGGGCAGGAAAGAGCAATCTGGAAAGCAGAACAATCCTAAGCTTGTCCATCAACATAGATCAACTGGATTCTTGGGGCAACCAAGCAAGAAACAGCCACAAGTAGGTGTGGAGGTGCTCAGGAAATATAGAAATCACACAACCAATCCACACCAACTGTGCAAACCATCCCTTTGCCAATGGCAGCTAAACTCAGCAGGCAACACTTCTGCACTTGTGTGTGCTCCAGCCCATGAGCAACGCTGGTATTTTCCCACACTTCCTCCCCTGCTCTGGCTCTTTGTGGACCTAATTGTTATTGACATGAGTGCCGGATGTAATCTTGTGTTATTCTTAGAAACATTTCAGCTCCAGCTGAGGCCTGAACAGAACAGCCCCCCATTTTCCTGAGTTCTCTGCTGCTGTTACAGGAGGTCAGAGAAGGCATCACACAAATAACCCACAGAAATATTCCATCCAGAAGGATCAGGAGTGACGAGATCCCGAGTCCCCCTACGCAGGAGCTGCCCGTGACATCAGTGACAGGGGATGGCTCAGAGCTCCTTCAGGGATAATGCTCTCCTCTGACATCAGACCACGGGCAAGAGCCCTGCCAAGAAAGCAGCAGTTCAATTAAACCACCAAGTCTATTGTTCTACAACTGGCCTGTCTTTCTGCTAAGCACTGTGGTGGCAGCCACATCATTTTACCCATCTCACAGCAAGCTTTGTGTAGCCCACAGCAGCTACATGCTCAAACACATTCAGCATCACAAGCTTCTCCCCACATGCGTGTGGGGAAACTGGCAAAAAGAAAATTCTCCTCAAAATAAATCTGATTTTTCGTTTTAATAGTTCACAATATATAAAATAAACATGGAATAAGAACACACAGACCTAACCTGCTCTTCCTCAAGTATGAAAATCCCCCTTGGCTTCTGAAATGTTCGTGGAGAGACCCGAGGAGGAACCAGATTGAGGGAGGATATTTCTGATGATTTCAGCTAGGGAATGAGCTTCAGATTCCTGGAATTACCAGACTTTTCACTTCCCAGCAGGACCTGGGACTACTGCCTGTCTCTCCAGAAGGCTCGTAGTACTGGACATGGATTATTTGTCTGAAAAACTCAACCCAGACAATCTTCAGGTAGAATTCATGCTGTTCTTGAGCTGCCAGACTTCCTTAATTTTCCTTCCAGAAAATTACCAAACTGCAGTGAAACACCTCTGCAACAAACCACAGCAACGTGTACACTTGCTGCAGCACAAATTTGCCTGTTCTCTTCTACAGAAAGTAGAAACTGAAGTTTCTAAGCTGAGTTCCAATACCACTGACACCTTTCAGCTTCTCAGATCAGGAGCATCTTCTAACCAGACAGAGCCCAGAGCTTCCTCTGTTGGCCTCTGCACCACAGGGACACATCAGGCTTCTCAGGAAAAAACTGAAATACAGGAGAAAAGGTTTTTTAAATAGAGCTCATTGGAATTCCAAAATTAGGTCAAGGTATATGTGTGGGTTGTTCTCTACCCCAAGAAAGAAGTAAAACAAAAGTCCCTCAGCCTGTTGAGTGAGGATGAAGATGACTGAAATATGGAATATTACCTCCCCTCACACACATCTGGGGCCACAGAAAGAATTTGCATCCTAGGAGCTCAGGAGGAGAAGCACAGAGGCAGGGGCAGAGCTCTGCAAAGAGCTCCCACACCCAGAGCCCTTGACAGCCCTGCCCTGAGGACAGCCCACAGCACCACAGCCCTTTTGCCAAGGGAAATCCTTGGCAAGGCTCAGCTTTGGTGATTTGTTGGACAAAGGGGAGTGCTAAGAGGTTATATTTGTCATGTGCACCTGGAACACTGAGCACTCAGGGAACAGACATGAGCTCTTGCCCATCTTTTATAAGTTAACATAAAGCAACCTTATCATCATGTGGAAAAAACCCATTTGAGCAACCTGTTGCAGTAAAAGCTTCAAGAACACAAACTGAAAGACAAAGTGCCATGGTTGAAAGTATCCACAGTTCCAATCAGGTAAATTCCTTCCCTCTCAAGCAGTTCCTGGCATCCTTCCTGACAACAAATTTTGCTATCCCCCTTCTGCTTGTTGCAGGGCCACAGAACTCAGAGGCCCTTCCTTCCCAGTTGCTCTTTGTTATTCAGGGAATACTTCCAGCCATTCCATTGGTAAAGACAGTGAAACCAGCTCTCAACCAGAGGCACAGTACAGCAAAATGTCCCAAAATCCCTGCATCAGCAGTCTCCCAGTGCTCAACTTGGAATGCCATCCTGGACCTTGGCACTGCCCTTGGTGACAGGTCACTGATGGGTAACGTGTCCTCCTTCCTTAGTCCACTTCAGTGGTCTCTTGGCTCTTCTCCAGCCTGGTATTTAGGATCATCCAACAGTCCTGGATATGGACCCCTTTCTCCACAGTGATCTGAATGCACTGCTCTCCCCCCGCCCCCCAGCCTCCCTTTCTGCCATGGCAGAGGTCACCAATGGAAAAAAAATAATTCTACCAGGAAAACTTCGAAAGTCTCATCAGGAAACATCAGCTGCAGTAAAGGCTGCTCTTTCCAGGTCTGAGTAAGACACCTGGGCATCAATTAGCTCTTCACTGTGAAGCTCCCTGTTCAGGCATGCGTCTGAGAGAATCCCATTTTTACAGGAATGCGGGAGATGTCCGTTTGTCTCCAAGTCCAGAGCGTTTCCGTTCTGGTGCCATTCCAAGGCAGCTTTGCATTTGTTCAAGTCCTGCTTCTCGGGGTCCCTGTGGATCTCTCCGTTGCCGTACAGCTCCAGCGCATACTCACCGATCCGGATGCTGGCGTTCTCCGCGTCCCCGCCGTGGGTGGAAGTCCTGGAGCTGGCGGCTCCCGCCTTGAACGGCTCCTTGCGGCCCAGGATGTGCTGGCTGATGATCTTGCGGAAGGTGTGGCGGAACTCCCTGATGCGGTAGGCGTAAATGAGGGGGTTCACCACCGAGTTAGCATGAGACAGGATAATGGCCAGGTACATCAGCCACAGGGGAGCGTGGGCACAGTCCGGGCAGAAAAGGGTGAAGCAGTTAATGATGTGCAGCGGGAGCCAGCAGACTGCAAACAGCCCGACGATGATGGCCAAGGACTTGGCTGCATGGACCTCCTTCTGCAGCGTGGAGCGGGAACGTTCCCCGTGTACCATCTTGTTCTCCATCTGCTTGAGCTGGCGCCGCGCTGCCATGAAGATTTTCAAGTAGATACCAAACATGAGAAGGAGGGGCAGGAGCACACAGGCAAAGAAGTTGTAGTAGACCATGTACTCCATGGTGACCACGGCCTCGAAGAGACACGCCACCATGCTGTTGCTGCAGTTGATGGGAGAGGACCAGTTGGAATGGGGCTCTTGGATCTGGGCTCCGTTGTGCCAGCCCAGCATTGGGGTCAGGCCGATGATGAAGGACAACACCCAGCAGATGGCAATGACGCCTTTGGCTCGAGAGCCGGTCACCAAGCCATTGTACCTGTAAAGCAGAGGAGATGGGAGCTGTGTCAGTGTCACCCAACAAGCTGCTGGCACCCACACAACCTCACAGTGGCCCCGTGGCCCAGAAGACAGTGAGAAAGGCACCTGCTGCATCAGAGGGGCCTTTGCACTGATGTGCAGAACCCAAGCAGCACACCAAGGACATGCTGACACTGTCTGCCACCTACTTCCCTCCCCTTTCCTTTAAGCAGTGAATAGTTGACAGAAAAGCAGGGAAATAATTCAGATTTCATCTGTGCTCCTTCACTGCACCAGTCCACTTGGGTGTGCACATCGATCTTGCAGCCTGGGTAACCAAGAGCACTGCTCTGATCCTCGTGATGAACAGATGAAGACCACTGTGGGTCTCTTGCCAAAGCCTAAGCCAGCATCTCCTTCCTGGCAAAGGAGCAGCCTTTTAGCATGGAATTGTTAGGTCTTTCTTGCAGTAGATCTGCAAACCAAACAGCACAAAAGAGCCTGGAGGCACGGTGCCACCAGCCCTGCATCCACGTTCTGGTGTGCTCCAAGGAAATCCTGCTGGCTCAGCTGCAGCAGCCAGGCTGGCATTGCCTGCATGGCACCTCACTCTGCTCCTCAGTGCCACTTTCAGGAAAAGCAGCACCACCAGCCTTCTTGACATAACTGAGGCAAGTCAGAGTTTTCCTCACCAGCCCAGCTAAGTCGACCCCATGTCTTTCTCAGAAAAGAGGAATTAAGCTGGGGACAGTTCTCTGACTACAGGTGTGCCATGGCCTGCCCTGCACACACCAAAGGGACCTCAGTGGTGGAGGTATTGATGCCTGGCTGAAGCCACTGCTCTTAACAGTAAACTTTCCAAAATCTGTTAAAAGAAATAATAAACAACGTGGTAAGGATCTGGCAGTGCAGCAGAGACCTTGGTTTGTTTGTTATCAGCCAGTTTCCAGGGCCTCACAGGTTACTGTGAATCCTGAGCTGACTCCACCAGTTTCTCCCCTCTGAAAATGTAAATTAGGGCAGCAGTTTAACATTTCAGTGCAATTTCCTTCCCTGGGTAATGCTCAGCATGGAAAGTAGATGGCTGGGTTCCCACATGGCAGCGTGGGTCCCACACTGTGTTTGACCCAACAGTAGCTCCCAGTGTTTACCCTTCTGCCTCTGTCCCCAGAATTCTCTCCAAAAACAAACATTACAAGAAATAATACAGCAAACCACAGAAATCTTTCCATCTTCCAGTGAAATAATTGCTCCCACAGGTTCATGCTCCTATCCCAGCACAAGTTCAAGACAGGGGAGAAGAGTGGCTGCTTTTGCACAGTACAGAATGGAGATCCTGCACATGCTTTAAATCCCTGACCATGGGCCTTGGAAAAAAACAAGACCCATCAGGCTTCAATTTCCCTTTCTCAGTTGCATTTCAAAACCAGAAAAGAGTAAGTGGATAAGGGAGCCAAGCACACAATTCCCAGCACACAAAACACACCTAAATTGCCCTTCCAGAAATGAGGAAGGGATTCAGCTGATTCTGAGGGAGAAAAAGGTTTTTTCCAGCAATTAGCGGATCCTGCCCAGTGCTTAAAGGATGCAAAGGGAGCAGCATGAATGGTAGCAGAGAGCTGCTCCATTCAGACCTCATCAACACATCAAACCAGCATCTGTGCTTTGAAATGTACACTCAGGGAGCAAGAGAGTGGCTGGGGACCCTTGAAGCTTGAAAAAACAACAAAACAAAACAAACAAAAGAAAACAAACAAAAACAAACAAAAAAAGACAAAACAACCCAACAACAATAACAAAACAAAAAAAATAAATCCCAAAAACATCCCACAACCACCAAAACCCTGCAGCCCTGGAATTAGCTACATCTTGTCAGAGGAATTTTGAAACTGTGCAGCTGTTATCCCACGACTAGAGATGTCCCTTCCTTCCACTAAAAATACATTCACCGCTGCTCCAGACAAACACCCCGCCGCATTTCCCCCTCCCTGCTGTCCCCTGGGGATTCCCATGCAAGGAGCTGTGCAAGGCTTCAGAGCAGCAGCGAGCCCCAGCAGCTGCCCAGCTGCAGAGCACTGCCCTGCATGGCCATAACACCTCGCTCAGCATCTGCCAGGGTCAGGACAGAAAGCTCACAGCATCTGGTGACAAAGCCAAAGGCCTTGTGCTGGCCAGGTACCCACTGAGAAGTGTGGATTTGTTTAGGAGAGCTTCATTTCTGGGATCCACACGAGGCACCTCTGACTGACTTGGCTGAGGTAGCGTTACAGTCCAGATGGGCTTTCCTGGACTCTTTCCTCTCATCCACTTGGAGATGTCACTGAAGACTTTGTGTACATCTTTGTGTGCTTTGTCTCAGTATCTTTCCAGGCTCACAGCAGCCAGGCCAGAGCCATTCCATTCCATTCCATTCCATTCCATTCCATTCCATTCCATTCCATTCCATTCCATTCCATTCCACAGGGTGACTTCAGGGCTCCCCAGACACATCCCCTGCCCCGGGGGCTGCTGGCACCATGCAGGGGACACAGCCTGCTCACTCCTGCAGCCCCTGCTCTGCAGAGCTGGCAGGTGACCTTGCAGCGTGTCTGATGTGTCCAGGCTGCACTGGATTGTCTGTGCAGCAGCACTTCTGCTTCCTGCAAATAACACACTTGCTACACAACCAACCACTTCTGCTTGTGAAATTGCAGACACTAAGGACGTGAGCACAGGGATGCTCATGGTGGGGATAGAGTCACGTCTCCTCTAAAAAGCAAACCCGACTTTTGCAAACACATGAAAATGTGAAAGTTTTCTTCAAAATAGTTTCAACCAGCCCTGCTGCTCTCCCAAATACCCAGCTGGCAAAGTGGAGCAGGAGAACAGGTGCCCTTGGTGAATGTACAGCTCCTCTGGGCTGCCTGGAGTAACCTGGCTGTGGATGTGCCACTTCTGGGCCCTTGGACTGAGTTCTGTGCCATGAAGACAAAGAATTCTCTGAGACTGGGTGGAAGGCAGAGCTGGTAGTCTGCCCAGAGTGTCCTCGGGGAGAAATTAAACTCTTTCACTACACTGAGTGATGTGTAGCTGGCCTAACTCACCCTCACAGTGTCCAGCCATCCTGCTGCTTGTCTTCCAAGCCCTCCTTTGTGGACAGCACTGCCCATCCTCTGGCAGGTGTGGAGCATTTTTCACACACTGCATCACCCCAATGCCCAGCTGAGGGCTTTGTTCTGAATTCAGCACTGCTAAAGGTGTTTAACAAATCACTACAAAACACTGCTCACCAAGCACCCACCAGCTACACCTCAGGCAGCTGCAGCATCAGGGACAGGACCAAGCAGGAGATTCAGTCCCTATTACATGTAGGTGGAAATGAGAGACCCTGGCAATCCCAGATCATCCAGGAAATCTGGGACAGGGCAAGAAATCAAACTGAGACCTTCACAAGTATCAATTGAACAACCTTTCCCAAACCACTCATCTGGAACCTTCCTCCTCTATTGCCAGGTACCAGCAGATCCTGCTGTTTATCCACTGCTATGGAGAGGGGCAGGTGGATTCCCCCAGGTGGGCACAGGTGCCCAGCAGGATCTCTTTAATCAGCAGGAGCAGGAATGATGGGCAGACACGTTCTGCTTGTGATGTGATCGGCTTCCTGAGCAAAACCTTGGTAACAGCAAGTTCTGTGCAGGCCATGAGGGCACTGCCCTCAAAGCTGTGCCCATTCAAGAGAAGGAGGAGGATTACTCTGTTCTCACATTAGGCTGAACCTGCCCTAAATCTATTTAACAGATGAACATACGTAGGAAATGCCTGCCATAAAGTCAAAAGCTTTATGGTGAGCAGGGAAAGAAATTAATCCACATATGGCTCAAAGTGGCAATAAAACATTAAAACCCTGATTCACTGGTTTAGATGCTCACTTAGGAGCATTTCAGAAAGGAAATCTAGGGAATTAAAGCAACTACTGAAACAGACTGTTCCCAGCAGAAAGGTCCCTTGCACATCCTACACTTTATTCAGGGTTGGTGTTCATCTCTCCTATGTTTCCTAGATTTTGGGAAGCCAGAGCACTTATCCTCATTTAGCTTTTCCTTCCTTGATTCTTCATGTCCTGCGGCAGAAAAACATCCCCATGCCACCTGAAAACTGCAGTTTAAACCAGCACCACGTGGGATAAACCAGTCCCAGAGCTCCAAACATCAGGGAGCTGCACCTGGCTAATGTTTCCCCAGAGAAGCCTGGCAGCAGCAGCAGCAGCTTTCACTGGAGGCAAAGTCTGCAGTGGCACTGTGTGACCCACGTGTTTCATGCCTGAATCCAGCACAGACAGCAAGCAGCAACCTCAGCAGCCTCAGCAAACCTTTCTGTTTGGCTGCAGGAAGGAAAATCTCCCCTCTGAGTGCTGTGAGCTGGAGGTACCTGTCCTTCCTGGGAATGAATGCGCTTCCACAGATCCCTGCCCAGGATCACACGTGGGCACGCTGCCCACGCTGGCACCGCGCAGCCTCGAGAGCAGCAACTGCTCCTGGCCCAGGGCTCCATCACAGCCAGGTCTGTGCAGAGCACCTGGGGGTTGGATATTAGTGCAGGTTTTCAGGTACCTGCCCTGGGAGAGACCTCGCTTTGTCCCAGAGTGAACAATGGCTCGGGCTCCCTTCCCTGGCAGTGCCTTGCTGCCCCTTGCAGAGTGGTACATTTGTATAAAACCTGGCAGAATTCAGCAAAGTGCTTGAGAACTTGTGGAAAATGGACCAAATTCTACAAAGTATTTCCATTGTTTGAAAGGCAGAACACATAAGATATTCACAAATTAGTTTTTATCTGTTTTAAAATTTCACCTATAAATATTTTTTTCATTGCAGGTTTTTGAAGGAGGATGTCTTCTCCATAAAAAAAATTATTTCAAAGGTAACTAATAATATACTGAGGGGTCCAAAACCAAGCAGTATCAGAAAACCCACTCTTCTGCCTTCTTAATATTGACAGTTTATTTCTGCAGGAATACACATCCACATATGGAGTTATCTTCATTAGGACAGATCAGACATGAGATATTTAAAGAGAAACAGAAAAATAAAGCACAGGTTTGGCCCTTTTTGGTTTCCCTGGAGTGAAGGAAGTCTGGTCTATTAATTATTCAGCTAATGAATAATTATTCATTACAATACCTGCTGGTACCTTTCATGTCCTGTGAGGAGGAGAAGGGACCTTCCCAGGTATTAAAGGATGAGGTGAAAACAACACCCTGTTAGTGGCAGAACTTTCCATCAAATTGTTTGACCCCTTTTTGAGACAAACAGCTATTAGAAAAAAGAAAAAACATGAGGATGTGGGCAATCTAAATTATACCACATTTCCCTCTTCAGATAATCAGCTTTCACTTTCTCACCATGTCTGAGGCTATAAACGCTTATTCATCCATAAATTCTAAAGGCAAAACACAACTGACAAGAACATCACTCCTGCTGTGAAAGGACAAACAGCAGAGGACAGAGAGGAGAGGAACCCATGGATTTACCTGTGGGTTTCTGCATCCAATCAGTCCCTCTGTTCCTGGGGAGGAAGAGGGTGTGCTCTGTTTTTTCCAAAACAAGATAGTGAAACCGGTGTCTGCCCAGCAGTGATGTACTCTGGGTTTTTTTGAAAAGACTCTTTACCTTGGCTGTTCCAGGAAATTACATTTTCAAGACAATATAGTTACAGTGATAGCCCAAAATGTGGGCAGAAATCCAGATTTTAAAAATCCCTTTCCTGGCAAGTCATGCTCTAGCAATAAGAGAGCTTAAACTGTCAGCAGGCATCCTCAGAGTTACCTTGTGAGAGATGAAATCAAGACATCAGCCCTTCTCAAACCATTCCAGAGGCAGCTCCCAGGGGCTACTCAACATATTTCCGTGTACCATTTATCATTATTTTGGTTTATAAACTGAAATAATCTATAGCAGAACTGTAGAAAAGTGTAGACAGTCCAGTTTATAGGTAACCATTATCAACAGCATTTTCTCTGCAATGGAATGGAACAGTTGTTCCTTACACCTACATCAAAACTAGAGGCTGCGACAGGTATGACCAATAGGGTTTGGAGTCAATGCTGGAGCAGCACAAAGTTGCTGAGGTGAGGCTTCAGGAAGGACTTGGCTGCCCTGGTCCTTCCACATGGAAAGGCAATTTCTGCTCTCCAGGGCTCCCATTCTGGTTTGGAACAGGAGGTTTGTGTTAATTGACATAAGTGCTGCATGACCAAAGTATTCAGAAGAGACAGAACTAAATTGTACAGATCAGCAAAAGTGATTTAAACTCAAGAAGAGTGAGGATGTCCAAAAACTCAAACTCAAGAGCATAAAAACCAGAAACTGGTTCCATTTTTGCAGCCACGTTGGTTGTTCAGGAGACGAGGGCGGTCTCTCCTTTCCTGAGAGCGTGCTGCATCCTCCCAAGGACAAGACAGGAAGGAAGGAGACTCCTACAGTCCTTCTGCAGCCTCTCCAGAGCTTCCTCTCCATCTCTGGAGCTCAGTGAGTGCCTCAGAGCCGTCACAGCACTGTGGGGCTGCCTCGCGCCCACGGGCACACAGAGCCCATCGCAGCAATGTGCTCCTGCCAAACTGAATGAGCAGCAGCCCCTGTGTGTGTGACAAACCTGCCCCTGTCCCATGCCAGCCTCCTTGGTCACTCACCAAATAGCAGCCAGTCTCAGTCATTAAAATGTCCTTTCCTTTCTTTCAACTGCAGAGATCACAAATCCCCACCTGCAGGTTGGGCTGGGACAAGCCTCCACCTTGACCTTGACCCAGCCTGTGCTGTGCTTCCATAGGCAGTGCCTGAGCCACTCCAAACCTTCCTGAGGCCCATTCCTTGGTAGCCTGCTGCTTCCTCTCCCTTCACATTTAACAGACCCCTGAGAGCAACCCCAGCTCCCTGCCCCAGCCCTGCTGCCCCAGCTTCAGGCAGCACCCCCTGCTCCCCACAGGAGCCTCACCCCCTTTCTGCCCCCCACTGCCTGCAGCTCGGGGCACAGCTTGCCTGGGTATGGAGTGGCAGCTCCCAGGCAGCACCTCTGAGATGCCATGGACACCCACCACAGGAGAACAGGAAAAGGAAACAAGCAGAAAATCCACCAGCCAAGGCAGACTTTAGGACCTGGAAAAGCTGCTTTCAAAATACAGGAGAAAAAGAACCGATCCTCATTTATCTTTTCCCTCCTTGACTCATCTCCAGACCTGTGTTTTTAGGGATGTTGAGCCCCCACCACCCCAGGCCAGCCCCTGCTCACCTGAGGGGAATTCGGATGGCAATGATCCTGTCGATGGCGATGGCAAGCAGGCTGAAGATGGAGCTCTGGGTCAAGACCAGGACAAAGCAGGCAATGAAAAGGCAGCCATAGAAGAAGGCACAGAAGCCAGTGCTGATGGTGATGGCAAAGGGGATTGCCAGCACCCCCACAGCAATGTCAGCAGCAGCCAGGGACACCACAAAGTAGTTGGTGACGTTCTGCAAGTTGCTGTTGAGATAGACGGCCCAGCAGACGAGGATGTTGCCCAGGATGGCCAGCACAGCGATGATCAGCTCCAGGATGATGTAGGCTATGTCTGAGAGGAAGTCGTCCTTCCCATGTACTAGCATGGTGAGAACAACCAGCCCCAGAGCTCAGCGTTCATATCTGCAGAGCCCTGAACAGCCAGCACCCCTCAAGCTGCCTGGGCTCCCTGCAGGGCTCAGCCAGCCCAGGAAAGCTGCTCACACACACGTCTTGCTCCCCATGGCTGCTCAAGGACTTTACAGTGGATGGTGTCGAGAAAAGAAGCCCAGGGTCTGCCAGCTGCAGCACAGTGGATTAACCAGGTGCAGAACAATTCAGGCTCCAGCAGACAAACGGACAGGAGAATCTCTCTTGGGGACAGCCAGTGCTGGCCAGGCCTCAGGGTCCAGCAGGCAGCGCAGCACAGCAGCTGTGCTGTACAGCAGAGCCACATTGGCTGCCGTGCTTTGTTTCCTGTTGACAATCCTCCTTCTAGTCATGGCTTCCTGTCATCCCCATGCCATAGCAACATCCTCTGGTCCTCTTTTTCACCTTTTCCCACCAGGACTTGGGAAATACTCTCTTCAGCTGAAGCAAACATTAAACTTCTTCACTTGCAGTTTCCTCTAAAAAGAAAAGAAAACACCGACCACATAGACTAAGTAATCAGCTCTACGGAGGAGATGGAGAAAGCAAAATCTCATTAAAGTGGCACATTAAATTGATAACGGATATTACACAGACCTAGAAGAATACATTATTGGCAAAATTCTCACATTTTGTCTATCCTGAAAGCTGCAGGGCCAAACCCAAGTTCTGGTGATGGAAAACAAGGGACATTTTGTTTTCGAGGCTACCAACTGAGCTGGCACTTCAGCAGCTGCTCCACAGCCCGCCCTGAAACACGAGAGCCCCGCTAATTATGTGCTGGCAAGTGCTGAGGCTGCACAGAGGAAAGGTGCAGGAGCTTTCCCACACACCTGTCTCCCTCTGAGGGCAGACACCGCGCTGGAGCCATCACGCGCTGCCCACACAGCTGCTGCACCAGAGCCCTGCCCTGCAGGGACAGCAGCCCTCAGCCCCAGGACGCTGCTGGCACGTGTGTGGTCAGCCCTCTGTGGCCTCCATGGATCCGTGGTGCAAGATCCAGGGCAGGGAGAAGTGTCCAAGGTATCCAGACAGGGACATCTTTAGGGCACTCCTGCTCACTCTTTGCAAGGCTCTCTGCAGGCTCCCCTCCTGCAACTCCGTTATTTTTGTTCATGTAAATCTCTCTCCTATAAGCAAACCATTTGTTCATGACACCTGCACTGTCCATAGTGTTGGTGGCATCCAGGACAGCATCATCCTTCTCCTGCAGCCAGCCAGAACCAGGCCCACCCAAACTCGCCTCTCCCAAAATACACACCCAGGCACAGGGCCATGCTCAGGGCTGCGCTCCAGCTCCTGCAGCTCCTGCACACAGCTCTGGCCTTGTGAGGAAACAGCCCTGCAGCTGCATTTCATACGGAACACACATCACCTGCACGGCCTTGCAGGTCACCTCGTACCTCTGCTCAGATATGGGGGCATTTCACCACAGCTTCAGCTAAAAATGCACAAGGGAGAACACAATTCCCTGAGCTTTGTGCCACAGTCAAGAGATAATTGCTTGCTGTCCTCGCCTGTCACTTCCAGAGTGGGTTGCAAACCTTATTTAGCAAGCTTTAGCAATAATATTTTCTCATTAATTTAAGAAACAGCTTGATACATCAGAGGGTTAGGAGAGAGAGAATCACAGCACTAACTGATAAATCACCGAGCTCCAAAACACAAGATTTTTGAGCCCCATCCACAGGTGATCTGGCGTGGTCTCACCCATCAGGGTTTGATGCCTTCACAGTTCACTCTGTTTTCAAGTCAGAAACCTAATTTCTCAGGATAAAATAAAAGGGTAAAGACAGTGATAATAAAAGAAAATATGATTAACTTGTGATTCACATCTGATCTCAGGAATATAATCTAATTTTAGACCTTTCATTGATTTAGAGCTCTATTGCTAATGCTGCATTTGAAAGGAAAGTGAATGATTCTTGGTGGTTTGGACATGCTTCAAACCCCTTGCTTCTCTCTACCTTCAGCTATCTTGTTTCTGTGTTTTGTTTGGTTTTAGCAGAAGAGATCAACAGAAGAGATCAGTGTGTGATCAAGCTATTAAGAGGAAGATAAAGATCATCCACTTAATATTTTTTAAAGAAGAAAAACCCCAAGAAGTCTCTATATCGTCTGTGCTCCTACAGCAAAACCTTCGGTTTTTCAGTGGCTTCCTAAGGATGGCTTTTACTTTCTAGGATTTCAGGGATGTCAGTGATATGCCCCTGCAAGGATCTGCCTGTCCATTACAAATCCCAACAGGTTTGTTCCAAAGCAGCAGCACTGAAACCTCACCCTCCAGCCCAGCTTCTGGGGAAGAGGATTAGAATGAATATAAGACAGAAATAAAGAAGATCTGGAGGCAGAGAGAACAGAAGGGGCAGGATGAGAAATAAACAAGGCTTTGTGCATCTGTGTGAGCAAGAAGGGAGGAAAAAAAGACAGGAAAAAGCTGGTAGGAGGAAAAAAACAACCTAACAAAGGAAGCAGTGGGCAAAACAGGCTCCTCAGAGGAAGGGGCGTGCAGGACACGGCTGAGACTGAGACTGGGGTGGGTGTGAGCCCCTGGGCCCTCAGCAGGACAGAGTGGGAGCACACACCTCCTACAGCCATGCAGGACAAGGGCACCGCAAACTCAGTGCCAGCCCAAGATCAGAAACATTTAACAAATTACTCTGGGCCCAAACCGCTGCTAGAGCCACTGTGATTCCTCCACAAGCTCCTCTGAGACAGAGTCAGAGCTGAGGGAAGCCCTGGGAATGGGGCACCTTCATTTACAGCCCTGCTGCTGCTCTTGCCCATCGAGTTCACAGCTCAAACACCTCAGTGAAGAGGATCAAAGCAAAATTACTGCACATTCTTCCCCACTGAGAGCTCCCTTCAGTAGGACAACGAATCCATACTAATCCTAGATGCATTTTTTGTTTATCCTGACTCTGGCTCATCTCAGACTCCAGCAGGACATGGAGGAAAGTTGCAAACGTCACTGTGGAGCTCCTGCACATACCAATGGCTCAGCACAGAGCTGAAATTCCCTACACCTCTGCCTGGACATGAAAAGGAACAGGAACCTGCAGTTCAGTGGCTGCATCACACACTGTCCTCTGGCACAACAGAGCTTTTAACCTTCCACTTTGACTCTTTCGTGGCCTCGTGTTGAATTTGAATTTTTATCCCTGAGTTTGTTTGTGTCTTGCTTCCATCTCTCTACACAAACAGTGAGTGGCCTGATTCCTCATCCCAAGCCCCAGCCATTTACTCTGAAGCAATTGGAATGTTATGTCCAGAAAAGGACAGCATGTCCTTCCACCCTCTGCTCTCAGATGGGCCGGAAAACACTCGGAGTTCTGCAGAGCCAGCACATCTCAGGGGAGACACGGCTGCAGCTGAGCAGGTGTCCCAGCCACCACAAAACAACATTTTGTCTCTGCTTCAGTGCTGCTGAGCAGCCCCTGACATTAGGAAAGCCAATTACTGACCACACCAGCCCAGCCTCACCTGCTGCTGACAGAATGTGCAGGAGGGTTCACGTTCAAGCTGAGCTCACCCACCCCTGCTCATTCCTCTCACAGTGCCGCTGCTGTACTGCTCACCTGGCACAGCAAATCTCCATTTCAGGAGTGTGTGCAACTTGCTTTACAACAAAAACAGGCTCAGGCTTTCTGCTTATACAGCTAGAAATGCACTGCACAGGGACAAAATTAAATAGAGACCACCCAGAGATCATGACGTAGATCCAGAGGCAAAATTAAATTTATTGTAGAATTGTCTACTTCATGCAAGACCCAAAGGCTCAGCAATCAGGTCTAATAAGAAAAAATTAATTAACAATCTGCTTTACTCACTGGGGAAGTGTATATTTAACATCTCAAGCCCTTGAGGGATCAGCATGGCAAGCTTCTTGAAACTTAAGAAAAATAACCTGTATCACTCAACAGGCTGGACAGCTACAATTAGTATTTCTTCATCAGCCCTTGTTTTATTTTGTTAATTCCTTCTTGATACCCCGGGCTATGTTCCGGCCTTTCCCCCATTATTAAATAAACCTTTTTTTGTCATTCACAAACCTGTAAACCTGCCGCTCTGTTCGTTTGTAGTGACTTGGAACACTCTGTTCTCTCTCATATTTCAGTCCCAATGCGAAACTCCTCCTTGAAAATTCAATAAAGCATCTGCACAGCACGTTCCCATGAAGCAATTCACCAGCAGAGCCCAGGCAAGCTTCAGTTTGGCATCTCCAGTTGACTTTGGACCAAGGTGCTGCCCCTGCTCTGAGTGCCAGAATGCTGAGCTGAGCCCTTGGCCGGTGCTTGGCTCAAACACCCAGCTCAGAGCAGCTCCTGCGCTGCTCTGGGGGTTTGGGCAGCCCAGGCTCTGTCAGTGCTGCAGAGCAGATGCACCTCAGAGCCTGACAGCTCCTCACCCATCAGCAAAGCTGCAGATGCTCAGCAGCCCTGGGGGCACCAGGACACCCTGTGGGCACGCAGTGACAGAGAGCAGCCTCCCGTGGCCCCAAGGGGCTCTGTGCCTGCTCTGGGATGGGGCAGGAGATCAGCAGGCAGCTCAAGGGGGCCAGGGGGTTGCTCATTCCACAGATCCAATCTTGCATCTCCTTCTACATGACCCTTCCCAGGTCCCAGCCACATGCAGATTACCTAATTCCCCTAGGGGGGATCCTTGGATTCACACATGGCCCTAAGCAGAAAAATTGGTGCTGCTAAATCATTTGTTTCCTACTTTCCAAAGCCTGGAGGGGGAGATGCTTGTCAGTTTTTATCCTCTCTTTGAAATCCCTTCGGCTCAAAGAGAATCTCCCTATCTTTTAAATCAAAGACTCCAAGAAATCTTGTCTCTCCCCACCACTTCAGAGGATCAAGTCAATAAACCAGGCAATGTGCTCACAGGCAAACACAAATTTGCAAAACAACCAGGGTTGTAAAACATGCTGAAAACAGGTGTCCTTTGGGGAGCATGATAGGGAAGGAGCAGGAGAATTTCTCTGTGCTGCTCAAGGGTTTCCTTTCTGTAAAACATGCTGAAAACAGGTGTCCTTTGGGGAGCACACAGGGAAGGAGCAGGAGAATTTCTCTGTGCTGCCCAGGGGTTTCCTTTCTGTAAAACATGCTGAAAACAGGTGTCCTTTGGGGAGCACACTGGGAAGGCAACAGGAGCACTTCTCTGTGCTGCCCAGGGGTTTCCTTTCTGTAGTTCAGTATTTTATGAGTGCTTCACACAGAGCAGCTTCCCAGGTCCCTGAGTGCTCACAGAGCTGTGGGGAGCATCCCCAGCCCTGCCTCCCATGGATGGGAGGATGAGGAGCTGTGGCTGGGTGGGGCAGGAAAGAGGAAGGAGGCATCACCCACCTAACCAAGACATACATTTTCTGATTCCTCTCTTTGCTTTATTATTGGCTGCTGCCTAAATGATCTTTTAGGTCATCTGCTTACAGTAATAGGAGGAAATTAAATATTAATAATAGACTATTTCCCTCTAGACTGCTCTTTGTTAACAAAGGATGCAAGTGAAACAAAGCAGGCAAAATTATCAGCACACCATGGTCTTGGTTTTCAGGTACCTGGAGCACTTGCATGCCTGCCTGCATGGACACCATTGAGAGAGCAGGACATGGGCAGGTGTGGAAATTTTTGTTCTTTTAGGGGCTCCACGTGCCAGTCTGACCCCTCCAGGCACCATTTCAGATTTTATCCAAAATATCATCTGAGCCACTGATGCTCTGACTGCAAAAATGCAAGGCCAGGGATTTTTGGAAGCACAGGCTTTGTCTCCTCTTGGGAAGTGAAGTCTGCTGTAATATAAACCTACAGAGGGGTAATGAGCTTTCTGGATAGGCTTTGCAAGTTCTCCTGAAATAATAAGTAAAATGAGAACTTCAGCTTTGCTAAATTTGGTGTAATCCCCTCTTACAGGAAAGCAACAGCCCTCCAAGACTTAAAACCTTCCCTTCACGTCCTGGTGAAAGGCAGAAGAGATGGCTCTTCAGAGACCTGTTCTGTGCCTGAACTTTGTCTATCAGCTTAGAAATGGCAAAGAGGGGCAGCAATTCTGTTTCACATTTCCATCCCTGCTGCAGTCCAGGCCAAGAAAGGAGGCTGTGCTCCAGCATGGTGAACCTGGGTGTAAAACCTTGAATGATTTACCAGAGATACCCAGAGTGCTGCCCCAGAGGCAGCAGCCAAAACTGCGACAAGCCCACCCCCTGCCAGCCTGTCCTGAGCCTCTCCTCTCCTCCTGTTTATGCCCATTAGCAAAAACCCTAAAAACCAAAACTGCCCCAAAAGTGAAATCCCACTGGACAACAAGCAAGATGGGCTGGCTGACAGGAATGGCAAATCCCAAACCAACATTGCAGCTTTGCCTCCTGCCCTCCGAGTGCTAGAAGTGGATTAATCTTTATTGTGGCAGCGGAAGATTAGAACAAAACGCATTTGACCATATTTTTTTTCCTAAGTGGATGTTATAAATGTTTAAAAAGCAAGGAAAAAAACCTCACAGTAATTATCCCAATTCTAATGGTCACAAAAAGCCAGGGAGGGCAAAACTAAGTAAGGATGAATGACCAGCAGTTAAATAAGCCAGACCAAACAAAGAGAAGGGAAAACAGCTCCCCTGTGCTCACCAAAGTCTCGCTGGGCAGCAGGCATCATGAGGTATTGCCAAAAGACACCAAAACATTGGATTTTTTAGCAAATTTTTTGTACTCAGGACAGCTGATGTTCATTTATCTATGTGGTGTTTCTAAAAAAAAAATAAAAAATAGAGCATTTGGATAGGCTTTCATAAGGCAGACAAGTAAAAAAGCATAATTAAAACCATGTACCATGGCCAGAAACAAGTTACTACTGCCAACAGCATCCACAATGTCTCTGAGGAGCCAGTTTTCCTTTCCTGTGTGAGGGAAGAACTCAAAGGCAAACCCTGCCTCCTCACAGCCCCACTAAAGCCAGCTGTGTTCACACACGAGGAGCATTTCCTTCAAGGACAACATGAGAGAAATGAGGAAACAGAATATAAAGAAGAGGTGACCCATGGAGGGATACAGCAAGGGAAGAATTTACTCTGAAGATATTTATCATATTGCTAATGCATCCATTCTGGTCTATTTTAAAATAATGGAGCAGATGTGACTTTGCCTCTCATTTCTGTATGAAGTTTGCAGACAGGCAGTTGAGAATTGGGTACATCTGTTAGTTTTGTTGTATTTTTACCCAGTTATTCCCAAACCCTGTTTGCCTTCTCTAAGTGCAGGTTATCTCTGCACCAGGTGATGCCTGCTCCTGCTCCCTCCAGCACGCTCCTGCAGGCTGCCAGGAGTGTTTGCATAAACCCCGATGGTGAAACAAAACCTCACCCCAGAGCAGGGAGAGCTGCTGTGGCAGGTCAACCAACATCCTTCCACAGCAGGGAGAATAATTGTAACTCTCACTGTCCCTCTCCGTGTAACTTTAAATGATTCCCCAGCTGTGCATCCCTATCCTGATGAAAGCATTGTCCTGCTCATCCCAACAGCAGGCAAAAGCCACAAGAACAAATTTTCTGTGCCCTGAGTTTGTTTCCAGCAACTTTCCCTCATCCATTTTGTAAGGTACTCTGACTGCTAAGCTAATGCTGATTTGCTCAGGGTCAGCCTCACCATGCTCTCAGTGCTTTGGTCACGGCCTCAGAGCTCTCTAAGACATTTCCAGGACTCTGCCACCCTCTGTGGATAAGGAGTGGATGCTGTGATGCTGCCTGTAGGCCGCGTGGCCTCACTTTGTCATTCCCTCGCCTTTGCTGTGACTTGCACCACGCTGCTGTCACCCAGGGAGTGACCTGCACTTCCACTGTCCCAGCCACACCGACACTGCCCGCGCTCACAGGGACTGGGTTTTCCCCAAATCCTTGATAATAATCCGATTAATTAGGAACTTTCCAGCGTCCCTGCTGCTGCTGCAGAGTGTCAGTGTGGTGCTGAGAGCCCTCTCAAGCCCTGCTGCCGTTTCCCCGTAGGTTTGGTGCAATAGAACATTTCCCAGCCCTGCGCTGCGGTCAGGGCGCGTCCGCCCCGCACCGCTCCCGCTTCCTGCGCGGGGTGCAGAGCGGGGAAAGCGCCCTGCTCACCGCCCAGGGCTGCCCTTGGGCACCGCTCCTCACCCTGGGCAGCTGCGGCTGCTCCGGAACCGCTGCGGAAAACGAGAGGAGAGGAGAGGAGAGGAGAGGAGAGGAGAGGAGAGGAGAGGAGAGGAGAGGAGAGGAGAGGAGAGGAGAGGAGAGGAGAGGAGAGGAGAGGAGAGGAGAGGAGAGGAGAGGAGAGGAGAGGAGAGGAGAGGAGAGGAGAGGAGAGGAGAGGAGAGGAGAGGAGAGGAGAGGAGAGGAGAGGAGAGGAGAGGAGAGGAGAGGAGAGGAGAGGAGAGGAGAGGAGAGGAGAGGAGAGGAGAGGAGAGGAGAGGAGAGGAGAGGAGAGGAGAGGAGAGGAGAGGAGAGGAGAGGAGAGGAGAGGAGAGGAGAGGAGAGGAGAGGAGAGGAGAGGAGAGGAGAGGAGAGGAGAGGAGAGGAGAGGAGAGGAGAGGAGAGGAGAGGAGAGGAGAGGAGAGGAGAGGAGAGGAGAGGAGAGGAGAGGAGAGGAGAGGAGAGGAGAGGAGAGGAGAGGAGAGGAGAGGAGAGGAGAGGAGAGGAGAGGAGAGGAGAGGAGAGGAGAGGAGAGGAGAGGAGAGGAGAGGAGAGGAGAGGAGAGGAGAGGAGAGGAGAGGAGAGGAGAGGAGAGGAGAGGAGAGGAGAGGAGAGGAGAGGAGAGGAGAGGAGAGGAGAGGAGAGGAGAGGAGAGGAGAGGAGAGGAGAGGAGAGGAGAGGAGAGGAGAGGAGAGGAGAGGAGAGGAGAGGAGAGGAGAGGAGAGGAGAGGAGAGGAGAGGAGAGGAGAGGAGAGGAGAGGAGAGGAGAGGAGAGGAGAGGAGAGGAGAGGAGAGGAGAGGAGAGGAGAGGAGAGGAGAGGAGAGGAGAGGAGAGGAGAGGAGAGGAGAGGAGAGGAGAGGAGAGGAGAGGAGAGGAGAGGAGAGGAGAGGAGAGGAGAGGAGAGGAGAGGAGAGGAGAGGAGAGGAGAGGAGAGGAGAGGAGAGGAGAGAGGAGAGGAGCTGTCAGGACCCCACTACAGCAGAGATCCCTCCACCAGCCTTGGCAAGTGGCCCTTCTGTCCTGTGAAAACTTCAGATAATTTAGATATTTAGATATCAAAAAGTTAATCTGTAAAGAAACCTGTGATCGTTTCTCAAATGCATGACAACCATGATGCTCACACCTTGCCAAACAAGGATAAACCAAAAAAGACCCCCAAGGCAAATTCCTTAGGCACTGTGACATTTGGCTCCAAACACAGAAGATGTTAATCAGACAGAGGTGGATCCCGGGGAGCTCTCAGAACAGACTCCCCAAGCCTTCAGGATGGTTTCTCCCAGGTGCACTGTGTCCATCTCTTGCTGCTGTAATCATCCTGGGCAATAGGGTGGCCACACGGAGGAAAAGGAAGGTTTCCCTTTAGGCATGGAGTAGGAAAGTTAACAAGAACCCTAAATTGATCAAAACGGTCAAGCAAAGTTTGCATCAACATTTTGTAAGACATGGGATGACATAAAATAAAGCCTTAATGTTCTTCAGGTGTTTGACAAAGCTAGGTGCCTCAGTTTTAAAAGGTCTGCTAAAGAGGCCTGCATTTTGGGATTATCAGGAACAGTCCCAATTTATCTCTGGATATCCCTAGGCAGCCATCAGCAAGAGTCATTTTTTTGCCAAAATCCGGGCTGCAGAACATTCTACAAACTCTTGAAATGTCAGTGTGCTTCCCCACACATGCTGCAGGAGCTGTGTGTCAGCCCAGGTCAGCCTGATGTGATTTTCCACCGTCCCATTGAACCTGGGCACTGATCTGTGGATTGGACGTATGTGGAAACTGCAATTACTCAAATCTATTTCAATCACGTGCTTCTCTTCTGAAGATTTTAGTAAAAAGCTGCCCACCTCTTAGCTATCTTTTATCCAGGGGAATGTTTCCTATGGAAAATCCCAGCCTGTGCCCAAGTATATGGATCTTGTACTGAAACCAAAGTTGTTACTATCAGAGAATATGACATTTAACCACCTACTTCCCTTAAGTCCTTAAGCTCAACAGCTGATTCATACCAGGATCTGACAATCCTGTTCTGTTGGGGAAAACTCAATAACCAAAATGATAGGGCTGTTTGTGGAGGACTTTCCCAGAACAAGAAGGGGAATTTGCATAAGAGGCCAGTATTAGAGAACAGCAGAGAGCAGAAACATTTATGCTGTCCTGGTTAGAAAAAATGAGAGGGTGGGGAGGGAGAAAGCGGAGACAAGAAGCAAGAGGAGAACACAACAGTGCAACCCCAAACCAAATCATCTCCAACAAAGCAAAGCCAGGAGAAAAACAGAGGAGACTCTGAGCTCTGAACACTAAATGAGGAAACTTCTAACGGGGAGAAGTGCGAAGCTCACCATTCCCGAAGGATGCACTGAAAGCTCGCAGCGCTGCTGCCCCGGCCGGGGATCGCTGCCAGGCACAGCTGGATCGGGAGCTGCGGGACAGGCGGGAGCACCAACGGGGACACGGGGAATGCCGGCCGCAGATGGAACAGCCCCAGGCTGCAGGGCCAGCATGCCGCTGCCTTGCCCCCGGCGCTGGGAGCGATCACAAGCGCTAATCGGCACACAGACAGCAGCCCGGCATGTCGCCCGTCACGTCTGCAAAGCTCCAGGAAAACCCCCCTTTCCTCTCCTTGTGTCACGGCGGCACAGGAAGATTCCCTCAGCCTTTCCCTCCCCTGGCTCAAATCAGCCCTGCAAGTTTCCCTCCTTGCAAACTCCTCCATTGTCTCAGACGCATTGTTTGCAAATGTTCCCTAAAAATGCTTTGTAAAGTATTCTTTATTCCTGTTTCAAGTCTTTCCACATCCCTGTGTAACACCTGGACTTTATCTTGTTACCTGTCAGACAGTGATAAACCCACTGCAGGCAACTCCTGCCTTACCATCTAAGATAAATACAATTTGTCTTGTAGCTGTCATTTCTCTTCAAACCCTTCTTCCACAGCTGCCTTTGTAGTGGTAATAAAATTACTTTATTTGGGCTTGAAATGTGTAACTTTTAAAGAAATAAAAATGTAAAAATCCCCATCTGCAAGAGCCCCAGGACCCGGGTTGAGGAATGAAAGCGATCACACCTTTACCCACTCACATTTGCCAAATTCCTGCATTTGGTGAAGTGCTTTGAAATACCCTTTGCTGATTGCTGAGGGTTGCCCACTGTGATCAGGATGAAGAATGAGTTGGAGCAAAGGAGGTTTGAGCTGCACATCAGGGTATTTCCTGCACACAGGGAAAGTGAGGAGTCCCCACTTCTGCTCTTTAGGAGCAGGATGGAGAAAGATGTCAGGAATGGCAGATCCATAGCTGATCCTGCCTTTGGACAGAGGACTGGATTAGATGACCTCCAATTGCCTCCTAAGGATATTTTCCATAATTGAGAATTGTATGTGCCATCTGTCCATTCTGATCTACTGCAGGAAAAAAAAGTGCAATACACCCAATAATTGTCCCTGATAGAGATGCAACTTTTGTGAAGGGAGAGGCATCTTCTGACTGCAGAAGGAACTGAAGCCTCCAGAGGTTAAATCACCTTCTGTGCATCTGCCAGACCCTCCTGCCCTCCCGAGAGAGAGTGCTGCCTGTTCTTCACCCCTAACAGCCCAACCCTCAATATTCAACCACAAGAGCATCTCATTAAGGGGCAGCTTCCTCAGCATTTTTGAAATGAGCAGAGAGGCAAGGAGCTGGTGCTGCTTTGCTCAAGTAGCTTTACCAAGGCTGTTCAGGTGCACTGTGCAAAACCTGAAGATGGCCCATGAAGCAACCAAACCTTCTGGTCCTGAATACCAGATATTTATCCTGATAAAAGGGAACAACCCTCCATTGACTTGAGAGGTTCTTCTCTGATTCCTCGACACACAGCTCAAGATCTCTTTCCTGGTTTTTACTTTAGAGTCCAACCAAAAAAATGTTTAATAGCCCATCTCCATTTGCAGATGGAAATCACACAATAAAGAACAACCTCGGGATTTAATCACCATCCAGATTAAATGAGAAGATGAACATGCAGAGCCAGAATCTGTTTGAGCTGAAGACAAGGACAAACTTTGCAGGACACCAAGAGAGATGCTGGCACCAGCCTTTGGAAGGAGAACAGCTCACTGCCAGCTGTGCAGAGCTCAGAGCCTTTCCCCACTCTGTGCCTTGTCCCACCTGGTGTGGGCAGAAATGTCAAACCCCAGCGAAGAGCTGAAGCACAGTGAAAATGGTGAGAAATCTGTGAAACCCTAAACATCCTGTGCAGACATCAAGCAATCATGCAGCCATCAGTCAGCCAGGCAGAAAGGAAGTGGTGAAGGGAGAGGCTTTCCCTCAGCACAAGATGGAAAAGCAGCCAGGTTCAAAAACAAGGGGGGACCAGACCCTTTGAGAGACAGCACTGAAAGGAAGAGTAAAGATCACCCCCAAACCTTCTGCAGGGCTGAGCTTTCCCCACTGGTTCTCAGGAGAAATTAAGCACACAGCTCTACATGAAATCTGTCATTGAAGATTAAACAAAAAAGATGAAGAGCTTTCAAAAGTTGATTCTATTCAAATGCAATAGCAGCAGCACTCCTTATGGAAACACCCTATTAAAAAATCAGCAAAAACAGAAATGCAAATATGGGAGACCTGCAGAGGCTTTCCAACTCAGACCTTCAGTGCCTTTTGCACCCACTGATAGAAGGACAGAGGCTAAAAACATCATTATTGGGCCAACATCCCCTGACCTGCTACAGGGTGATGCTGATTCTATTTTTTATGTATAAATACATACAGAAAGACACAGATTATATACACATGAAAATTACAGATGTACCACATGGCCACCATTAAAAAGGAAACCTGCTTGCCTTTGTTGGTTTTTTTTTTTTCACACCCTGCAATAGGTCATTTTTATTTTAGGTACACACATACATGTTTGCAGTTTGTACCCACATGTTTTCTCTACAAATTCAGAGGTTCACAGCTTTCCTGGTTAATTCAGAATTTAATCCGTTTGCCACATTAGACAGGATTTTGTTTCCATAGGTTTTTGTGGTACATTATTACGTTTATATTGACTTTTTTATTGAGATTCAGAATAAGGCATTTCCTCAATAGGCCTAATCCAATTGAAGTATCTCTCACATCCTTGCTGGTCACTTTATCTAATGTTTTTCTACCTCACTTGGGCAATATGCTCCAGGAGTGTCTCTGACTGCAGGGGCTGACCATGCTTTCTCTCCCTCTGCTAGTTTCCCTCATGCAGAAGAATGAATTTATCAATTACTCCAGTTCTTGAGTTACATGTGCCTGAGACTTGCAAGCCTGATAAGAAACCTGAAAACAAATACATCCAAAGACAGAGTTATCTAATGGTTGGCCATCTGCTTAGGAAAATCATTTTAAGTAGTTACAGCAATTCTATTAACTATTTACCAAGTGAGTCATGTTGTTCTCTTTAAGTTAACCCTTCCTGTCTCTCTGTGGGCTCAGTGCCCCAGGCAGTTTTGAAGAAGGTGCTCAACCACCTTCCCTCCTTTCAGGCCATGGCAAAACCCGCACTCGAGACCCCCCAAACTCACACTGGACAGGAGACACAAAAGAGCAATAAAGCAACCAAAGAGCAATAAAGCAGCCGTGACTGTCGGTCCATGCAGAAATCTGCTCCCGGAGCATCCCCGCACAGGGCACGGCGCAGCAGCCCCGATGGGGTTGGGAGCGCGCCTGGGGCACTGCGGGCGGGCCGGGCCGGGCCGGACCGGGCCGGGCAGGGCAGGGCAGGGCAGGGCAGGGCATCCCTGCCCCACATCCCGCAGCCCGTCTGCCCGTCCTGCAGCCGCCTCTCCCCGCACAGGACACCGGGCACAGGCCCTCGGGCAGGGCCGGCTCCATCGCGGGCGCTCCAGGGCAAAGGGGCTCTGCTGAGGAACTTTCAGCTGCTGGGCAGGGATAAGGCTGAGATGGAGCCTTTGGGACAAGACCGCACAGGTTTGGAGCCATCTATTCGGTCCCTGCCCTTTTCCCTTTAACACTATGAAGCGGATAGAAATCTCCTTGAAAGCACTGCAGAGAAGTTTGCAGGACGAAGGGTGCTCCCCCGGAATCGCTATTTTGTCATTAAGCACAAATATCTGCGGAAGGCAGAGGACGGGTGGGTGCAGGGAGGCAAAGTCCAGCGCCTGATGTTTGAGGGAAGATCCGCGGAGCAAACACCTTGGAGCGCGGGGGTGTGTCGAGGGACTGACAGTCGGGAACCAGCGCGGGGTGAAACGCACCGGCTCCACGGGGAAACACCGTCCGAGCCGGGGCAGCAGAAAGAGATAGCCGGGCAAAATCGCCCCGTCCTGCGGCTGGGGGCTCGGCTGCACCGAGAGGGCAGCGGGCCGCCACTTTTCAAATTCGCGGGACGGGCAGGAGAGGGACCGCGGACGCCGTGAGGGAACCCGAGCCCCGGCTGCGGGGCCGGCACCGAGCCGCGCTCGGGATGCTCCGGCGGGACGAGCCCCGCAGCCCGCCCCGCTCCGCCCCGGGCGCTGCTCCCCGGGCCCCGCCGCCCCTCCCGCGGCCCCGCCGGCCTCACCCACCTGGGCTGGGGGCTCCGCTCCGGCCGCGCCCGGAGCCGCGCGTTGCTGCCGGCGCTGCCCCGCTCCGCTCCCGCCTCCGCGCAGGACGCGGCGGCCGCGGCTCCCCCTGCAGGGCGGCGCGGGGCGGGCCCGGCACCGAGAGCGGCACCGGGACCGCGGGATGGGCCCCGGCAGCGCCGCGGCTTAACCGGCACCCTCACGGAGAGCCCGCAGAGCATCCCGGGCTGCGGGAGGGACGGAACTTACTTGGGAGTCCTGGCTCGCCGTGAGGGACCCGCGAGTGACAGCGGCGCGCTTTGACCGGAGTCGATCAGCATACAATGAAAGGAGGAAAGAAAGGAGAGGGAAAAGGGAAGGGAGAAGGAGAGGGGAGAGGGCAGAGGGGAGGGGAGGAGAGGAGGGCTTTCTCACTACATTATTTTAAGCATCTACTTCTTTCCAGGCTGGAAAACCCACCCAGCGAGTGAAGCTGCAGCTGCAGCACTCAGGGCTGAGGGGACACCGGGCCAGGCTGCACACACGGCGCAGCTTCACTCTGCTCTCTGCCCGGCGGCCACCTCTACCCACGGAAAGGAGCCCCGTGCATTGCCCCTCTGAATGTTCAGGAGCTCTCTGCAGCGATACTGACTCTCTGACAGCAGCTCCACGTTCCCGGCGGGCCGGCGGCTGTGGATGCCCCAGCACACCCCACATGTCCTGCCCGCCGTGCCCCTGGGGCCGCCCTGTCCCCAGGCAGCTCCGCTCCTCCGAAGCGCTGGGGACAGCCGTGACTCATCTCGCAGCAATTCTGAAACAGGGGGAGAACCTCTCAAGAACTTGATCCCACTGGTCTTTGTGGGCATCTTCTAAGTTTTTTAAGTTCTGTTTTTCAAGTTTACCTCTTAGCAATTAAGTAATCTATGTGCTCCTATTGGGTGGACATTGCAAATAGGAAAATCCACCAGCGTGACTCCACAGTTCCCATCAGCTCCATGGCAGGTCCCAGGCTGTGACAGACTGATCCACCTCGGTGACAGCAGGCCAGGGCCCTCTTGCAGGGACTGCTTGTGTCATGCAGTGAGGTTTTATTCCAGGATTCCCACTCCAAAAGCATTCCCACATCACTGACACCCAGCACTGCCCACCCGGCCTTCCCTGGCAGCAGGGATGCTTTGCATCTCCTTGGTGTAGGAAAAAAGGAGCAGAACTGGCACCAGCCTCTCCAGTGCCAACCTCAACATCTATGAGCATCTCAGCATCAAAAATCCAGCAGTAGCAGCAGCAGCCAGCAGCTGAGCTGCCCTCCCCTCCACTCCTACCCCAGTCAGGAAGGCAGGCTGGTTCACGGGCTGGCTCAGCCAGGCATCTGGGAACTACAGAGCACAGTGAGGGCTGCTGCAAACACAATGGGAATCCTCTGGGGAGAAAGAAAAAAAAAGTATTTTTTCCCAGGAAGTTACAGAAAAAGCTGGAGTAATTTACCACACAGCAATATGAAGTGATTTTAAGGAACACATACACTGACTAGCCAAGTCAAGAGGAAAAACAAAAGTGGGAGATGAGAAAACTAGGAGCCTCATCAAAACATGCTGCATAGATGATAGATTTAGAAATGCCACCTGCCTACATGATGTTTACCAGAGCTTTTAAAAAAATGCTGACACTAGGAATGGAATACTATTCGTGTAAGGGCCTCACATCTGCCCTGTACAAGAGGTGCTTTTTTCCCACTCCTAGCTGATATTCCATGAAATTTTATGCAGTGCAATTGTCTTTGAACTAGAACAGCAAGTCAGAATCAGCTGCCTGCCATGCTCTGCTGCATCTGCTCCGTGTTGCTCCTTTCCAGGGCAGTGTTTGCTGTGTTTGTGTTTGCTGTGTTGCAGAGGTTGCCTCACTCTTTGGCCCAGATCCTCAAAGCCATCCCAATTACTCTCTCCCACTGAAATCAATGAAAGCTGGAAATCAAGATACTTTTAAGGAGCAGGGATGCAGTTTCTAAATATGATTTTGTTCCTGAATACATTAAACATAGCTGTTGCAGTCAACCCTCTTCAGTGAGCTGCCAGACTGGTTTATTCCAACCATCCCATCCTCAATATATCGCCTTACAAGTTTCCCAAGTCACAAACATTGATCACCATTCCCTTGAGGGACCCCAGCATCATTGGGTGCTTCTTTTCCCAGCTGCAACTCTTTGACTTTTTGCAGCTAACCAATTTTAAGAGTATTTGATGTAGACTACATAGATTTTCTTTTAAATCAGCGAGTCATAAAAGATCCAAAACAAATGTCCAAGAACTTTCCCAGGACTGGCTCCCTGATCAGCTTCTAGAGCTTCTTAGGAATTACTTTTCTTCTATAAAAGTGTTCTGATTCCAGAAGCACTGGTTCCTTCCCTCACTGGCCATTCCAGTTTGGATGGTATATCAGATCCCCATTGTCACCTATTGATTTTATCTGTGCAGCTGGGAACTCTGCAGGGATCCAAGATGTTAAAATTGATATTAACACCTCCCAGGGCAACGGGGCCAGACCCCTATGGCTTCTGCATGCTCATTTCTCACTTCTGCACAAGTAACTGTGTTTATAATGAGCAGCTGCTGTTTTATGTCCTATTCAGCAGTTGGATAGGATAACTTCCATTACTATAATAAGATCTGAATAGATCTGTTATGTTACCTTTCTTTTGAAGTAAAAAATGAATTGGTTTTCTATTGGTTCTATGCCACTGTCCCTGTCAAGTATCAGACGATAATTCTTGTGCATATTCCATGTGCACTGCCCTTACCTCTGGGTAATTCTACTTGTGCCCTCCCTTACCAGTGCCAATGACTGTAAATTGACAGTAAGGAATACAAACAGCTTTTTTAATAATTTGTTTTTTATAATAAATGCAGGGGTGGCAGCACCACAGAGTGCAAACAGCCCCACAGCCATGGTGGGGCTGCCACACGTGCAGAGCCAGCTCTGAGCTCAAAGGAGTCCAGGTCTGCAAGGACAGGAATTAAATTTTCTGATTCTCCCGTGTGCAGCCAGGATAGGCTCTCTCATTCCTGGAAAGCAGAGATCAGTGACATCCTGTTCACTGTCTCACTGAACAAGCCAAACTCCTGAGCTCTGGGCAGCTGAAAAGTGGTGATAAGAATGTTTGCACTCCTCAGATTTAGCAACTCAGCTCAAGCAGTAAACTCTAGAAACCTGTGCAGAACAACCCTTGAAATGCTCACCCCAAAAAGGTGAGAGCAAAGTAAATAAAACCCTCAGGCCTATTGAGAACCTCACCCTTCTCTGCTGGCACTGCCTGAGGGACACCTTGGGCACATGAGGGATCCCTCAGAACACAAAACAGACTCACAACCAGACACAGCCTGCCACCCTGGGAGGCAGAAACCATACCCAGGTACTGAGGCTTCATGTGGAGCACTGAAAATGATCAGTTTGTCTAGGACAGAATCTGGGAAAATCAATCTTATTTCAAACAGAAAAATTATTTCTGTCTTTACAATGAGATTAATGATTTATCAGTTCTGAGGCTCTTCCCTATCATGAAATTTTTCTTTCTAACCAGACTGAGTGATTTAATATGTGCAAAATTACATTTAAGGGATGTATATTTTGCCAAGCTGAGTGTTGCATTAGCACACGTGTTCAATGTTGTTAAACAGGACATTTAAAATTGTGCGTTCTGATTTGTACGTATCCCACTCCTACAAATACTGCCTGAATCTCCTCAAAAGCAATGAGAGACACCTGTGTTAGTCTAAAGGAAGGGGTGAGGGCACAGTTACTTGAGGTCCTTTGGATACAACAGCAAATCCTTCAACATCAAAACCAGATATATAAATATAAATATAAATATAAATACAAATACGAACCTGTATGTGTGTTTGTATATATGTGATTATTTCACACACACTGTTCAACATTAAATATTTGATAGCATTTTTAAAATCAACATTGGGAAAAGCTCAATTTTTCTGAAGAGTGCCTCCTTTAACAAAGTTACACATGCAGAGCTGTGCTGGCAATGCCCATGGCTAAAATCATAATGAGGGACACTCCCGTGTCAGAGACTGAAGCCTTTCTGTTCAATTCCAGCATGGGAGGAGTTCAGCTTTTACCAAAGGCTGAAGGAAAAGAAGCTGAAGTCAAGGTAAGATCTGCCTTCACCATGTCCCAACACAGTCTGACTCCAGTCTGGGTCACGAACAAAGGAAGGATTTTCAGTAATTTCATGTCAGGAGTTGACTACTCTCCATAAAAGACACTGCCCAAACAGACTGTGGCTTTATTCCTCTCAATGCTATCCAGCATGACAGACTATGAGATGGAATTCAATCTAAATTTAAGCACTCTCTGTAAACTATTAATAGAAGAAAAACTGGTAGCATGAATCATCATGTGGGAGCTGCAGAGCAACAGCTAAAATATAACTTACCTTTACACAATAAATGAACTGTTGAATTGAAAGGCCCAGCAGAAGTCACTTGATTCTTCTTCACTTGAACTATTCTCATTTTATTCTGAGGAGCAATGAGAGGGTGGCCCTTACTCGACTCCACAAAACACACCTTGTGTACAACCCCATTTTGTCACAACACAAACTGGACACAAAAAGTGGCTGCTGACCCTGCTCCCCACCTCTCCCTGCTAGGGATGAGCGTGTGCTGGAGATGTTGGTGCAAAATGACACAACCTCAGAGGTTTACAGAGCTGGGCTCATGTTTTAGCTCCCATTCCAATGCCAGCTGTAGCTCTGGCCAGGAGCAGAAGGGCACCAAACCTCCTTTGACGTTTCGTCCCTGCCCAGACCAAAGTCCAGCTGCATTAATTTCCCAGAGCAGCCATTTTGGGGGGATTTTTGGCAGCTCCTGAACTGCAAAGCTGACAATGCAAAGCTGGGATTTTGTGTGCTATGCCCAGTGCAGGCTGTGCCCTGGTGCAGCCCATGCACTCTGAGTGTGGCCCCGCGGAGACTCAGCCTTAACTCAACACAGTGGCATTTTGGTGCTCTGTGGGATATTTATTTTTGAAAAATATGATATTGTCAACAGCTCAGTGAAGTTGTCTCCAGACTGTTATGTCTCCTTCTCAAGTTTCTTTCATTTTTAAGAGCTTAACTTTTAGGCTTCTGGCGTGAGGAAAGAGCCTAAAATGGTTTAAGAAAAGGACATAAACAAGGGAGTGAGCTATGCACAGCACTGGAGAGAAGCACAAATAGTGCCCCACACTATAGAATCAATGCAGATGTCCAAGAGCAAAAATACTGTGCTGAGACACTATTGTGCCCAACCCCATTTTCACAAAGGTTCCAAAGAACTGAAAATCCTCAAGGACAAAGACCATTTAAGGAAAATCGACATCATATTTTTCAAATAAGGCATTAAATATACAGAAATCCAGTCCTACAAAAAGGGCTGAACAATGGTGACACAGAGGAAATTGCAGACAAAGGCTAATAAAAGCCTTAACCTGGATTAGAATTGGTGGCACCACTCCCTCATTTGCTTCTTTAAAAATGCATAGACAATGCTTTTTTCTGAACAAAGACTTGCATGAGAGAAGTTTCAACTCAACTCTTCTGATAGAAATGAAACTAATAAAAATATTTAATTAGCCATAAATGCTGGACCAGAGACACTAATTATCCAGCCTGCCCAATCAAGGGGCTGGGCTGCAGCACCAAGCAGGAATTCCCAGGGAAGGCACTGGGGCTTCCTCAATGCCAACACAACTTCCTGAGCAAATTCAAAATTCCAAGGAGCATTCACTCAACCTTCAGTAGTGAGGATGAAAAAGAAAAGCTTGAGATAGGAGAACATCTCAACAGGAAAGCCAGTGCTGAACAAACACCACAGACAAAGCACTGAGGAGGGAGCTGAGAGGGCACAGGATCCAGCTCCCTTTTTCTTGGGTTTTAAGTTCTCCCGGGAGCTACTGGCTGTAAATTGCTTCCTACAAGTTTAGAAAGGAGTTAACTTTCAATGATAAGGGTCTCCTCTAAAATAATTGTGTGGTAACAATGCACATCTTGTGAGCTGCTCTGATCTCTGCCCTTTGTAGAATTCTGCAGCAGACATGATTTAATCCAAGTCTCCTCTATCAAAGCAATTGTGAAACCCTTTAGCACAATCCCAGTAGAAGATCTGTATTTCTATCCACAGAATTCAACAATTTCAGCAAAAGTCTCTATTGCTAACCTAGTTCCTCCACAGAATTTAACTGCAGAAAAACCATGACTCCAATACCAGATTCTGTGATTTAACACAATGGAATATTGCTTCTGATGTATTTATTTCACTATTCCATATAGTTGCAGCTTTTCATTACAGTTAAGATCTTAAAAATTAATGAATCAATTTTACTATATTCAACTTAGACACACTCATAGAGCTGGTTTCATATTTTTAACACAATTTTTTAGTGACAGCTTGGAAGGCAACCCATGAAAATACTCTGGTGAGGGAATATTATTTCAGTGATATGGGAAAGGAAAGTTGCAGCCCTACAGACTGTGCAGACCCTGCAGTTTGAGCATCCCTCAGGCCTGGCCATGTCCTGCCCCCCAGGTGCCCACTGCACATGGACCATCCCTCCCATGGAGCTGCCAAGTGCTCCTCAGAGAAAAGAACATCATCTATTTTCTGATATTGTGCTGCAATGCACTTCTGAAATATTTATTTGCAAGAAAAGTATTAAAAACAGGGTATAAATCCATTTTAAGAACGTTTCCTTAAATCAGGCATGTTCTTAAACCACACCCCTCCAGCAGCTGCAGGCACTGCAGGCAGGACTGCAAGGAGTTCTCAGGGAGAATTTCACCTCAAGAAAGGAGAAACAAGGCACTTTCTTGCAGAATAACATCACTGAGACAAAGACTTTTCTGGATTGCTTAACAGTCAGAAAACACCATACAAAGTCTCAAAAAAAAAAAAAAAAAGAAAAGTAAAATTAAAATACCTACACTAGCCAGTGCCTTTCAGAACCGTATTTACAATAATTAGAAACTCAATCCAAACCTCTGGATCCAATTTGTTCCAGAACACTTGAAACTAAACCAGCAGTTGTTAACAGTTACCATCCAGGACAATTTGAGACCAAACCAGGTTTAAGGTGTTCCAAGCTTTATTTTCACCTGGAAAAAATTGTGTTTAGGCTTCTGCTTTAAATAATCTGAATTGTTCTAGAGATTAAGCCCCCAACTCCTTTGGACACAGCGAAGGGGTGAGCACACCACTGCCTTACTTGGGTTGGGCTAAGCAACATTTAAGTAATTCTAAACCTGCAATGTGTTACAGAAGTTGCCCAAACTGAACATATTCTCTGCAATTTCCTTCTCTAGAACAATACAGGCTAAGCAGATGCCTTTAACATGTCTCTCTTATCTGGGGTATTCACTGTCTTATCACCTAAAACTCTTTGGGGGTAGAAGCTGCTGGTATCATCCCAAGAGAGATATGATTTCCAAAAATATCCTGAGGTTGTGTGCACACACTGCTCACCCCCAGCCCTGCTTCCTGCAACACTCCTGAGCAAACAGTGCCGAGGCAGCCTGAGAACAGCCCCAAGAAAACAAACACACATTCTCCTATTTGCAACCTTTATTTCATGAATAATTAAGAAGAAAACATGGCGACATTGGCAAATTGAAGGCATACATACTAAATACTCATACAGAATACATCATGGAGAAAGTAAAATGCCCAGGTCTCTAGTGGTCCTTGCAAACTGAAAGCATATTGGGTCCTCCAAAAGGTTTAGCTTAACACAGGCTTGCTGACTTCTCATGTTCCAATCGTGGCCAACTTGTGTCTTTCAAACCACAAATACAATTGGAACACTCAGATTTTCCTCAGAGCTGCATTTCTCAGCTCCAACCAGAAGCAAACAACATGTTTTTAACTCCTTGCCATTTAAATATCTACACTAATACACCAGCCTAAGTATTCAAGACATAAGCACTTGTTGAAACACGTTCCATGTTACCAGAACCTGCAGGAGCACCTATCTGCACACACATTTACACATGTGGGTACATCTGTACATTGATGCAAAGCCTCTCTCTATGTAAGATATGTGTAAACTATTCAAAAGGGTTCTGGAAAAAAAAGCAAAGTACTTGCACTTGTCTGGAGGAATTTCTAAACCCATCCACAGACTGACACACAGCAGCTGTGTTCCAGGGAAGAGTAAAACCAATACAAATCAGAAAAGCTGGAAGGATGAGAAGAGGTTTTAGAGTCACTGGGTTTTAGATCATCTTTAAAGGCCATGGAAAGTGAGCTTTAAATTAGCTATTTAGGAGATACCATTACTGGCTGCAGTGTCATCTCAAACAAGGTTAGTCCTTATCCAGTATAGTGCTGTGAACTCAGACTGAGGCATCAATAAATTCTGTTTTTCCACCAAGCCCAAAATTCCTCACACTTCTGCCAGTTCTGCCTCACACCTGAACAGGAAGCACCCTCCAGGAGGAGGAGGGTACCAATTAATGCCCTTCTGGGTTTGATCAGGGCAGTTGTCCAGCAGGAAATGGGATCACTGACTGACTTCAGATACTCTGAACAACTCCTGATCATTACTGACCTAAAGTGAACTTACAGTCTGGAGGCAAACTACTCTATGCCTTGTTTAGTAGTGTATACTTTCTTCCCATTAGAGAATATACAGAAAAAACACATTTCTTTTCAAAAAAACCCTTCAGATACATATAAAAGTGCTACTTATAGACAGAAAAATTAACCTTACAATACACACAAAACCAAACGTTTCTATCAAACTGAAATGTTGTAAGTTACAAGGATTAATTACTTGAGAATGATACATGTATTTGTGCCCTCCTAGATGAACTGATTTCCAAGTAACCATCCTAAAATGAACAAATGCAATAATTGGAAACCATTAAAAGCCTCCAGAGAAATTTCAACAATGGAATAAAAAAAAAAAAAAATTAAAAAAAAAAGAAAAAAAAAGGAGCCCCTTTTTCCTCATTTGTTGAAAGAGCTCAGAATCAAAAATGGACAATTCCATTATTGCAAGTGCAGTCCACAGAACAGGTCAGTTGATGAACTGTGGAACTGGGACTGCCAATGGCTCCTGTGCAGCAGGAAATGTCTGCTGGGCTCCCTCACTGCCACATAAATACATCAGCTACAAGCAATTAAAATCATACATGGATCGCTAGGTGAAAATGCACATCACACATTCCTGCGCTGGGGCAGAGCAGGTTCCAAGCCTTGACTTCCCCAAGCAACTTCCTCATCTTCTAGAACTATGCAAAATACAAAAGCCTTAGAAAAGTGCAACAAAACTAGCTTTATGACATTTTTCTTTCCATTTCCATAAATACAATCTCATAAAAATATTATTAAACAGAAGCATACTTCCCAGTGGAGAACTAACAGGCCACATTTCAGCTTTCAGTAAATGATTTTGTCTAAACTGAAAACCCCTGAAAATAGGGGATTCAAATGAAACCAGCTTAATTGCATCAGGCTGCTGTGATATTGTGCCAAAGTTTACCCTGCTGCTCTGCATCCCCAGGTGCTGCTGGGACTGATGGGAAGGAAGCCCACATGCAGCTCTGGGGCAGGCAGTGGCCTTGGGGTAAGGAAGATTCCAAGCAAAAGCTAATGTCACTTGGAAGGAAGTCATCTGGGATTCATAGGTTTTACTAAAGCTTCATTGGGAGGAAATAATTCTAATATCCCAGAATGAATTTGCTCAGGAGATCAGGACAGTGGCTTTGTCAAACCAAGCTCAAGGGCGCTGCATCCAAACAACTTTAGGCAAGTGTAGCAAAAACACAAAGAAAAAATATTTGTATCAATTAACAGAAATCAGATCTGTACAAACCTCAACCTTTAAAGTTATTTAGCATTAATTACCCACAGCATACTTGCTACATATTCCAGATGCTGAACATCTTGGGTTAGATAATTATAGAGTGTCCTACAAGGCTGACTGTGAAATCAGGGAGCACAACAGAAGAACCTTAGATGAAGGAGGGACACAGCAAGCCACACAGTAATTTAAAACCCATCCAGCCACTCTCCTGTGAAAGCAGGAACACTATTAAAAATACCTTTCTAAATAGGGACAATTGAATGTATTAAGGGCTGTCTGTGTTTTGCCAGTCCACACACACTACCTTGGCAAAGCACAGTGCCATGTCCAGCACTCCTGGCTGACAAAGATATTAAATAGCCCTTCTCACCAAATAATGCCTCAAACTGGTTAATATTAGACTAAATAAAGGATACACTAATGGCAGCTTAAGGAAGGAGTGGCAGAAATAGAGCTCACAGAACATAAAAAGCAAACAGAAATAAATATTTACCAAGTCTAGGGAAGGACCACAAACAAACCATACAGTTAACTCAGTCCATCCATGAACATGGCTATTTTAAGGTTCTCTTTCTACACCATCTCAGCACAACTCACAGTAGGCAGAAAGCAGCATGAAGATGGATTCCTTCCAGAAGAATTTTGCCCCTTAGGAGCTCCTGCCTGGGGCTGTGTTAGCTGCAAGAGGCAAACAAGAAGTGAAGTCCCCACAGGAGTCACAGTTACACAGTTTAAGGGTGCAACTTTCACTTCAGCCTTTGGAAGGAACTGTCACACACCACCTGAACCCCAGGCAGTGTCCCCAGAGCAGGCACAGGCAGGAAGAAAAACACCCACAAGTTCTCCAAATCTCCAGTTTCCCAAATAATCTGGGTTAAAACTAGGCTGGAATAAAAACTGTGCCCTGGGCCAAATCTGTGCAGAAACAGAACTGAGTGAAAGTAATCTGGTGATGCAAAAGAACCCAAATGTCTGGAGTGTTCAGACTGAAAAAAGCTAAAACTTAACAGTGAGATGAGGAAGAGAAATGAGACTCCATTCCCAGGGCAGAGCCTCAGCTCCCAGCACTGCACCATGGCAGGAGGGCTCCTGCTCAGTTCTGCTCATGCACCTGAAACCAGAGCATCCCCTCTGCCACGACAGGAACTGGAGTCTACACCAATAAATTAAAACAGAGTTCATTCAGCTCTGACAAATTAAGGGCCTTCTAAGACACAATGATGGACATTACAGAAAAACACAAACAGTGGAAATATTTCATAAAATTGGAGACTAAAAATTATCAGAATCACTACATGGAACTCAAAGAATATATTCTATGCAAAATAGACAAAAACCTACCTTTAAATTGGAACATGTCACAATTATATACTATATTCTGGAGAAACTATCCACAAACACAAATTTAAAAGTGGAAATTTCATTTTTTTCAGTTTTTCAGAGGCATGGGAATAAGGGCCAGAGATTCACACTGGAGATACTAAATTAGTGTTTCTATTGAAACAAACAGCCAAATCAAACTGAGTTAAACAAAACCAACTGAAGCCCAAACCCAGTGTAACACCCATGGAAGTGTTTCCATCCCCAGGATGCAGAGGATGAACAGCTGTACCTGCACCAGGTGTCCACAGCTCCATCCTGCTGCCCACCCTGGCCAGGAGTAACCCTGATGTTCCACAGCACAGGCTTTTGCAAGGCACATAGAAAATAGAAATGGATGACAACATATTTTCAGTACATTCAGAAATACCTTCTGGGTTAAAAGGGAAATAAGTCAGCATCAACTTGCACTTGACATGAACAGAAAAGCAGGCTGTTTGAGGATTAACTATGAACAGAAAACACAACAGTGTATTTATTCCACATCCAGAAGGGCTACTGCTGTTTTTCCTCATGAGCAACTGAAAGTGGTTTGAACCTTCAGGAAGAGCCACACTGGAGTGCAGCTTTGTGTTTGCTTTGCTCTCCCATTGCTTCATTCCTCCCATGGGCAGCCCCTGACACAAAGGCTCAGACACATCAGGACACAGAAACCTCTTCTGAAGCCCAGGGCTCCTGGGCTGGGTTCACAGAGTTTTATCACACAGATCACAGCAAGAAGAAGTTCACAGAGCTCTGAAGTTCATAACGAGATCCCTATTACAATTACTGCTAGCTTTTCTCTCTCTTCCTTTCTGAAGACCAGCAGTTCATGTTTCAACAGAAGGGATCTGCCAAACATGATTTCTCCTTTGACAAGTGGTGACACTCTCAGGGTTACTGCAGTTAAGGACTGATAACATTCCAGGTAAATGAAGGTGACCATTGGACAGAAAAAAAATCAGCTCAAAGCTTGAATTACCTCACCAAAACGGGTGATGAGTGAATTTAGATCAAGAAATGCTATCCTTTTCATTAGAAAAATATTATTTTTTAACTCTAAGGCAATGAATAAGACAATCATAGATAAGGATATCAGTTCAGAGGATAAACAGAAGGGTTTTAAAACACTGATTGGCAAAATGTGGAATTCAATAACAGGAGATAGAAAGCAAGACAGCACTAATGTGTATTTCCACTAAGACTATTCTTATTGAAACTAATGAAGTAAAAAAAAAAAATTTGAAGAAATATAGAGGAGAGGAAAATGCATTTCAGACTTTTATTAAAATCTATTAATGAAGATCTTTCACTTGAAACCTCGCTTGTAACAATTGTCTTTAGATTATGCTGGCTCTTCAAATGCACCAGTTAATAATCTGAGGGTCTCTACTTCTAGTTCTAAAGAGCTGCAAGAATGTTTGAGACACCACTGCTCTGCAAACTTCTCCAAAGGCCCTCAGCACAGGTTAAATAGTTATTTTGCAAAGTTCCATAATTCTCACAGGCACATATCAGTGTAAGTGTGTACTGTTATACAATGCTAGAGACATGCTGAATTATTACTCTTCACATGGGCTATGTTCTTCAGATGATGGGGTTTTGGATTTGGCAATACTTTTGAGTTAAATCTGTGCTTTTTTACCATGAAGAAGTTTCACAGATGCAAGCACAGTTGCATTCACTGGGTTAACATCTATGACATTCAAACTGTCCTTAACAGTCGTAAGAGCACCATAGAACAGATTTATTTTCTTTACAATGGGGTTACTGCTGAAAGAGCCTGTGCTTATAAATAGCAGCTGTTACAGAACTCACTGCTCACGTTGGCTTCTGCTTAATATTAATGAGATGTTCCATGGCTGAACTGCTGGTAAGTGCTCAGAAAAGCAAGAGGCAGAAGCAATGACAGAGTGAAGTCTCCCCTGGATTTGACAAACAAGATTACAACAAACAGCTCGTGACAAAGGGAGCCACGAACATTCCACAGCAGGCCCTCAAGTGCCAGCACCTATCAACTCTATGATAGCTAAGGCACTTAAACTCTTTTGCCCAAGAGCTGCTAAATGAATGCAGGTACATTTTCAGAAAGAAAAAGAAGTTGAGCAGACTAAAGTTTCTCAATTCCTTCCTTGTGACAGTGAGTCATTTCCACGCAGTATTTGAGACGGCTGGGTGGACACACATTACATCAGTTCCTCCACAGTCCTTCCCAGAGAACATCTCACCTCCTGTCACTCAGATGAGCATGTGCAAGACCAAGGAAAAACACACAGAAAACATGGCAAAGTTGGATTTTGAGACAAACTACTTCATTATTACACCTTATGGAGAGTATCTTCTCTGCAGAGGAAATGCTGTCCCAGTTGCACAGTTCCAGCACAGCCATCCATGATCTGTGCTCGTGTTGCTGCAGGGGAAAGCAGCACAGGCAGAGCAGGGAGAGAGCAAGGAACAAGCCAGACAGGGGGTGATCAGTGATTCATTGCTGTTAGAGTGGAAGCACAGGGACTTTGCACAGATTCCTTGTAGTGTACCCTGAAAGCCAGGAGCTGCATGTGCTAGTCTCTACAATCCATAAGATAAAGATGAAAGCCACATCACTGTGACAGAGGTAGGCTTATAATGAAGCTTTAGGATGAAGACTTCTTCTGTGCCAGATTTTTCGAGGTATCAAGAGCACTTTTCCCCTCAATTTGTCATTATGGAATCAAAGCTTGTTTTCCTAGAATATTGTGCACATTTTAAAGGATGGAAAATAGCTGTATAGGCAGTAACTAAGTTACCATTAAGAACTCTACTGTATGGGGCTGCCCATATGCTGTGGGTAGAATATTCAGAGTCTGTGAAATCAGGATGCTACAGAAAGTTCAGTGATAAGATGCCATGTTATCCTTTTCCTTCTCAAAGCTTTATCTGTACATTCAGTCTCCTATATGCCAGAGGAAGCATTCATCTCTCTCCCAGCAAAGAAAGTTTCAGGAAGTCTGACTGGAAAGGCAGCACAGAAGTAGTTCAGGCTCTTTAGGCTACATAATTAATCTGAATAGCTTAATAACTTGGGTTATTCCAAGCACTGTGGCAACAAGTTCTTACTTATAAACAGTTGTTCCCATGCTTAGTAGCTGAAGCAATCCATGATAGTGTCACTGAAGTCTGAGGGGACTCAAATGTTGCCAGTTTTGAGTGAAATGGGGATTAGCATTTCAGTAAGATTTCCATCTGGTAGCTCACGTTGCTTGTATCCCATGGATGTGCTGAACGATTGGGGTTCAGGTTTCAAAGTATTTGTAAATTGCTGTAACATACAGCATGACATTCTGCCAGTCCGGACGCTCCGTTCGCACCATTTCATTGATGTCCTGTCACAGAAAACACATCGGTCAAAAGCAGCAGTGGAAACCCTGAGAGCAGTGTGGCACTGCTTTCACGCATTCCTGCCCATGGGAAATCTGTCAAGTTTCCACAATTTAAAGCACTGATGAAGAAAGCTCTGTTTTCTTCCATATATCTTGGTATTACAAACTGCAATGAATAGCATATCTGCAGACAGCTCTTTTGTTGACTTAAGATTGAAATGCCTGATGCTGTGCATGCTCAAGCTGTGCCCCACTGAGCACAGCTGGTACAACAGTCAGACTTTAGTGTTCACAGAACCCTGCACCAGCCCTGCAAATCAACACAACCCACCCAGGAGCTGTGAGCCACAGAATCAAGGCCCAGCTATTAATTAAAGTTCAAAATTCCCATGCGGTTAAGCACCAATAAATAACTGACTCTCATCTACCCTCTTCAGCACATCTACAAAGCAAAGCAGAGTGATGCAGTTCCTAGGAATTTCTGTTTACTCTGTCTGAAAGCTTTGGATGCAGGAATCTCCAGAAGTTGTGAGTTCTTTTAGCTGAACATCTTCACAGAATGAGTAACTTCTACTTGCATTCCACTCCTGTTTACACACAGTAGGTTTCACACCCTTCTTAGCCCCTCACTCATGTAATATGGATGAGAAAAAATGCACAAACCTCCCCATCACACACAGTGTGCATGCAGGTATGCAAATAGCTGCTAACTTCTTCAGATGGATGCAATTTGCACTTAGACTGAATTCCATTCCACCTGCCTGTTTGGAGTCTCTAATGAAGTACATCACAAAAAGGAAGGGCAGACAGCAACCATTTGGACTAAGGCTGAGTTATGCAAGAATTTCTGTAGTTATTTTCCACTATCTCATTCTTACATCAGCACTTGGTGAAAAACTTCCACATCTCAAGTCAGTGCCAAAGTCAAAGTAGGAAAGCCCAGGAGCTGCGCTGCCATTGTCAGCAAACACAATGCTGGGGGGTAAAAGCTCTGATAAGGATCAAGGAAAGTGTTATTTTTAAAAACTCTGTTGTACTGTTAGTTGCTAACTATGGCAGCTTTGTTAGAACTTAGGTTGCAAAAGTATCACTTAAATCTCATTTCTGATAGTGGCCATTTCAGCTGAGTTTTTGTGATCACTCACAAGGGTTTGGATACTCCCAACTCCACACCTTCAGAAATACTCCTGTTCTAGTAAACACTCTACTGCTGAAAACTAATTCTTTTATTGTGACATTTGTGTAAGACAACTTTTAAACCATCACTGAAAAAACCTTACAACTATTTTCAATGATGACAAAAGTCTAACCTTAAGAGGCAAATCTCAACTCACACTACACTGAGAAAAAGGAACAAATTACATTGCTTGATTTGTAGCTCCAGAGTTCAAAAAATCCTGAATAATTTAGAAGTAGGTCAGAGACAGGACAGATTTAATGGATTATTGAAATCTTACTCTCAAATTATTCTCAAAAAAATTCCACTGCTGTCATTAATATTTATTTTCATATTGGGAGCTAAGTGTTGGTGAACCTTCCTTTTAATGCTTAACCAGTCATTATTTAGTGCAATAACCTCTAGCTGAGCTCATCTGCTGCTATTTTTAAGTATAAACATCCAGATCTTTTGAAACTACAAAATGGAGTTATTTGGATTTTATAAGTGGGTCATAATTAATTCAATATACATTTAAATCTTACCAGAGTAGATTTGATGCCAACACTTTCAGCTGCCTGAAAAGCCAAAGTGAAATTTCTTCTCTGCATGAGATATAAAAACATGTTAGAAAACAAGGAAATACTATTTCAAACACAACAAAATGGTCTTAAGAATGTTCATAATAATGCTACTACTTAAACTTCAAATGGAGTATATAATTAGACTTCAGTAATTTTAAAGAGCCATAGGAATGAATGTGTTTTCATATCATCCAAAAATTCATAAAAAATGTTATTGCCTGTTCAGAAGATAATGCTGAATATCATTGTCAGTGAAGAACAGCTGAGTTATAAAATGCTAAAGAAGAGATTATTTATTCTCTGAAAAGAATAAATAAATAAAATATCTTCATGCATTAATGAAATAATATTTTGGTTTTAGGATCTATTATCATTGATTGTACACCCTGGGCTAATCAGTAGGTAGGAACTGTGACAGACCAGAACACAAAGAGATTTACGGAAATCCTAGTAACACTGGAGTTTTCAGAACTCAGATTAGTTCACAGGTCTTTATTAACTCATGTTAACCAAAGCACTGCAGTCCTGGGAATGGGATTTTGAATGCCTTACCTTGTCCTGGCTGTTCAGCTCTTGATAGGGAATATGGGCAGGGAGGTAAGTGTGGAGAACTGCACAGAAAGCCAGGCCATCATTCCAGCTGCTGCTGAAGTTTGTGATGTCAATATTCTTGAAGGAAAACAAAAATAGAAGCAATATTACAATTGTAATCTAACAATTATTACATGCTACCAATTGATCAATACTTCTTTTTAATACCTTCAAAGAAATTGGCACAGAAAGTGGACAGCGCAGTATCAAAGTTCTGTGGTAAGAACTGCACTACTAACAGAGGAAAACAAAATAATGTAGTGATAAGAAAGTCAGTTATTTTATATATTGATTTCTTGATAAGTGTAAGTCCTCCCTCCCCCATACAAGGGTAAAATGTGTGCTTGAGTGTGTGTCAAAAGGTGTAAAATGTTGTGCTACAGAAAGTAATGGATTTGGTGCAACTGTACCACAAACACAAATTTAAAAGTGAAAATTTCACTCAGTCTTTCAGAGGCATGGGAATAAGGGCCAGAGATTCACATTGGAGACACTAAATTAGTGTTTCTATTGAAACAAACAGCCAAATCAAACTGGGTTAAACCAAACCGACTGAAGCCCAAACCCAGTGTAACACCCATGGAAGTGTTTCCATGGCCAGGATTAGAGGATGAGCAGCTGTACCTGCACCAGGTGTCCCACAGCTCCATCCTGCTGCCCACCCTGATGTTACAGCACAGCCCCAAGACAGAAAAGCAAATGAGTCAAAGACTTGTACCCCAAATCCCTGATCAGACAACATGCTCCTATCTCTGCTCATGTTCATTCTATTTTCTGCTTCTACTACATTCATATCCAGACAAAATTTTTAAATTATAAGGGAAAGTATTTTCTCTTTTAAACAAACCATTTCTCTATAGAAACTGATGGGAACAAGAAGACGAGTAAAAGTTAACTTTCATTTGGAAATAAAGATGTTCCAGCAGATTTAGTGCTGACAGTAGCAGGGAATCTTTGGGATTGAAACTGAAATTGAAAACTGCTGTCTTGCACTCTTGATCTTTTAGTTCCCGTAGGAAACTCAGTGGCACTGGTAAATGCATCTCCTGAGACTGTATAAATTATTGGAGAGTCAGCCCAGTCCAAAAGAGTTATGAACAAGATGCCTCAGTGACCTTTTAAATGAGTGTATATTTGGCTGTTGGCAGTCAAACAATGCTAGAGAGGCTAAGTGGATAGCAGTCAGTTTAAACTTTAATTAGGAAACAACCAGTAACAACAATATATCATATCTCTTTTACACTCTCATGGAGAAATATAAATATAAATATGCTTTAATATCTAACCCACTTAACTGGGCTGAAGCAGAAGTATTGTATTTGCAGAGAAATGCCCCAATGAAGGCAGGAATGATCCATCTGACTTTATGTTCACAGAAGGCTAATTTATTACTTTATTATCTATATTATATTAAAGAATACTGTACTAAACTATGCTAAAGAACACAGAAAAGATATTTACTCAATGTAAAAAAGATAATAATAAGAACTTGTAACTCTTTTTAGAGTCTCAAGACAGGTTGGCCAATGAGACAAAACAGAAGGCTAATTTATTACTTTATGATACTATATTATATTAAAGAATACTATACTAAACTATGCTAAAGAACACAGAAAAGATACTTACTCAGTGTTAAAAATAATAAGAACTTGTAACTCTTTTTAGAGTCTCAAAACAGGTTGGCCAATGAGACAAAACAACTCACAGCAGAATTTAATGAAACAATCACCTTTGGGTAAAAAATCTCTAAACACATTCCAAAGGAGCAAAACACAAGAGAAACAAATGAGATAAGAATTGGTTTCCTTTTCTCTGAGGCTTCTCAGGAAAAAAATTCTAAGTGAAAGAATTTTTTCACTTAGAAAAAAATTCTTTCATTTAGAATTTTTTTAAAAAACGTAAATGCTACACAGAAGTTTACTTAGTTTTCAAAGTTTCAGCAGCAGAAACCTCCAGTGACAGAAGTGCAGGATCACAATCAATCACCTGAGCCAGCCTTTCACCTGACAGCAATTTAGTCATAATCATCATCATCATCATCATCATCAGCTGTCTGGGACAGGACACTGCAAGTGGTCATTGCTTGTCGGGTTTTCTGGTCTGTTTGAAGGGCCTGGAAAGGCCCGGAGTGGCCTTGGGGCAGCCCGCGTATCGAAGGACGAGAAGAGGCTTCAGTTCTTCTTTCGGTTTTTATGTTTATTAATTGTTTATCTAAAAGATGTTCTTTCAGCCCGACAGAGCTCTGCTCAGCAGCCAGCCATGAGCACACTGTGTTGCTCTCCGTAAAGCCACCTATCTTTATACCCATTGTTACGTGTACAATATTTATCATTTTTCCCCAATACCATTTATTCTTATAACTCAGTGCACTTTCAGTAATAACCAATCCGAAAGTGCCACCATCACCAAAGAAGATGGAGGAGGAGAAGAAGAAGAAGAAGAAGGACAGGACACGCCCCAATTCCTCCATCTTACTTCTCTAAACCCCCCTGTACATAAATCCTAAACCCTGTGTCTCACCCTCTAATTAACTAATCCCTTCACCATTCACCCCGGTGAAGCCCTCATCCTTGTCATCTCCTGTGTAGGATCAAAGTCCAGCCCCCAGACACTTCTGGAACATTCCAGGACTCCCGAGCCCCCCAAGGGTGGTCTCGGTGGCTCAGCACCTCAGGACTGAGATCCTGAGATCCGACAATTGCTAAGGCAGAGAACTCCACCCAGAGCCAGCGCTCTGTGCCAGGCAGCCCAGGCCACTTGCACTTCAAATGGACAACAGCCACAACCTCCTCTGACAGAGGAAAAAAACAAAACTCTGGGCAATTTCTCGAAGAATGTGAGGGAAATCTGGGTTTCCTGCCCAGCTCCAGCCCCTGTGCTGTGCGGTGGCCCCGGGCTGGGGCTCCGTGTACGTGCTGGGGCTCACAGCGGAGCCCCCCGGGCTGTGGGAACTGCTCTGCTCACAGCTTCCTCCAGCCACAGGCTGGGAAAACTCAACACCAAAAGGGAACAAAATAAAGGCAGAAAAGAAAAAAAAAAAAAAAAAAAAAAAAAAAAAAAAAAAGCACTCTCTTTTTTCCTCAAGAGAGACAGGAAATTGGATTTAAATTAATGCATGGTTAAAGCTTTCTAAATGTTACTTAAATTAAGGAAGCATATGCAACACATAGGATGAGGTTTTAAGGAAAAAAAAGGGGAAAATGTCAGATTGCTAAAGCAAATAAATTTCTACATGTGTCAATTTACAGAAGTCACTTTTGGGGAAGTTCTCTCCTCCTACCCTGTACCCAACAAGGCCTCAGGCTCACATCTGTGTCATTAAGATGGATAAAGGCAGGAGAGGGGCTTGTTCTGTCACAGACTTGTGTGGCAAGCTGGCTGTAAAAATCAGGTGTGAATGACCCTGTGTGCTTTGCTACACAATCCACTGAGGGAGAAAAACTCAAACCTGGTTTTCCCCTCCCTTTCCCTGAGATGAGCAAGTGATGTGGGAAGGGGAGGAGAAAGATGTACACTGGCACTGCCACAATGAAATTACAACAAGCAAAAGTCTTCTCTTCAACATCACAATTGGACAAACTAAAAACTTCACTTTAATATTAGTAAGTATTCATAGAATGATGAATTTTTAATATAAACACTGGGATGAAAAAGGGCCACTCAAAGTACACCTACACATTTGGTTGGTTCTCAAACAAAACCAAACTCAAAATACCCCACTTTTCTAAATCATCTTGTAGGGTCCAGCTTTTATTATTAAGACAACAAGCAGAAAGCAAGCCTATCATCCAAGAATTTTAATGTATCCAGAGAAGCTGAATTAAATACAACGGAAGGAAACAATTAAAAGGGACTGGTTTCTGTTTCCAATTGCTCTAAGCATTATGAATTATTATTACCTCTCAGACTAAAAGAAGTATAATATTAGTCAGACAGTAAAAACAAATCTAGAAAGGGGACAGATTGTCATTTAAACTGAAAATTTAATTTTTCATGTAGGGCTTTGAGCACATAACTGGCACATTTAAATACGGCAAATTTTATTTCCTAAATGCTTTTAACTACTTGTGGTTTTTTTGAAAAAGCTTGGTCAGTATAATGAAATCAATCTTGCATTAAGCCCTTATTTCTCAAAGAACTGATGGTAAACAGAACATCAATCTAAAATCTCTGCCATAATTTCTTCTTTGTTACTGCTTTTATTAAGTAATTGGCTCTATTAAGAGAATTCTGCTGGAATCTAATCTAGAATTATTCTTCAAGACATTTCAGACCACAAAGTATTAAAGCAACTGAAGGACATACTTTCAGATAAATTGTCAAATGAGGAAAAAGCTTTTCTGGAGATAAACGAACTAGAAGGGCATTTATCATTCTTTGTCTATTAATGATTAATGGGTAGGATGGCAGCAAAGCCAACTCTGTGTTTGGGGTAGATGGTTTTTAAATAGGTGATTTTTACAAAAGTTAAGCAGCACATCATTGTCATAAAAAGATCTGTGGAAGACACTTTCCAACCAGGAGTAAACAACAGAGTTGCAAATTTGTAAGACTTTGTGGAGACAGAACATAAAAATATCAAGTGAAAAATAGATGGTACCAGAACAACCTGGTAGATCCACAACCAAGCAGCTGAACTGGAAACTGCAGAGCAGGAGCAGCCACCACAAAATGAGGATTCCCTTGAGCTCACATAGAAAAGACTACAAACAGTATTCCCCATGAAACTTTCTATACTGCTTAACAGACTGAACTTTGTAGAACATCAATCTATCAATCTCTGCAAACCTACGGCTTTTCTAAAACTCACCATTTTAAAGAGGTTTTACCCACTATATTGCTAATTTTAAAATTTTCTCCTATTGCTTTTTGCAATAATTCTAAATTAATAGAGGATCTAAAGTCAGTGAAAATACTTTTTCTTTAAAAACCAAGAAACTGATGTTAACTATTATAACCCACTAACTCTTCAATTTTTTTATCTCCCCAGAAAACTTCCACAGCTAAAAATCCCACAAACATCAAGAAACCCAACTACAGAAAGCATGGTTTCTAACTTGCAGCTACAAATTAGGAACAAAGCAATTTTGATCACTTTTTTAGACACATCCCCAGCTTCAATCTCCCTGAACTCCAGCAGAGCATCCTGCACAGCAGCCATTTCTCCACCCTTGTTCTGCAAAGGAGGAGAGACTCCCATATCCAAACTTGGTTTGGCTCTCAAAAGAGTCAGGACATGAAGAAAATAAAAGCATGTGTCCATGTCTCTGTTGCATTAGTAATTAAATAAGTGGGTTGAGAAAACAAAGCCATTAATATGATTCTGTGCTATAATATTTTAAAGCTTTAAAACAAGATTTGAAGTTCAAGTGTGCAGACCTTGGCAGGCTTCTTCCCATGGCAGAAAATGACTAGTAAAATGCTTTTAAAAGCTTTTAAAGATACTCCCTTTTTTTTGTGGATGTATCCATTACAGAAGATTACAAAGGTTAACTACAACTCCATTGAATCAGGATTCACTGACTCTCAAATCATGGAATAAAGCTGTGCCTATCTGCTCCTGGCCGTGGGTGAGAACATGAAAATATTTCTGGAATAGACTTAGCAGAATCCCAGCTACTGCCTCTTCAATGCCAGCTTCTGGAAAGGCAGTAAATGGCAAATATAGACCATCAAAACCCTTCAACACTGACTGGTAATGTTTCTTTCCATACCAAACACATGTTATTTTTCACTCTGGGCATAAAGAAGAACCATAAAAGAAACAGTCATTCTCACAAAATCCAGTAATAGCTTCAGACATTAATGTCTGAAACACTTAGAGGTACAGACAGCTTCATAATTTATTCTAAATTTTGTCATAATTAAGTCTAACAAGTTGACATTTCCCTTGTATCACAATCCAATCCAAACAAAAAAAGGAAGCATGTCTTTCCATAACTCAATGATTTTTGGCTAAAGCATCAGCTTAAACCAAGGAGAGAAGTGTTTTGGCATCCTGACTGCTCTGATGAATCAACCAGACAGCACAGAATGCACACCCTGGAGTCACTATTTGAACACAGGCTTACATAAGCACACTCATGGCCTTTTCTTGTGCATTTTTAAAATCAATATAGCACTTTGAATAGAATATGGCCTGGCTCAGTGTTGATACGTTTAAAAAAAAAGGAATCTGAACCATTTTTTACTTCAATTTTTGTTATTCTACACTTATGGCCCAACCACAAATGAAAGCATTGCTTGATTCCAAGGTGCATTGAGCACAGCATTCAATTTTTTGTAAAACATCTAGCTCTGATCTGTACAGGAGGTAAAAATTAGGTCCTTGCAGCAAAAGTCTATCCAGAAATCAGCATTGAAGACAAGTACTACATGGCTACACTAAGTGTATCTGTACCTAGAAAGTGTGTAAATCTTAAAGAAAATTTTTTAACAAAAAATTAGTCTATTCTTGTTGCAATTTTGTGACAGTTGCTTTTTTGGTGCCAGACTTCTGGGAGTGAATTATCTTTCAGAATGCTGACAGAAATGGAAAATAAATGGAAATACTGGTGGAGATAAGAATGGGTAAGGATGTGTGTGTGTATCCTGTTTGTTAGTCCTCTTTTAACATGAAACATGCATGCTCACATCCTTTTGAGGACTTTTATTAGCTGTGTACTCAAAATGAAAGTAGCTGTGTTCCAGCCAGGGTAAATGCTCCCTAACAGCTGGATGGGATTACTTTATGCTTTGAAGATATCTGGAATTTATGACAGTTTTATGACAGTGCACATATTTCAGAGGAGCCAGGAGGATTCTCTCCTCTGAAAAATGCAGCACTTGGCTCTGTGCTGTGCAGCAAAGCTAACACACAATGAAATTTCAACTATTTTGTGAAAACTAAAGGTGATTTGCTCCTCTTTTATCCACAAGCTTATCTTGAGAGCAGCTCTGCTCTCTCTCAGGCCAGAGCACAATGAGCTCAGGAACCTGGGTGTGCAACTGTGCCAGCACTGAACAGGCTCAGGGTGGAATTAATTCAGAACCTGCCAGTCCTGCACTGCCTTCTGCACATCACCATCCTCCAAACTGAGCTCCAAGGAGAAATCCTGCCTGCAAACAGCATTCAGGCAGCATGGCAAAAGCTACAACATTGTAAGAGATGAAGTTCATTCAGGTTTTTACACCGGTAAATTCTCTTATTTTCTTTGGCTGTATCAACCTGGTTTTCTTACTGAGGTCTTGAAAAAACATTTGGAACACAGTTAAATATTAACAACTACATTTAAAGGTGACTATTCGTTTATTCCCCTCCAAATTTACTTGAATAAATCAAGAAAAGTGTACAATGAAGTAATTTACAGGGTTTTTAAACAGGGTTTATTCCACTATAAAGGACTGAAATTAAGAGCTTCACCACACTATCACATTTGAATTATTTAGCATTCACAAAGTTTCAAGCTTCTAAAGCAGAAATAAGGACCTAAGACTTTTAATCAAAAGCTTGAAAGCATTTTCTAGAAGGGATTGAAAGCAGGAGTTATTTCTCTTCCATTTCACTTAAGCTGACAAAAACCCCATACCAGTTGTACCAGCCAATTCTGTAGGCCTGTATTCTCCATAAGTATCTTGTGAATAAAGAAAACTTTCTCTCTTTGAAACAGGACAGACTTTGCTGTGGGTTTTTTTTTTTTTGTTGTTGTTTTATTCTCTTTAAGAAGAGAAATTAATTTTATTTAATAAAATAAATATCAGCAGTATTTTCCCCTGCTGATAAGGAAAATATCAGCAGCTCCACCACACCTGGTGTTTAACAGGCTAAACCACTGGCAGCTCACCTAGAACTCTGTACACCTTCAAAAAAATTCTAGAAATTAAGATTTGTATCTGGTTACTTGTGTGATTACTATTTTTTAGTATTTATTAGCTATTTTCCACTATCCAGTGTGAAATATAACACCAGAGATAAAAGGCAAAACAATGCCAGGAGCAAACATGTCTCTGTTAGAAAAGGAGCTTTAACTCAAGGTGCATGGCTCCATCTTCCCTGTGAAACACCAACAGCTGAAATAATTTTCTATAAATACTTTACATACATTAATGCATAAAGAGCTACAGCTGTGAGACATCACATCCAGGTGAGAGAGAGAAAACAAGACCAAAAAAGTGATTATTGTTGGCAGTGGATGAATCAGTTGTGATTTTAACACATCTTGAAAAATACTGGCTAACAGGGCTTTACCCAAGTATTGGTAGTTTAATATGAATAGGACAAAAGTAAGAAAGGAATTATTCTGAAACAAAAGGTTTCTAATCCTTTCTTTTCTTTTGCTTGTTTCCAATGATGGTTACAATCTTCCAGGTAATTTTAGAACTGGTTACAGACTCCATCTACAAGTACCTTTCCTTTTGCCTGCCACATTGCAGCTAATATTGGATAGAAATTGGTGACTGGATGGAAGGGATCTCCTGCTCTTCCTAGAGAGGGCTGGGATATTTGGGACTTGTGTTTTGCAGCAGCTCAGAGACAGAGGAGCCTGTCCCTGCAGCTCAGAAAGCTCGGGCTGGCTCTCACCCAGGTGCTAAAGCAATAAAACAACAGTGGGACAGAGGAAAAGCAGAAGTTCTGATGGCAGGAAATGGTGAGAAAAGGGAGCTGGGGCAGAGTGTGAGATACCTGGAAGAGCTGGAGGTAAAGAGGGTACCCTGTCCATGCTTGGATGGAGGGGAAGGAAGAGGAGCTGAGTACAGGACTGAATGAGGAAGGGAGACATTCATGACCCTGATGCTTGTCTCCTGTTTGGCAGCTTTGAACACACACAGTTTTAAAATAAAATTAAATGAAGCAGAGATTCATTGAAAATAAAAAAAAAGAAAAAGATCCTTATCTGTTATTGATAACATTGAGATGCCAGAAATCTGGATAAGCACTGTTCACAATGAATACACTGCTGGGTACGTTTAAAACATTAGAATACCACCAACACAGTGTTCAACCAGAACTGAATTTCAGGGGATGCTGAAAATAATCAAATTCTGTACAACAAAGAAATGAAAAATGAGTGTGCCTAAAGCAAAAGCCATTCTTCTCCCAGAACTACTTAATATAACCTCCTGATACTATCTCACAATTTCAATGAAGGCATTGCAGTGGCTCTGCAGATGCTCTGTGCTTTCTCAGCACCATGCTGCAGGTTCTGAAGCAAGTACAGAAAGTCTCAAAAAACTCTCTTTGAGGAGTGTTGATAAAACTCCAGGAATTAGAAGCAGCAATCTGTAGAATCAGAAGTGTATTCTTCAATGTGCACACAACTAGAGAGTGAAAAGTTTGGAATAATTTCTATCACTTTTCCTAACCAGATTAACGAAGCTGTCAAATTCATCTTTCATTTCAAGACAATATGGGAAAATATTTTTGCACTTAGTTTGAGGATTTATAAAGCAATGTAACATCCTGCCTTTTTTAAAACGTGGGGAAGGAGAAAGGCTCTTTCCACAAAGCTGCTTCTCCTCAGAAATAGCACAGCTGAGTATCAGACGTGCACAGGAAGAGGGGGAGGGCTATATCCCAGCCTGTCCATTGTGCTGGAGGAGCACTTTTCCTATGGATGGGCCACCATCCTGTTATGTGGCTCTCAACTTCCTCCTGCATTGTGAGCCTCAAGTCATGGAAAGAGTAAAGTTCTTAAACTGAGGATTGTGTTGGGAACTCCAAACACTTTCAATACAAGTTAACCAAACAAATACATCATGGTCAGACTATTAACATCCTGGTTTAGTTTGCTGAAGCCACTATTCTTTTGAAAAAATAATGTAATCAGGAGAACTCTGGACAGTTATCTTGTTGGTTCTTTTGGCTTCTGATAACATTTGGACCAAGTGAAAAAAAAAAAAGAAATCTGCAACCACAGTGGAAAGCCAAGTTCAAAATGCAAGACAATGGCACCTTCACAAAACAAACTCCCTAAGAGGCCAAACGGGAGTCAAAGATCCAAAGAAAACCCTGTGATAATTACCTATAAAAAATAAATCTCTGAAATCTGAGAAATGGTACTCTAGCTGCATTTGGGAAACAGTCACTTAAACATTCAGTTGATAAAGTTTCAGCTCCAGTTTCACAAGTGGAGGGCTGATTTCAAGTGCCTCAGAGGGAGGGCAGCTGCCCCTCAGGCCAAGCTGTGGAGCAGTGACTGAGGAGCTGCTGCTGGAGCAGCCCTGGGATGGAGCCCCCGTGCCCAGGGAGGGCACAGCACATGCCAGGGCACTCAGCCCATGCAGTCAGGTGTGGAGCAGCCTGGCTGGTGCCACGGGCAGGCTCCACTGCCTGCAGCCACTGCACACCCAGCTCTGCAGGTACCTGGTAGCCCTCTGTTTTCTTCTGGCACCACTTCAGCAGGGCGTTCCTCTTGGAGCCTCCATATTCTCTTGCCAGGGCAGACAAGGGATCTTTCCTCTCTTCCCTAGGAACAAGGCCAGAAGAGCTTGTAACACAACAGAAATAGGTATTTATAAAGGCTCAAATAGAAGGACAAATTCTTGGCACACTGGAAGAAGCAGGATACAGCACTTGTGACTGAAAAACAGAACACACAGGAATACCTGCAAAAGACTTCTGAGTTAGTTTGAAGTAATTCTTTCATTAGCAAGTCATCCTTCTTTTTCCTTTAAGCTTTTTTACTAAATCTTTCCACCTCAGTGATATTTCTTTCTAAGAGTTAGAAAAATTAAACTCACAACATATTAAGTTGCAGCCTGAACCATTAAGCTAACTCAAGTGACTTTATTTCTTATTTAGAAAGGATATAAACTGATGCTATCTCTTTTGCATCTCATGGCTGATTACAAATGTCACCTTGAAACAACAAGTTTGCATTTGAGCAGCACGGTGTTATTAACAGAACATTTGCCTGAGACCTGGAGTTCTCAAAAAAGAAGGGGGAGATCTATGTAGGCTGATCTGCCATTTGATGTATTAGCACAATAAAAGCAGTCAATTAATTTCAATTCTAGTTTGTCAAGCTATCTTAAGTAATTTTTTCCTTAAGAAAAGTTTGAGGAAGAAAAGAACAACCTAACTAAGTTGGCCATTTTTTCATGAGCCTTACATTACAAGCATCTCTTTACCAGGATTCAGAAAAGAATTCTTAGATTAAAAAAAGTATATATTATAAAGGCTAATACTTTAGTGGTCTGGTTATATGACTCATATATAATATATATATTATAGATATTATATACTATAGATATAGATATATATACTATAGATATTATAATGAACAGTCTTTGACAAAAAGAGCAAGTACAACACCATTGTGGATATTAGTTACCACACAGGAAGTGTGACAGCAATTGCTCTTGTTTTTAATAATCTCCATTTGGAAAATTAAAATAAGATAGATGTCAGTGAACTGCAAAGACTTCCCCATCTGCCATTTTAAAAGAGTTTTATCAGTGTCCTGGTTTGAAAAGGAAGTAAATTTTTTGGGATGCTGTGGTCAAACCAATAGGTGCTCAGATTTGAATAAGCAAAGTTTTCACAAAATAGACAGAAATTATAGCCTAAGCTATTCTTTCTGAATATTTCCCAAGACATAGGGATTGTATACATTCATTCTCAAATCTTCAACTCTTTGTTCTTTACAGCCCATATGGTGACTGGAGAGAGGGGTGGAATGTGGAAGTAAATAATAGCACCAGTGGATTCTGTGCTGCAGATTTCAGGTAGCAACTCTCCAGCTCCTGCTAAGGGAAAGAAAGCATCCATGGAATGTGAAAATCTTCCTGTGTGCCTGCTCTAAACAGAACACCAGAGACTGTTCCATGCACCAACATCTCCTGGTCAATGCACAAAAGAGAACATGGCCCAACAGACAAGGAAATGTTTTAAGGCACTAATCTCAAGTACATGTATGGCAGTTTTCTTGGCCAGCCTTCACTGACATATGGATGGGCAGGATCTCAATGTTACTTAGAGATAACAGCTGAAATATCCATGAAAATTTAAGCCCAGCAGGACAGTAAACAGAAAACAGTAACTGCTATCTTTGATGCTGAGCCTCCAAACCTAACTGCTTATCTTGATTTAACATGAAAAGTAAGTCATTAATTGCATATTTAAAATGTGAAATAAATTATCTGAATAAGTCACTGTACTTAAACTTCATAGGCACCACACAGGCAGTATGATGTTTCAAGAAATTCTGTACTTCAGTTCTTAAATCAGTACAAATATCAACAACTTACACTGGTGATTTTCTCCTTTGGTGATTGAAACAAGTAACAATGGGATTGCATATTCAATCTATAATGAGGGTTATGCAACACTTTGAGAACTGAAGAACAGAGATCTGGGGCAACAATAGAACTCAAATAAAAATATCCCTCTCTCTTTATGCTAAACATACTGTTTAGCCATGAGGGAGCTGTACAGCCTGTTCTCAAATTCCAGCAAGAGCACATGGTTTATATCAGGTTCTCACAGCTATGAAAACACTGCTGAAGAAAATAAATCAGCATTAAGTTGTATGGAGACAATGAGAAATGGTTTGACATACAAATCTTACATGTTCACATATTAGGTCAACTGCATTCCAAATCAAAGAGCCAATGAAGTTTCACCTAGAACAGGGCACTGCAGGTATTTGTTTTGGTGAACTACACCAATAACAGTTTATCTTCCAGTAACTTTCAGAAACAGGTAGGGGAAAACAGAGAAATCTGCTCATGTAACAAACCAGAGTGTCTGCAAAGGCCACACTCATCACCACACACGCACTGCTCACAGCCCATGAAGTCTCCTGTAGCACTGAGCACTGCAGGCATGGCTGGGAGCACAGGAATGATTTCATAATTACAACTGTCCAGTCTCACCCTGGAATGCCACACTGCTTGCTCCAGTCTGCAGACTGACACCAACTCAATGTTACCAGTTCAAAGTTCATACACAGGTGTTTAAAACTTATTTCTGAATGTATTCAGTTTAAATTTAGGTGCTAACATCCACATTAATTGCTAGTACTAAAGTTCCCACAATTAAACTCAGTTTAATTTGTGCACAATATAAGGAGGGTGGCACTGAGGCCTGTCTCAGCTGATTCCAGAAAAATCACTTTCAAAAGCACCCACACCTGTAAATATCTTAGACTTTTATATATATTGCAAGTGTCTCTGAACATTAAGAGTTTAATACTTCTGCTGTACAAAAGCTTTGTCAGGAAGCTCTGTGAGAAATGGTCTTGACAGAGTTATTTAACCTTTGTCTGCAAATTCCCCAATCTATGAAGCAGAGCTGAGGACATACTTCACTTGGATAACGTGAGGATTAAATACTTTGAAGTCCTCTGATTGATAACACACCAGAGAGGAAAAGTTTTAAATTTACCACAGACTTATCTTTTGTCTTACTAATCAAAGGAGGTTGTCTGGCCATTTGTTGCTCAGACTTACACTATGACTCCATCTGTGGGACCAAAAAACCCAGGCCCACTCACTCATGGTCAGTGTCTGGGATTAAGATCTGGGCATGCTGCTTTTTGTCTTCAGCTGGGATTACAGAAATTAAGGTTTATCATGGTGTCCCTGTGTCCAAGCCAGTCTGCATGATCTGCTCCATGTGCTGCAAGCTCCCTTCCTGAATTTGGCTCTGTGCTGTTTTGAACTGCTATTATTATTTAGTGACACGACTTAGCTTGCTTTTCTGGGGGAGTACAAAGTCTGGTATTAACTCATAAGCTTTAAAAAGCTTAACTTTTAGTCTAACTTTTAAAACAAATACTCAGCTGCAGAAAAACCTTTCTGAAGCTCTCACAGACTACTGAAGATCATTAGTGTGTGGGGTCTGCAGTCTCAGTACCAATATCATATACTAGAGGTATGCAGGCAGACAGCTGTGGAATTACCCCCAATAAGGGGGTTAATTAATTAATTACCTTATTCTGCTTCTGGTTGTAGGGGTGACAGATGCTGTAGGAGAAGATGAGAGGGACAGCTGTGGGGAGGTGGTGCCCATTGCCATGAGAGATGCTGGGGATGCTCCATCAGGGGCACTGATGTCCCTCTTGATTTCCTCACTGCTTCTTCGAGACACTGAGGGGGGAATTGCCCAGGCATTTATCATTTGCAAACACAAACACTTCCCAACTTGCTCTCAGACAAGCATTTGTTCAGAAATCAAGCACAGAAACCTGTATCTAATAGTAGGTGTCAATATTCTTCTTGATGCTTTCCACTCTGGGAATATGAAGGATTTAGACTGCACTAGAAACATTTATGATCAAGCCTTTATTCTGAAACAAAGAAAGTTTGATGGATGTATCTTAATGGAATATGACTACTCCCATTTGAAGGATTTAATGAATAAGAAGGAATTTTAACATCAAAATATTTATTTTCCTCTAGTCCATATAATTACACTGTGAAGCTTCAAGTAGTTAAGGAAAAAGAAAACCAAATCAGTTTAGAGATGACAGCTGTTTTATTTCCATTTAATTTTAATGAAGAATTGGCATGTATGTGATGCTCTGGACATTAATTAAATATCATCAACAAGAATATCAAATGTTGACCTGAGATCAGTCAGCCACATTCCACAGAGCTTGCTTCATTTTATCAAAGGAAATAGTTTTTGTTTCAAATGAAAGCACAAGCATTGTACTCTGTAAAACCAAATTTGGAATTGTTACATGTTCTATACATGGAAGAGTTTCCAGTTAAAAGTATGATGTTTGTCTTTATACTTAAATAATCACCATTGTTCATGTTTGTGCAAATCAAGGACTCAACTCTCTACATAAACCAGGGACTTCTTTTCTAATGACCTGGGGGCAAGTATATTAATTTATAAATACCAGACACAAGAAGTTTGGGTTCTTATACAAACAAAAACTATCTAAAATTTGTAAGGACTTACTCAAATATAGAGGTTTTAAAAAATATTGATTTAAAATCAATTCTGCTGGGATTTTACAGAGCATCTTTTACACCACACAGTATTACACTATTTGTGCTATAATTCATAAATATTTGGTTTTAGAAGTATCATTTTGCTGATACTGAGACATCAGTATTACATCTTGATAGTAAACTAACACTCTGCATAAATTTATATTTATAGCCTGTCTGGCTTTTTGAAAATCCAAACTTAACATCAAATGTCCAGCACTGCTGAAGAATATTTGTGGGTTATGGCAGTCACAAAGCAGACCCATAAGTACATGACTGAAATGAGAGTTGCCCATTTTCCTGAGCACCTGAAAGCTGTGGTGTTACCTGAAATGGATTTGGCACTTTCCATGGCAGGGACCCTGGGCAGAGACGCCGGGCGGCTGGTGGAGGATGTCCTCAGCAAATGCTCTGCACAGAGAGAAAGGGAAAGCAGGCAATCATCCTTCCTGAAGCTTCCAAAGGTAAATATTCAGGTCTGAGTCACCAATATTGCCCACCAGTGCCCGAGTCTGGCTGTTTTAGGGAGGGCAGGTGATTCTATCTGGGAGAGAGAAAAGCCCTGAAATTGCCCATTGCCAATGAGGTGCACCAGGAATGCACCAGGAGTCCCTGAATCCTTCTGCCCTAAAGCAAAAAGAGGATGTTCTCAGCAAATGGTGGAGGATGTTCTGCAAATGGTGGAGGATGTTCTCAGCAAATGCTCTGCACAAGGAGAAAGGACAGAGTCATCCTTACTACAGGTTCCAAATGTAACACTCAGGTCTGAGTCACCAATATTGCCCACCAGTGCCTGACTTTGCTGTTTTAGGGAGGGCAGGTGATTCTATCTGGGAGAGAGAAAAGCCCTGAAATTGCCCATTGCCAATGAGGTGCACCAGGAATGCACCATGAGCCCCTGAATCCTTCTGCCCTAAAGCAAAAAGAAGGATGTTCTCAGCAAATGGTGGAGGATGTTCTGCAAATGGTGGAGGATGTTCTCAGCAAATGCTCTGCACAGAGAGAAAGGGAAAGCAGGGAATCATCCTTCCTGAACCTTCCAAATGTAAATATTCAGGTCTGAGTCACCAATATTGCCCACCAGTGCCCGAGTCTGGCTGTTTTAGGGAGGGCAGGTGGGAGATGGAAGAGCCCTAAAGTTGCCCATTGCCAATGAGGTGCACCAGGAATGCACCAGGAGCCCCTGAATCCTTTTGCCCTAAAGCAAAAAGAGGATGTTCTGCAAATGGTGGAGGATGTTCTCAGCAAATGCTCTGCACAAGGACAGAGTCATCCTTACTGAAGGCTCCAAATGTAACACTCAGGTCTGAGTCACCAATATTGCCCACCAGTGCCTGACTTTGGCTGTCTTAGGGAGGGCAGGTGATTCTATCTAGAAGATAGGAAAGCCCTGAAATTGCCCATTGCCAATGAGGTGCACCAGGAATGCACCATGAGCACCTGAATCCTTCTGCCCTAAAGCAAAAAGGAGGATGTTCTCAGCAAATGCTCTGCACAGAGAGAAAGGGAAAGCAAGGAATCATCCTTCCTGAACCTTCCAAATGTAAATATTCAGGTCTGAGTCACCAATATTGCCCACCAGTGCCCGAGTCTGGCTGTCTTAGGGAGGGCAGGTGGGAGATGGAAGAGCCCTAAAGTTGCCCATTGCCAATGAGGTGCACCAGGAATGCACCAGGAGCCCCTGAATCCTTTTGCCCTAAAGCAAAAAGAGGATGTTCTGCAAATGGTGGAGGATGTTCTCAGCAAATGGTGGAGGATGTTCTCAGCAAATGCTCTGCACAGAGAGAAAGGAGGGAATCATCCTTACTACAGGTTCCAAATGTAAATATTCAGGTCTGAGTCACCAATATTGCCCACCAGTGCCCGAGTCTGGCTGTTTTAAGGAGGGCAGGTGGGAGATGGAAGAGCCCTAAAGTTGCCCATTGCCAATGAGGTGCACCAGGAATGCACCAGGAGTCCCTGAATCCTTCTGCCCTAAAGCAAAAAGAAGGATGTTCTCAGCAAATGGTGGAGGATGTTCTCAGCAAATGCTCTGCACAGAGAGAAAGGACAGAGTCATCCTTACTACAAGTTCCAAATGTAACATTCAGGTCTGAGTCACCAATATTGCCCACCAGTGCCTGAGTCTGGCTGTTTTAGGGAGGGCAGGGGGGAGATGGAAGAGCCCTAAAGTTGCCCATTGCCAATGAGGTGCACCAGGAATGCACCAGGAGCACCTGAATCCTTCTGCCCTAAAGCAAAAAGAAGGATGTTCTGCAAATGGTGGAGGATGTTCTGCAAATGGTGGAGGATGTTCTCAGCAAATGCTCTGCACAAGCAGAAAGTCATCCTTACTACAGGTTCCAAGTGTAACACTCAGGTCTGAGTCACCAATATTGCCCACCAGTGCCTGACTTTGCTGTTTTAGGGAGGGCAGGTGATTCTATCTGGGAGAGAGAAAAGCCCTGAAATTGCCCATTGCCAATGAGGTGCACCAGGAATGCACCATGAGCCCCTGAATCCTTTTGCCCTAAAGCCTCTTGCTAATCCACTTGCCCTGGATAAACAAATCCTTACACCACAAGGCTGAGAAAGGAACCCCCATTCAGCAAATGGCCAAAAATATTCAATATGTCCTTCATAATGTTCAATGGTAAAGCAGATTTTGCTTTATCCCTCAGGTGATTTATTTTTTCCTCCTCTCTGGTTTGTTGGATTGACATTTTTTGGGCTTTGGGGTTTTTTTCATTTTATTATTAAATAAAATTACACATTTTTTCCTTTCTTCCTCCATGCAGTAGGATCTAAAATGTGCCTTTACATATTGCATTGCAAGATCAGTTCTGACTAACACCAATGAGTAAAAAAAAAACTACAATAAAATTAATTTTATATAGCAACAAATCAAAGCTATTTGAAATATTCCTTCAAGTAAAAACTGCAAACAAAAGGTTTACATACTCCTACGTAGAAACACTTAGATGACACTAATTTGAATATAAAACCTCATGGAAACAAGGATTAAGAAAAGTGAAACCCCATTTATTAATTGAAAATGTGACATTTTCATACATTGCTGGAAAGATATATTTTTAATGTATCTGTATGGCTGCAAACAAGAATTCTGTCTGGCACCCTCACTCCTGATCCTGCTCCTGCATTCACTGATTTGAAAAAAACCACAAAAGCCATGTAAAACATACCATTCATTTTGTGTTTAAGCTTATGTCTAACCCTTATGTCTCACCCTGAACTCTGTAACAATTAAAGAATCCTGTATTATCTTCTTGGAAAGGCATTTCAATATTCCTAAAAATATCAAAGTTTCTAAAATTAAAACTGCAGCTGCATTGTACAAATAGCCTCAATATGGATTCAACAAAAGCAAGAAGGAAATCTGGCACATACAGACTATTATGAAGTGCTACAGAAACAAAAAAAAACAAAAAAAACCCAACCCTTTAGAAAACATCAGACCTCAGGAATACCAAATTGAGAGGAAATATTCAGCCTGGAGTCATATGGGGATTATCTTGAGAAACATCTACACACAAAAAGCCCCTGAAGCAGGCATAAATCAGAGAACTACACCCAACACATGATAGCCATTCATTCTCACAGGAAGAGCACATTGTGAGCAGTGTTTTGAGAGACAAAACAAAGTTCACAGAACAGGGGAATATTGGGAAATAGATAAATCAACACTCAATTCCATTCAATTTTTCATCTGGCTGCTGAAGGTTCAATACTTAATTAGTTTATTTTATTATTCACGTGCAATACAATGCCAACCATCATTTTTGTTGCATTTTGGGGGGTTAAAAACCTGTAACCCCAGAGGTTGGGTGTTTTAATATCTGGGACAGCTGCAAGATATGTCCCTGAAATTATCTTATCTTGATTTTACAAGTGATCTTAGTTTATGCACTCAGTAAAACTTGTCAGAATAGTACCAAGTTATAAGCAGGCAATTGTGGTTCTGTTGGAAATTCAAAAAAGCATCTTTGTTACTCACCACATGTGATGAAGCACAAGTACAAAGAACTTAAACATGAGATAGACTATGATTCTATTAAGAGATTTTGATAATAAAAATATGTAACATGCTAATGCTTTGGATACTAAATATTTTTTTTAAAAAACCTATTAATAGCAATGCTAAAAGCAAAGATTAAATGAACTTGAATCAGTACCTTGAACAGGAATTTCTGCATAGCTTGGTCTTTTGTCTGTCAGTGTAGCAAGGGGTTTTGAAGCTGAAATTGGCCCACTTATGGAATGCCTCTGAAATGGAAAAATACTTCTGTCAGACATAACTAGAAGGTAAAAAAAAACAAAACAAATATGGAATTGCAGAATTAGCTTTAGTAATTCAGATATGACATTATTACTAATTTTAAAGAACTACAATAATAAAGGAACCTTTGAAATTTTTGCCGTCTTTACTTAAAAAACCTTTACTTTTTCCAATCTGACTATGCCTTGAACCTGTAACATTTACTTTAAGCTGAGTCCTGTTCCTCAGACCAATGTTAAAAATTAAGGCTGTGAATGCTCCTGCCGTTGGTGTATTAATTCTCACCTTCATTTCTATTTTGTTTGAACAAACCTGTTCTGGTTAAACTTGATGTGTTTATTTAAACCCACAGAACCCCCTACACAAAGCCAAGGTTTCAGTGCATGATCTGTGTTATTAACATAAGCTTTCACATCTTTGTGCCTCTTCCTGGAAATCTGGGAGAATGGTGCAGTGGGTACAGTGACCCAAAGCACTCTTTGATAAGAAAAACACCACTGAAAAAATGGGTTTTATTCAGAATGTCAAGAGCTTTTGTTCCCACATATTTAACTGAGATGCTCAGGGAACAAATGGGGAGACACATTTTATTATTTGTCAAAGATGTAATAAAACACAAATTTTTTTTTTGCCTTCTCAAGTCACTTCAATTTTTGTTCTCCTCTAAAGAGCTATGAACTGAGCATTTAGTTTTCAAGTTTTATATAAATATTTAGCAATATATGGCTTTTAGCAAGCACAAGATCACAGCTGTGTTCAGGCTTGTACACACAATTCAGTAAGCACTGAAAAGGACTAAAATAAGCATTTTAGTCTCACACAGTGAATTGTACAAAGCAATAATTACCCTCAGAGTTACTGAAACAGATTCAGTTGCTGAACACTCATGGAGGATCGCCCACAATTCTTTCAAATTAATCATTTCAAAGAGCCTATTGCAAACTACAGTTCATTCTTTATTCACCCTGTCCTTTCTATTAGATTCCAATATTTAATCATAATCAGTCCACTAATGTGTTTATCCTGAAAACTCTTTCAGGTCTCCATCTGGCCCAAGGTTAAATGAGTCTTATCTTCACAAAATACTAAAGGTCAGATGTTTCTCACACCAAATTATGTAGGCAAGAGAGACAAATGCAGAATTGTGATTAAAATGAGTTAACAGTATATACTTTACAGCACCCCACAGCACAGGCAGGATTACAGGGCTACTTATTCATCAGTTAGAGTCAAACTGGAGTTTTGCTTTTGTGCTAGAAACCAAATGGAGAGAACAACTGCTAAAGGACAGCATGAGGAAATTCATCACTTCATACATCCAATGTCCTGTGTACACACACAAAGATTGTACCTTTAAATGTGCAGGTGTGTGACTGTGAGCCTTGCACAGAAATGCCCACAACAGCTTCCCCTCAGAGCTGCCATTTCACACTGACATCACCTACTTAAAAAAACCCCAAAAATCTCCTAACTAAAGGCTATGAACTGTCTGGTTTTCGGCTGTTTGGAGGGCCTGGAAAGGCCCGGGGTGGCCTTGGGCAGCCCGCGTTTCAAAGGACCAGAAGAGGCTTCAGTTCTTTTCTCGGTCTCGGTGTTTATTAATTGTTTATCTAAAAGATTTTCTCTCAGCCCGACAGAGCTCTGCTCAGCAGCCAGCCATGAGCACACTCCCCTCCCCTCCGGGCGGTCACCTATCTTTATACCCAAAGTTACGTGTACAATATTTATCATTTTTCTCAATACTTTTCACCTTTATTGCCCGGTGCACTTTTAGTAACAACCAATCTCAAAGTGCCACCATCACCACAGAAGATGGAGGAGAAGAAGAAGAAGAAGAAGGACAGGACACGCCCCAATTCCTCCATCTTACTTCTCTAAACCCCCCTGTACAGAAATCCTAAACCCTGTGTTTCACCCTCTAATTAACCAATCCCTTCACCATTCACCCCGGTGAAACCCTCCTGTCCTCATACAGGTGTCGTCTCCTGTGTAGGATCAAAGTCCAGCCACCAGACACTTCTGGAACATTCCAGGACTCCCGAGCCCCCCAAGGGTGGTCTCGGTGGCTCAGCACCTCAGGCCTGAGGTGCTGAGATCCCACAATGAACTGTACCAAAGTGAGCCATTTCAATGCCTTCCCCACCCCAGGAAACAGCTGAAATATGAGGCTAAAATAAAAATATTGAATTTTGGTTAGCTTTGGGACTGGCACTACAGAGACAGGGGAGTACAGAGCTTCAGCCAAGACACACAGGTATGTACAGAGCTGGATAACCATATACATTTATCCCTTAAAACCAAACATCCTTTATGGAAATTGTCTGTGGGAAGTGGCTGCATCACTCAGCTGACAACTTGCTGTACATTGCTCTTGTCTCTTTGCAATAAAACAAAGTGGTTGTCTCTGTTCCTGTTGGCACAGCAGACAGGGCTCCCTTGCACTGTTTAGTCCCTAATTCCAAATCTCACAGCTACCAGCACTAACACAGGGACTGATGCACTGCAAACCAGAGGAACATGGACCAACTGATGCTTATCTATTTTCACCTGCCTTCATCCATGTAGCAGTGCAAAAGTGTCTGGGAGATGCTTTAAATTTGAAACAGAACTATGGCAGGATGAACTAATCCCTTCAAATATTTGGCTTCTGACTTCTCATCCTTGTGTCTGTTGTCAGCTATGGAAGGAAACACAACCATGACCACTATCCAGGGACCTCCTCCTGATCACTTTGCACTTCCTGCCAGTGCACCTGCACATGGCCATTGCAGAACAAACAGTTCTTCACATATTAACCAGCTAAGGTATAGGAAGGCTTGGACACTAAACTGCCTGGACCTTGGAAGTTGATATGCTCAGATCAAAACAGGGCATTCAATGGTAACCTGTAAATCTGAAACCATGTGTGTTTCAGGGCATTCAATGGTAACCTGTAAATCTGAAACCATGTCTGTAACAGGACATTCAATGGTGACCTGTAAATCTGAAATCCTGTGTGTTTCAGGACATTCAATGGTAACCTGTAAATCTGAAACCACGTGTGTTTCAGGACATTCAATGGCGACCTGTAAATCTGAAATCATGTTTGTAACAGGGCATCCAATGGTAACCTGTAAATCTGAAACCATGCTTGTAACAGGACATTCAATGGCAACCTCTAAATCTGAAACCACGTTTGTAACAGGACATTCAATGGTAACCTGTAAATCTGAAACCATGTGTGTAACAGGACATTCAATGGTAACCTGTAAATCTGAAACCATGTGTGTTTCAGGACATTCAATGGTAACCTCTAAATTTGAAACCATGTTTATAAGAGGACATTCAATGGTAACCTGTAAATCTGAAATCCTGTGTGTTTCAGGGCATTCAATGGTGACCTGTACATCTGAAATCATGTTTGTAACAGGGCATCCAATGGTAACCTGTAAATCTGAAACCATGTGTGTAACAGGGCATTCAATGGCAACCTGTAAATCTGAAACCATGTGTGTTTCAGGACATTCAATGGCAACCTGTAAATCTGAAACCATGTGTGTTTCAGGACATTCAATGGCAACCTGTAAATCTGAAACCATGTTTGTAACAGGACATTCAATGCACACCTGTACATCTGAAACCATGTGTGTTTCAGGGCATTCAGTGGTGACCTGTAAATCTGAAACCATGTGTGTTTCAGGACATTCAATGGCAACCTGTAAATCTGAAACCATGTGTGTTTCAGGACATTCAATGGTAACCTCTAAATCTGAAACCATGTGTGTTTCAGGACATTCAATGGTAACCTGTAAATTTGAAACCATGTTTGTAAGAGGACATTCAATGATAACCTGTAAATCTGAAACCATGTGTGTTTCAGGGCATTCAATGGTAACCTGTAAATCTGAACCACATCTGCTTCAGAGAGTCCTCCAGCTACAAAACAGAAAATGCAAGTACCCAGGGCAAGCAGCAGATATATTCCCCTGTCCTCATATTCCTCCCTAGGCATGTGCTTTGGTCACTCCCAGTGGCATTCCAGACCAGCTGAGCTCTGGGCTAACCCAGCAGGGCTGTTTTCACATTCTGAAGAGCATTCTCTTCATACCTCCCTTCCTAAATTGCTTTGCAGTGCTGCTAAGAGCCACAGTAAAACACAGCTATGTTCCACTGCAGGCTTGGACCTGAAGCCACAAAGGGTTTTGTTTGTTTGTTTTGAGTTGCAAAATATATCCAAGAATCTATCTCATTATACATACACACAGCTGTAAAGAAAAACAAACCAAGCAAACAAAAACTCTTCAAGACTGAGGAAATTCATTTCACAGTCCAAAGACAAAGCACATGGTTGATGCCTTTGTACTTGGACAATGTTTTTTACAACCAATCCATCTTGTGGAAGTATCAACACTGTGCCAGTTTCTCAGTAGGTGCCCATGTAAATATTTCCCCTGTGACAGCATTTAAGAGGAACAGAAATCAATGATAATAAACACTGCAACACCCATACAGAGATCCACCTTTCCTCAAAGACCTTAAACCACAGATGACTTCTATAAGGTGGGAGCCCATAGTTCAGCTCACATAGTGATTACTTATTAAAATCCTGCTTTTCAATTGCAAGAGAGAACAAACAAAAATGTTTTTTAAAAAATTACATAGAATGCAACAGTAGAAAGTGAGGCAGCAATATGAAAATAAAGAAAACTCAACCCCCTTCTCTCTTGAGCAGAAAATATTCACATAACTGAGGTCATGAAACCCAACTGCCTTCTGGATAATTACAAGCACTTTGAAGAAACCACCTATCTTCAGAAAGACAATAGAAGCTGTTTTTATTTACACACCCTTCCCTTTGTTTTTCAGGCAATGTTTCCCACTAATGAGCATCCAGCTGTTAATGACTTGGGTCTATACCAGAAGTTGAATTCAAAATTCAAGTAATTCTGGCAGATCAAGAACATCAAACAAGAGCTGTAAACCTGAGCAGCTTTGCAGTATTCTAAGAGATTACTTTGGTTCATGGTTAATTTACAGGTAAATAAAGTGAGATAAGCCTTAGGCTTCACCAAAAAGTCTTCTGTCTGCCAAAGGTCTGGTTCAGCCCTTTGGAACATGAGATTAAGTCTTCCTCCTCCTCCAAGAGCGCAGAAATAAACAGAAATATAAAGCCAGATCAATAGGAACAAAACATCTGTCAGCAAACTCATCACATTTAACTAATTTAGAGAACTGCTGTCAAGAGTGACTGAACCACAAGAAGAAGCAGAAGCTCTCCCAAGAAACCATTTAATTCTTTCTCTTTGCTCTAAGGCTATCTATTTGTTTCATGAAATTCACTCTTAAATGAATAAAAGCTGCACTAGTCTGAGAACAGGAGAACAGCCAGTCTGTTCCAGGTATTGTTCCTTGGGGACTAAAAGCTGATATGGCCACAGAGTCCTCAGTTCAGGCAGAGAGAATGTATTACCAAATCATTACCCTGACCTACAGTGAAAATCAAGTTTTGGAACTTTGGGATAGCAATATCTTGATGGCAACAGGAGAATTATGGATATTAAAGGAGTAAAACAACATGCATTCTTTGACTTTTCTTTATGAACCTGGTCCCATCTGCTTTGTCCTTAAACTTGTTGGATTCTGCCAAAATCTCACTTCACACAGCAAGTGAGATAATAAAGCCAGCAAAGATCTACAAAGCTGAACACCAGAGTCCTGCCAATGCCATCTCAGTGCACCCAGGCTGCTGCAGAGCTGAGCAAAAGCACAAAGCTTCAGAGGGGACAGCACAAAACACACAGCACCATCACCCACTGGCCAAACTCTGCCAGTGCAGAATGAACACAGAGCAGAAATCTGCAATTATTTCCATCCTGCCTGTAAGCCTGCATTGAAAGATACATTTACACTGATGATTGCTGACAGACTCTGCACAGTCCTTAGTCCACTGCCAATGGGATCACTGCTGTTTCCCTGCCAGGCACAGGACTAAGAACTGACAAACTGAACTCTAAAACTAAGGAATGCAAATAAAGTCTTCCTCTCACGCTTTTTAACAGCACAGGAATAGCAATGGTTGCAAATATTTAACAAGAACTTCCAAGTTCCCAACGTGGTTCTCAGTGAAACACTTGTTAGACTGAACAGTTTAGTAATTACTTACTTAAGGCAACATTTTATCATTATTTCCCCAGCAAGTCAGCCAATATTTGTATGTCACCACCTGTAGTTTCACACAATCTTCTTCACAGAGAAGGATTAAGTGCAGTCATAAAACACCCACCTGCATGGGGGATACAGCAGCAGCTGGGGGAGTTTTCATGGGGCTTGGGCTCAGGGGAGTGCGAGGAATTGTGGCAGCAGCAGGGCTTGGAACTAGGAGGAACACGGAAAGAAAGCCATGGTGAGCACAACACTGCTCTGCAGTGCAACAGGAGACTGCTAAAGCCAACCCTCACCTTGTGCTTCACATTACCAGTTCTACCAGATCACACTCTCAGAATTTCAATTAGCAATTGACTGAAAAGTCATTTGAAAGTATGCCTACACATTTACTCCCCTGCAATTACCTTCATTTGCTGTCTTTCCATCATCCTTGGTAAAAGCCTGAGCTGGCTGGGGGTGGACAAGGCTAAGGTGCAGGATACTATTACCTTGGCAGATGTAAATCATGGCATTACTAGCTCTCTGATCTTCACACAATTAAAGAGATAGCAGCAGTTCCTGGCTCTGCTGGTAATACAAGAAAGATAAACTCTATCACCTGCTTCTCCTTTCTAGCTTCTAATCAAAGTCCACGAGCACTAGATTATTATATACCTTAAATTTTGGGATTAAACGAGTAACATTTTTAGCAATGTATGAAAAAATTCTAAATTGGTGAATCAGTGATCTGATGATTTAACAACATGATCAGACAGGAATGCTGAGGAAGAAGGCAGATATTAGCTTGAAATAAAAGATTCCAAAGAAGGGAGAGGGGATTTGTCATTTAACTAAACTAACTTTGGCAAGAAAGCACCTTCCTCCACTAATAAATTAAAAAAACTTTCTAAATTAACACTAGAAAAGTAAAAAAACCTGTAAATACCTGTGAAGAACACAAGCAAGCATGGAAACAGAAGCATTTACAGACTGGTTAAATAACAGAGATGGTTCTGGATCTGAAATTTCCTGGTTCTAAGCAGTGGAAAGCAGCTTTGCTGTGCACAGTACTGCACTGGCTCTGCTAACTTAGTCTGCTTCAGACCAAGCTTTTATACATTAAATTTATGGTGACTCTGTTGGACATGAAAGACCTGGCAAGGGAAATACTTTAATCCTCACAAGGTTTCATATGCAGCTAAAGGTGACACCCAAGTGTTTCTCATTTCAGAATAATTACTTGGACTCCTTATTCTGATCACCTGTGGAGAACAACACCACTTCCTCCCACAATCAGAATCACAGCAAAGTCCATTGTCTCAAGAGTGAGACTCCTTCCATTTTAGAGAATATCTCCTATATCTTTCAATAGGTGATACTGGCTGGATCTTACTTTTAACTGTCATCAGAGCTCTGAGTATAAGACATAAGTTATTAAAAGAAATAAACTCAGCTCTAGCTATTACATGGCTTTTAAAATGCTTAATTTGGAACATTAAGTTCACATTTTAATAATCAGGCTGAAATCAGCTGTGCTCCCAGCTATAATTATGTGTGTCATATGTGTTTATGTATTTCTAATATACAGGAGCACTGAATCAAAGCATCCAGCATATGAGTCACTGGCAATGCGACAGCAAAGGGAAAAATAAAGCCGAGACAAAAAGGGATGCTGGCACTGAAGTGCAGTGAACAATGTGTGCTGCAGTGTAGTAAACCCCTCAGGTTTAGCCAGGGCCCCTTGGAGAATAGAATGCTGACACAGCGGCAAAGAAGTTTCCTGTCTCCAGGGACATCCGCCTTGTACCTTATCCCTATAGCCATGTAAGGCAATATTGTGTTAACCCTACTATTGGTCACTTATGGTCACTCTAACACCTTTGCCATTGGTCAGGATTGGATCCAGGCCAAGGGTATAAAAGTAGCACACTGTACCCCTACTAACTCGGAAGAAGAAGAGCTGAGACCCTTCACAGACCCTACAATAAAGCCACACTCGTGGAACAGCCAGCGCCTTCTGCTTCTCCTCTCTCTACCGTCTGCTGGAGCCTTAGGCCAAGGGAAAAGCTACCTAGCAAGCAAAGCTGAAATCACAAGAGCTGCCTAAGCACTAAGAGCTGAATATCTCCCTGCTTGCTAGGGGCTGACCCGCGGCCTTGGTCTGAGAGCGAGCTGGCTTCTGGCACCCAGTCCCCTTGGGGACTGAGCTCTGGAGCTGTAACAGCTTGCATAGGATAAGACCAAGCAAGGCTCATTTACTGCAGTGCAGTTGGGGTGGATGGTTCAGCCAGGACAGGGTGAAGCAGCCTGGCTGGGAGCCATCAGAGGGGCAGAGGCAGCCTGGGCACTGCAGGACCCACCTTGGGAGGAGGCGCTGTCGAAGGACTTGATGAGCGTTTTCACAGTGGGCGTGGGCTCCGAGGAGGTGGAGGATCGGCGGCTCAGGCCCATGCCCTGTCTCAGAGCTGCCAGGTCCCTCTCCACCGCGTTCATGTAATTGTACACCCGGCCACGCTCTTCTTCCTGCCTGGAGTACACGTGCTGCTCGTTTAGGGCATTCAAAACACATTTTAACATGCAAAGGCTTAAAAAAATCAACACAAATTGAAGCTGAATGAAAATCTATGGTCCAAATGGGTCATTACATTAGCCTAACTTTCTTTCCATTGTAATTCAGAAATAGGTTATCAACTCAAATTTTCACTGTAATTTCTTACTACTTGTCAGCAACAGAGCTCAGCATCTGGTAAAAAAAGTCTATCAAATCAATATTTGATATAAAGCTTAATTCCCACTCCTACTCACACACACGGATGGAAAAAAAATTGAGACTTAAGGATTTCATCATTCCACATGAAAACAATCATCTCAGAGGGGAGAATTTTTTTCCACCTGAATAAATGGAATACAATTTAATACTAAGGATGTAAGAATATGTTCCTGGTGTACATTTTTAGGTAGCATTAGCTTTTCTCCAAATTTCACAGCCTGTGAAAGGATCTCCTATCCTCCTAGATGCTGGGCTAAATGTAATGTAAATCTCACCAAATTCCCATCCATGCAGAAAACAATTGTTTTATATATACACACATCACAAGCATCATTACTGTAAACCATATACAGATCTGACCCCTAGAGACAATCTAGTCAGGATTCAAATGGTGCTGTCCAAGATGTTCCTATTTGAGGACTTTATTACTTCTGGAAGATATATAACTCAGCTTCTAAATATCTGGAGCACCTAATTCAAGCCACAATTTGGATTATTTTTGTTTTTATATAGAAAGCACCTCTAATTATCAGTGGAAAGAAAATAGAATAAGTAACATGCAGAACTAGATGAAGGTTTCTTCTCAGGTAAAACCCAGCTGTGTTTTTAACCACACCAAAAGACTTGATTGCTAATAAAGAAATATTAATGATGGTACAGGAAAGCTAACACTGCTTGTTTTTCACACTGTGGGAAGCCAAATAATTTTAAGCAGTTTAACTGGAAAAATCCTCCACTCCAACTTAGTTTTGTAAAACCCTGGGTGGGTTAAGTATACAGTATAAAGAAACAAATACTGCTGTTGTAAAATGCTGAAAGCTGTAGGGGGATAGAAGATAAGAAAATAAAGATAGTGTAGAAAGCAATCTTACCCCTAAGGAGTTGCAGTGGGCCAATTATCAAAGATTAGGGACAGCCTGACTTTACCAGGCCACAGCTGTAACCAGTGAGAAGAAGCCATAAAAGAGTGGAGTGGTTGGTGAGAACTGGAGTCAGGTGGTGACTTTGTGAAGAAGAAAGAGCCAGTGCTCTGAGGAGCTGCCCACGAGAAACACCAAGAAAGTGTGAAACTTTTGTGACAGGAGACAACAGCATGGAACCCCTGTGATACGATGATAACACAGCAGCACAAAGCAGCTTGCTGAAATACAGATCCCCACAGTGAGAGGATTTACAAACTTCTGGAGAAACTGGATTCCAAAGTGCACTTTCCCTGCAGAAGAGAGCACCTGTCCCTGTTGTTATGTGCATACTTGCGAGACTTGATCTCCTCCAGCTCCTTGCTGAGTTTCTCGTTCTTCTCCTGCGCCTCGTGCAATCGGCGCTTCAGGTCCCCGATCTCCTCCTGCGCCTCCGACTTGATGTCGTTGGCAATGACCACTGCGGTCTGCAGGTCTGCCTGGAACTGCCGCCACTCTGCCGACTCCTCCTGCAAGCACCAATGTGCAAGTCAAAAATAAAAGTTATCTTCGTTATTCATACTTTTCCTATGCTGTTAAAGGAAACTATTTACAGGAACGACAGGGGCACTTGTTCGGTGTTAGGCAGAACCTAACTCACAAGATAAATTGAAGAGGTTTTGCTGGAAATGACTTTGGAAGTCATGAATTTCTTTTCTGGAGACAAAATGTTCAAAGTGGAGGAGAAAAATATTTAATATTACACTCCACATCAAAATACACAGGGAACATTTTCTCCTAAGCCCAACATCATATCTTTGTGACACTCAGAAATTTTTAACATTATTTAGTGTTTGTAGGTTAGTAAATATATTCCCATGATGCCTGTCTTTCAGAAACAATTATTTTATTGGCATTGTATCTAATGATATTATCTTTCCACAATTTCATAAGCTGGTCTGAAGACATTGTAAGCTGACAATTTATTGACTTTTTTTGGTTTTTACCTACCCGGAGTCTCCTGTGAAGATTCTTGATCTCTCTTTCCATGTCATGCTTTTGATCCTGAAGTTTTTTAACTGTATCTGGAAAAAAAGTTAAATTCCCTGTAAGATCTTAGTCAGGGATTTATTTACTTGAAAATGAATAACTGAAAAGACCTGCAAATGTTTTTGAAGACTTACTCAGATATTTTTATAACCAAAGACATCTGAAGAAACATGGTATGAGAGGGAATCATTTGCCAGAGGGTGTTAATAGGTACACGCTCCTCTGTGACTGGCAAGGGGAGCAGCATGAGCAAACTCACTCCTTATACAAATCCCAAATCACAATACTAAAATGACAAAGCAATAGCAAAGAGCAAGTAAACAAGGCAGGCAATTTAACATGAAAGGATCCTAAAAACATGCATGTCTGGGGGTTTCCCCTCCTCAAACACAGACTGCAGCCACAGGAAGCCTTTGGATTCCGTTTAATTCCTGCCACCAAGCAGCTGACACAACACCCACAGCCCTGGATAAAACTGAACCCGTGTCCCCAAGAATCTGACATTCTTGTCTATCAAGCTACTACTTGAGGTCAAAGCAAACTCTATTTACAGCAAAAAGCCAAGCAGTCTGTGAGAGAGAGGGTCCCTAAATGTGTCAGCAGCCACACAGGGTGCCCAGCCTGGCCAGCAGCAGAGTGTGGCGTCTGACAGACTGGCTGCTGCAATTATTCTTCATTTGTGACTTTATTCAATACACAAGCACCAAGTGATTGATTACTCCATTCTAAAAACTAAGCAACTAATGAAGCAGCATAAATTTCTAATCAGTGTGTCACTTCACTGGTCCTTGCATTCTAGGATGCTTTATTTCTGTAGCATTGTGTGACTGTAAAAACTGTTAAAATGATGGAGAAACTGACTAAATGCACTTTTTTGTTCAGGTTCATTATCCCAAAAAATATTTTCCTGTATATTAGCAATGCTCTTTCCTACAACATGACATTTAGGCTGTTTAATACACAAAACCTTCCTCAACAGCCCCAGGTACAGGGACTTTTAAAGTTAATTTCTTTACAAGAATTGTAAAAATGAAACCACAATAACCTTTCAAACTTGGAAAACTTGGAACATAAAAATTGACAGATATTCTGTATTTATCTCCTCCTTGTAAAACTGCCCATTTTAAGCTGCACCCAGCTGATCTTTAAGCTTTGAAGATAAGCCTAACACAGGGTGGGCCACTCAAATCTCATGCTACCATGATACTTAAGCAAAGCCCTCCAATTTTTAGCTTGTCTCTTGATACACAATTTGTTTGAGCTAAATTCAGAACCAGGAGGCCAGCTTTAGGCCAAAGTTATAAAACTTGCTCCCCCCACGTTTTCCTTTAACAAATCAAGTCGATGTTCATTTTCATTTTTAAAACAGTACAAAGAAAAAAATGTTTTTAAAAACAAAATTTGCAGTACTACTAAAAGCAAGGTACCTAAAAATAACCACAAACCAGAAACCACAATGCACCAAGTTAAAGCTTGTGTAGTGCCATTGTTCTGAGCTCCTGTGAGTTATGAAACGCACCATTAAATTTTAGTGTATTTATGCTTTGAAGTAAAACACAATGGTCTGGATATTCTGCAGGTACATAAATAATACAGAGCAGTTTAGAGCAGTTGTTGGAAACAGTGCTCTCTCTCCTCCCCAACCAACCAAGGAGACTAAAAATACCCCCCACAAACTGCAACTGAATTTGAAATGCAGTGAGAAATTATGACTAATTTTTATGATTTCACCTCTTCCACCAACAATAGCCTGAAAATTCAAGTAGTGAAAAGAGGGAGAGGCTGCCAGGTGGCACCTTTCCTTTCTGCATCCCTGCAAACCCCACATTCTTCTCTAACACACACAAACCCTTTCCTGCTCCACTGCCTGGATTTTCAGCATGGCAGGACAGGTACTTCCACCTTTATCCAGTCTCCTCCTTCAATGATCACAGACAACACAGGAGACTGAGATAAAAGAAAAAGTAACTACATGTTGGGGTAAATGAAGAACAAGGAGACTCTTCTGATGAATGAACAGGATAATTAAAAATGGCAAATCAGCAAACTCGTGTTTGACTGCAGGATGCAATTACATCTACATTTCAGAAAATTATATTGATTTAAGCCACAGTTTGACAAGGCCTTGCCTCTGCCTAAGAGGCAGAAAAAAAAAGATTATGGGACATGCAGATACAAATGGTGAAGAAAACCTTAACAGCTGGGGGTGGGAGGAAGAGTTTTGTAAGGCTACCAGAGAAAAGGTATCACGATGTTCTGTATCTGCAATTTTTACTAATTATATTATAACTGGCTGTTAGAATTTATCACTATCAAATAAAAATGAGTATTAACATTCAATTGCATAATTTCAATCATTTCTGGGGAAAAAAATATTAACAATATCCATGTGCAGTAGTTTCAGGAAAAATGACATGACAATTCCTGGGAAGGGACACTAAATTAAGTAATTCTGACACAGGCAGTTCCACAATGGACACTCTCACAGTTTGTGTACTGGTTTCACAGGCATGCCTTACACTGGGACAGCATTTTGGTTCTTTAGCACAGAAATGGCTATCCCAACACAACATAAATACACAGAGCAGGCACTGGGCACAAATACCAAAGCTCAGGCAGTTTGCAGACCAATCTTGCTTTTCAGCTCAACATGTCAGACAATATATCTATACAGCAAGAAAGGTGACTTTTTAAGGGTCTGCCATTAGTCACAAAACTAAAAATGTTAAAAAAGGCACAAAAAATGAACATCCTATTGACTTTTCCAGCACTTTGTTAGAAAAGGCCTAAATATGGTAAAGCAAACATTTCATTTCATAACTGCTGTCAAGATCCTTTTCAAATGAAATATAGCAGAATTAAAACTAACACTGTCAGCTCCATAAAAGAACTATTCATTGAACATTAAAAATATCCACCTTCTAGCTCACCTACACTTGTCCTAAAAATTTACTGACTTTTAGTTACAGACTAGGAGAACCTATGTGCACCTGTGCTAAGAGAACAAGCAATGATTATTTTTGTGCTTCAGAAGAAACCTTTGAGAAGTGGTAAGCTAACCTACAAATACATATTTTCTGCACATCAGGAGTCAAACTTTTCTGGGAAAAAATTCCCCACAAACTCTTATTAACTGCTTGGGAAAATAACAGGTTTCTGTTTCCCACTTAGTTACTGCAGATGACTCATGTGACAGCTGGGCTACCTGAGTGCTGCAAGTTTTTGGGAGTCAGGAGTGAAACCCAGAGGGAACACGCCATCTAGTGCAGTGTCAGCCTTCTCTCCCCACCGATGTTTCAGCTCAGCACAGCATGGAGGATATTAAACACTGAATATTTTAGTATTTCTTAGACTTTTCACATAAAATAGAATCATGGAATATCCTCAGTTGGAAGGGATCTGTCAGGATTATCGAGTCCCAATCCTGGCTCTGCACCCCAACACTCCCACCCTGTGCCTGAGAGCATTGTCCAAACCCTCCTTGAGCTCTGCCAGCCTTGGGGCCACCCTGGGGATCCTGTTCCAGTGCCCAACCACCTCTGGGTGAAGAACTTTCTGCTATCCAACCCAAACCTCCCCTGACTTAGCTGCAGCCATTTCCCCAAGTCCTGTCAGAGTCACAGAGAGCAGGGATTGAAGACCACAGTGAGGTCACTCCTCAGTCTCCTCCAGGCTGCACAAACCAGGTGCCCTCAGCTGCTCCTCACTGGGTTTCCCCTCCAGTGAGGCCTTTTTAGTCCTGTGCTTCAAACTCCTCATCCCAGCAGGAAGAGCTCAGCTGCACTGACTGCAGCTCTCAGCACATGTGGATGCATGGCAGGAACATGCTGTGTGCTTTTCATCAATGCAATCTGCATCCTGCTGCACACACCAGAGATCCCTGTTTCTGCAGGCAGACATATTAACAGCTCCAATGTGACAGTTCAGTACCCAGATTAATGTGAAAAATGTCCCACTGGAGGTTCCTTGTGCCTCTTCTTGGTGTTTGAAAAGCCCACAGTGAAGCATGCACTAAGTGCTTGGAGTGTTTCCCATTTCTACACTACTATTTGTGTTGATTAATCATTAAATGGAATGAAGACTCACTCCCTCATCTATGAGGCATTTTTCTCCTAAGTGTAAAGTCTGTCTTTAATAAAATCTTTAATTTATAATTTCCCATTTTGTGTTTACAATTCTATTTCTTAAATGCTGTTTGTACTACCTGTAAATCTCAGATTTTTCACCATGTTCTATGCTGTCAGTACTTAGAGACTACCACAAAAAAACTCCTGTGAGAGGTTTAACTATGAACCTAAAATCAACAGTTTTCAAGTTGTCAGAAAAAAAAGCACTTTTTAAAGTTTATAGAATTCCTCGTGTGCCATCCTCTCTTACTGCCACTAGATGCCACTCTCCTTCCAGCACAGAACTAAAACAACAGCTTGCTTCATCCTAAGGATCACGTCAGGACATTGGCTGGTCCACATGAATTTTCCAAGACCAATGAATAACAAAGACTTTTGCAATTTTTGTTGAGAATTTTTCCCCTGGCAGAGGTTTGTCTGCCTGAATTTTCACCAGTCGAAATTAAATATCTGACAGCTGGTTTGTACCCACAAAGCAGAAGCATCTAAAAATCAGAGCTGCCTTGTAATGAGGTATTGCTGGGCAGATACCCAAATATCTACTTGACTACAGCACTGCTCCCTGCATGAGTGTATTTCAGTTAATGGACAAAACAAAACAAGTAGAAAACTGTTCAAACTTTTTGAGTTTTTGCTCAAAAATGACTGTCTTTTAGCACAGAAAGGGAAAAAAATTCAGAATAAAGACTTACAACTATTTTGTAAAGAGAAGCAGTGGTTGCCTTTCAAGATAAAGAAGGATTGCTTAGGGAAACAACACTCACAGCCATGTCTGAAGATACTGAGCTTGAATAAACAATTTAGTTTGCTTAAGACACCAACTTTTCTTGATAGCAGAGCAATTAAAAACCCTTTCTATGAATATTCCCTTGTTGTTAGAAGGAATCATGCTTTGGTTTTTTTGCTATCTTGTTTCATCTCTGAATGACATGGAAGACTAACAGATATTTAAATCCTCTAAGCAGCACTGTGCAAATGCAGCTTGCCAGGGTAGACTTGCCCGTGTTCTTAATTAGATGGTGACTAATTGCAGAATTCCAGCCTGTGGCAGGAATGTCTGAGCAGGTCTCCAGGATCAGAGAGGGAATAAGGCACAGAGAGCTAGACAGGTACACAGTAAACATGTTTTCTACCACATGTTTTCTACTTTGAAGAACAACTTGAGAATAGTATTAGCAGATTTCACATTTGTTCTCTATTCATAGGTTTTATTCCCACACCAGCTACTAAGTGGGTTTGGAAAAGCTAAGCCAACTTGATTCTTTTCTTCCCCTAGTGTGTAAGGATTCTGCACAACCCAGTGTGACTTGAATTCAGACATACAAAAGACAAGTGAAAATATTTTCAATATTCCAGTGTTCTACTTGAGCTTCCCTTAAATTATCCTTTCTCTCAAGAGAAATGCATAACACTTACTCTCCAAATCAGATATGATGAGATTGTCATGCAGCTTCACAGCACGGTGCTGCTCCACTTCATCCTCCAGCTCAAAGATGGTTTCCTTCATGTCACTCCTCTCAGTCTCCTTTTCATCCAGCTCTGTCCGAAGCTTTTCTAGAGTCACATTGAGATCCTCAATTTGTTTCTTGGCTTCTTCTTGGAACACTCTGTATTCATCTTCCACCTAAAGAAGAATAAATCTCAGTGGCATTTTAACATACTTTTTGTTTTGTAACTACCACACTTACAATCTATTTCTGCAAAGAGGAAAATACAGGAGAAATGTAAAGTTTTGACTATTGTTCTAGTGCAACTCTTTTCCTGGGCCAAAGTTAAACTGTTTTATTCCCAGGCTGGATAAAGGAGCATTCCCAGCTACTCTCAGAGCATACAGGTAAAGCAACATCATTGTACCAAGGCTGAGGTTTCAAGAGCAGCTGATCCAATTTAACATCCAGCTGCCATGGAAAAGGGACAGGGTGGAGGGGAAATGTTAAAACTCTTTACCCTTCCTTTCTCTTGCCAAAATAAAAAAAGCCTAGTCTCTTGTGCATCAATTTAATGCTTGCTGGACCTGTGTGATGAGTGATTTCCTTAAGCAAGCGTGACATTTGTGTGTGAGGTGTTTTAGTGAGCTGAAGCAGTTCTCAGAGTCTGAAAAACAATTAATTTGAAAAAAAAACCCAAAACAGGGAAGGGAAGAAGTGGTTGACTTCTCTTGTTCAGGAGCAGGGGGGAGGCTTTTTTATCCTGCCTCACAAAAATGTGACATAAGTAACAGGCTGGGATCAGTGGCACAGGAACATTAACCCAACAGGGTTAAAATATAAATTTATATATATAACTATATATATATATATATATATATATGTATAACATATATATATATGTATGTATGTATGTATGTATGCATGTAAGTATGTATGTATAGGGTGTCAGAAAAACAAGAGAAAAGAGAAAATAGGTTGTGGTTTAGGGTGGGCAATGCTGGCAGGCACCAAGTTTAACAGACAGAATACCCTGCTCTTAAGTCATCTGCTTCAGTGGTTTTCATTTTAATAGCACTCTCCAACATTAATTATTAAAATCATCTTAGTATGTTTTTCACCTCAAATTACGGTTGATTCTAACAGGCTTGTGATCATGACTAACATGTTATTTTGCAGCTAATAAATAGTTCACATATTAAATTTGGTATAAATTGTCTCTTCAGGAAGATACACCTTTAAATGCACATGTAAAGTTACTAAATAAATTGTATGATTCTTGCTTTTATATGAAATTATGGTAAATACTTTTACTAGACATAGCTACTGCATAAATTAGAAATATTAGAAAACAGAAGTGGGAATAGTTTTGATCCAGAACCTAATCAGGACATAAAGTCTTGCAGAAGGTGTGCAATTTAAGCACTAATAGTAGAGTACCTTGAATACTGTTTAAGTTTGGACACTGAAATAACTTGTGGAGTTTAAAAAGTAACACTAGAGTCATCCTGTAGCTCAGTGTATCTATATAATTTTCTCAAATGCTGACATCATTTTCATAACAAAAGTCAAGAGAAAGTACTCAGTCCTAACACTACTGCAATCCAATTAAGCTCATAATTAATCTTTTACTTCTGAAAGAACTACAGAGGCCAACAGGCCGTTGTGTGATGGGATGTTAGGATGCAATGGCATTTTGGGCACTACCTTAGCAATGGCATCTTGCAGTCGGTTGGCATCATTGCGGGTGTGAGCCAGCTCCTCCTGCAGACCACTGGCCAAGCTCTCTGCTTTCTCCTTATCCAGCCTGACACTCTCCAGCAGGTCTTGTATATCTGATTTATCTCCAGAGTTGTGTATGGAATACAGCTCGGCCACTCTCTGCTTTTCGTGCTCCAGCTGAGCTTTCAGCCTGTTCATCTCAATCTGGTCACTGGCTACTGTGGCTTTGTACTCCTCCAAGGTGGATGCCAGAGCGGTTTTGCTTTTCTGCTCTGACTCGATGATCCGTTCCATGTGGTGATTCCTCTCTTTCAACGCCCCTATCATCTCTTGGGCCTCCTTGTTGTCTTGCTCTGCCATCTTCAGCGTGTTGCTCAGGTGCTGCTGAACGCCCAGCAGCTGCTCCCGCTCGAAGCGCGCGTTCTCCGCCAGCTCCATGTAGCGCTGCTCCAGCTCCATGTAGCGCCCGCTCTTCATGTCCTCGTCAATCACGTAGGAGATGTGGTGCTCGTCCAGGAGGGAGCGGAAATACTCGATCTGACGGCTGAAGTGCTCCAGCTTGTCACTCTGCTGGCACAAAGACTCCATCAGGATTACCTTCTCCTCTCCAAGTCTTTCATTCTCGCTGTTCAGCTCTTGTGTTATTTGTTGCAGATCTGCAAGCTCTTGAAGCGTGGCCTGGAGCTCCTCAGCTGTACTGTGTTGGTTCTCCTCCATCTGATGTATCCGTTCTGTCAGACAGGCTACGGACACCTCACTTGCATTGCCACTGCTTCCCTTCCTAGACCTTTCTATGCTTGGTACTCCTTCAGATTCTGAGGATGATGGAGCATCTAAGGCATCATCGCTTGATGTCAGTGGCTGATAAACTTCACTGCACTCACTGTCTAAATTATCCATGGAATTACTGTGTTGGTTATCCATGAGAGTGTTTTCATCCTGACTTAACAAGTCTTCCATCGATCCAGGAGCAGAACCTTCCACTGAAGATGTCAGAGTGCCCCCACCATCGCTGTGGTTGCCAGCTGTAATCTCTGGACTCAAAGACTGATAGCCAAAGAGCTTTTCAGAGTTGTCCAGCCTTTGTTCCAAAGAAAAGCCCAAAGCATTTAGTCTGTCTTTTAGCATTCGATTCTCATTCTTCAGCTGGTTGAGCTCTTCTCTGATGGCAGTGTTTTGTTCCTGTAACTGGAGCAGCGTAGACTCTACATCAGTTGGCTGATGGACAACAATGGCTTCTTTCTCTTCGGATTTCTCATCCCCCTCAAGATGATCTTCGTTGAGTCCCAGCTGAGCACGCATGTCCCTCAATTCATTTCTCAGATGCAAGATCTCCACATCTTTAGTTTTTGCTAACGTCAGGAGATCGTTCACCTTCGCTTCCAGCGCAGCTCTGTCGCTGATCTGATTGTCTGACTTGGACTTGCTCATGCGGACGTCGCAGTCGGGGTTGGCGCGGCCGCGGGAGCGCTTGGCCAGCCCCGCGTCGCCGGGGCCCTGCCCTGCCAGGGGCAGCTTCTTGCTCTGGCTCAGCCGGGAGCGCTCCCGGATCCTCTCCCTGGAGGAGCTGGACTCTTTGTTTCCAGAGGAAGTGCTACGTTTTGCTGTGGAACTTGTACCTGTGTGTTTGTGGGAAGTTAGGAACATGGATTTAAAATACTGTATCTGTCACAGCAGGCTGTGTGCTTTGTATCAGCAGCACAGTGGCTGATTGTCTGAAGCACACATTTATTATTAGCACACAAGCTAAATACATTTCATAGAAAATACTGGAAGTAAGCATTAACCCAACATCCAGCACTTTCTGCTTTCTGTATTTTCATCTTATTGCATAAAAATATAGATCATTACTCCTTTATTTCCAGATGGTTTACAGCTTTGCAAGCATTACTGAATCCAAAACACAGCTATAGAAGGCAAGACCTATTTCAATCCATATCAATAACACACTAAATGATTTCATTTTTCTCAACAGTTTCTGAAAGCTCTCTTACTTTATTTCTGTAAAGCAATACAAAACATCCAAAATGTTCATTGTAACAACTCATCTTAGAGATTTAGTGTTTGTGTCATGGGTTCTTTAAACAGACAATTTTAGAAAAATCTGTGATTCTCTAAATTAATTATATTATTTCATCTCGTATAATAGTTGCATAGTCAGTACTGAAAAAAACTAAAAGGAACACCCTCCAAAAAAGCAATTACATTATTAAAAACAGGAAAAGAGTTTAGAAAGTGTGTGATTTGATCATGGTGTTACTGGGCACCTCAGTAAGCAGCCTGAATCCTCAATACATTAAAAGAAAATAAAAAGCCCCCAACTTCCACCTTTAAGAATCAATATATCCATTTACCTGCAATGGTTTTGGGTTTGTTTTCTAGAGTGCTCATGGCTGTCCCTGGAGCTGAAGGTGCTGTTGATGATACACAAGAGTTCTTCTTGGCCTTGACACCGTTGGTCATGGTCACTCCGCCGCCACCAGCCATCCCTGCTAAGAGGTCATCGTTACTCTTAGTCTGAAAGAAAGGGAAGAAGCAGCTTTAAAACAGCTGGCCCAGAACTCTGCACAGCCAACATTTCTACTGCTAAAGGTTCCTTCAGTTTAAAAAGTACACATTTGACAAGTCATGTGTCCATGCAAGAATGCTGAAAAGTGTAAGTGTGCTGCACTGTGCAGAGTCAGTGAACTGAAATGGAACTTTAACTCCTCACATATGAGTGAGTATTGAAACTTCCCTCTCCCCCCAGAAATTCTTAATCTTCCAGTAGCAAGGAGAAAAATTTAAAAAAAAAAAATCAAATTAAAGCAGAGTAAAACATCACAGTGTAAAACTTCTCAATTTTGACTGGAAGTTTTCTTATGCATAAAAATGAAGGCAATTCTTAGATAATTAAACCACCAAATACCAGGAAGTTAGTACAATATCCTTCAATTGAGTATGATCAAGTATTTTCTGGTGGACAAATTCATAACAAAAAGCTCAAATCAAAGGAGAACAAAAATCAATCCAACATTAGCAAAATACAATTTCTAGCTAGAAATACTGAGCTACAGACCACTAGAAACTATGGCAGAGGCAGGGGAAAAGCCACTCTCACCACATATCCTTGCTGTGCTTTCAAGCTCTTTTCTAGGGAATTTTAAGAGATGGGGTATCTGTTTGATGGACTTTTTGTCTAACCTCATATGATTGTTCCTGAAACTACTGTTAGCCACAAAGCTGCCTGGAATGTGACAAGGCAGCAAGCACAGGATTCCCAACAACCAGCCTCCCAAACAGAGAATACATCTTTCAGAATAAAGCAAACTCTAGAAATACTAAACTCTTAAGTATTAATTGGCAGGCTTTATACTCTTTAAAATACAATTTTTCAAATGGTGAAAATCAAAATGTGCTCAACATTTTTCGCATTATATGAGGAAAAAAAAAATTAAAAGGAAACAGCTGTGCTAGCAGCATTCTTGAGCAACTGTATTATTCAGCTGGATAACACATTTGAACTCTCCTCCAACATCCCAGCTCAAAGGTACTGCTGAGGAGTTAACCAGTTGCTTTCCATCATGTCTGAAAGTTTGTAACTTCCAGCTCCCACACACATCCATGTTAAAAATTATATTGCAGACATTAAAATTCTATACATTTAGAATGAATGTACACTTGCTTAATTAAAAAAATAGTTGCATGTCAATCTATTCTCTACAGTCTATTTTTGCAAATGCCAATTCCAGAACAGCTGGAACACTGATCACAGCACTGTGGAAAGAGCATGGATGGGATCTGTGCTATTTACAAAGAGCAGCTACAAAACAAAAGGGAGCTTTGGGAGGAGAACATATTTGCTCTGCATGAACTGATAGAAATATAGAAAATTTACAGAGAGAAAAAACTATTTGTAAGGGTGAAATCCTCTAGGACAAGGATGTTTTTATTGAATCATGTCAGAAATGGTGTAGCCTTCTGAGAAGGTTTCTAAAAGGCTGGAAGAAAACATCACTCCAAGGATCCAGTCTGATGTGCATCTAAAGCTGCCTTTTCTGCTGTGGAAATGCCATTGCTGTTTGCTGTGCAAACAAAGCTCTTCCAAGGGCTCCTTCCTCCCAGGAGCCAGAGCAGCTCCTTGGTCTGCCCTGTCACACAGCCATGCAAACAGGCACAGGCAATGGAAATACAAATGGGAAAGCAAAAATATCAGAGGGCTGCAAAAGCCATAAAGCCCACCCAACTCATGGGTGAGGATGGGCTGAGCACAAACTACTGGTGTACAGCAACCCTGGTTTACCTGTGATCTGATTAGATTTTGTACCTAACAAACTCATTTTTTGGGCATGGGGGCACAGGGGGAGGGAAACAACCCAGTGCAACTATTGCCTAAACCCAGATATCACAAGAAGGCACAGAACTGATTTTCTGCTTTGCTGCTGGATCTGCCCACCCTCCTGCAAACGTGATGTTCAAACAGACTGTGAGCTGTCAGCATCCTTACCCTGCTGAAAGACTGGGGAAATTAGATTAAACTTTCAGACACTTACAGTGCAAGTACATGTTATCAAGCCAAATAGGTCAAGATGTGACTCAGCTTGAAGAAAAAACTCAAAGTGAAATGCACAGGTTCAGACATTACTCATCTGCAGTCCTTGCTGAACAAAGGAATTTAAGACAGCCATTCTTCTTCTGACTTACCCATAAACTATTTCTGGTCTAGGTTGGAAGGCACTGCCTCCTCTGCAGCCAATTAGTAAACAGCTTCTCAAAGCTGTAACATTATACTCTTGGCAAAGAAAACTATTTAGCAAAGCTTTGGAAAAATTACAAACCAGCAGCTCTCTTCTTAATGTTCCACAATGGCAACCATTCAGAACCTTTAAAATCAAAGTATTTTTGTAGCATATCTTTTTAATTGAAGTAAAAGCAATGCTGCATATTTATTAAACAACTTTTCCCATTTACTAAGAACTGTGCCATCCTGCTTAGCATAAGAACTCCTACATTAAAATGTGAAAAATTAGAAACTCTCATAATTAGAAATGCTCATCCAGACCTATTTTGCTTTTCTGTATAAAAAACCACTTTATAATTATACAATTCATATTCTGTTTTCCTCTCACCACTTTCTTTCAGTGCAACGAAACTTGAATAATGACCTATACAATTCATTTCATCTCAGTTTCTCAACAGGTATATCCTATTTACTGCATCTCATTCAAACCCCTTTATATATATATAATTATTCCTCCCTAAGATTTTCTTTGATGGTTGTTGTTGCTGCATTTGAGTTTTTCAAACATCAAACTTCACAACAATCTGTAATTAAGGTACTGCATTTTGCAAACAGAATAGAAGCCTAGACACATGAATACTGAAAACACACTCTAATTTTTAATATTCAAATATTGGTCTCCAAGTCCTGGCTTTTCAGGGACACTGGATTTTGCAATTTGTCTGAAGTACAGCTGCTGTCTAATTACAGCTGGGAATGTTAGCAGGATCACAAGCTCATTAGCTGAAGAAGTCAAAAAATAATGATCTTAAAAAGAAGAATATATTATTTATAGAGTATTTTTTTTGACAGATTAAAAGTGGCTGGCAGTTAAATTTCTGTACCAATCAAGTGTGTGGGGTGCTGAACATTCACCCAAGTGCTGGGCAAAGTGGGAGACAAAAACTGCAGAGAAGGAACCAACCAAGGGCATTGGGAAACACCCTGGGACAGGCTCAGCTCTGCTCAGGGGTGGGCCCAAGTTTCTTCCTGTGCTCATTGTCCATACATTTGAAAACTCCACAAGAAAGGACAAATGTATGGAACAATGCAGTTAAAGAAGCCTACCCAAAGCTGAATGTTGGCCTGTAGTTGTATCATAAAGGGGATGCTATAATTAAAAATAATGTTCTGTTTTGCAACATTATTACTGACTGAACCAAGACTGCTGTAGTACTGTATTTCTAATCTTTAACAGGAGCCTTTCACTCAATACCCACCTCAAAGGACTGAATAAATTAGTGAGCATTGCAATAAAGTTATTTAATGCCAGCTTTTATTTTTGTCAAAGAATATTAAATTTTAATTTAATAACACACACCAATTCATCAACTCTAAGAGAATATCCTACAGCCTCTATGAGGAAAACAATATGCCAAAGGTTTCATCAACAATATCAAATACAAAATCATATTTAAAAAGTATTTTTAAAAATGCAACTTCTATTGATACTTCTTTCAAGCCAGAAATTATGTCATTTGTCAGTACCAGTAAATAAAAAGCCCCAGAAACAACTAACTTTGTTATATAAGTACAGAACACTCAAAGAAGATTCATCACTATCATTAAGTCACACAGCTGGCACAACAGCACCATAACAAATAAAAGACATCCAAGTGTGTGAGTAAGCCTGGTTGAACATAAACCTGAGATAAGCCTCAGTAATCAAAAGAAAATTTTCATTGTGCCTCAAACTCATAAATTGTCATGAATTCCAATCCCACACCAAAACACAGCCAGAAGTGTTACTAATATAAGCAAAACTGTGAAAGCATACTGGGTCAAATCTGTTCAGAGATTACATCATCCTCCTCCTTTATCTCCCTCAGAGGAATGACATAAGAAACTTGATAAGTAAACTACAAAGGGCTTTAGTTGCTTTGAGAGGTTTCTAGAAATATAAAGTATGTAGTGTCAACAAGCATCAAAAGATTATTTAAAGCTAAGAAAACTGCAAGATGCATTGGGTGATGGAAGAAAGGAAGGGCACTGGGAGAAAACCTCCCTAAAACTTGGCTTGCAAGTTCATCAGCAAAAGTATCAACCATTCTTCCACAGAGGAAAAGGAAGAGGAGACAGGGAACACACCTTTTGACTTCAGTTACCCTCTACAGAGAAACCTCAGCTCCTACACTTGAATTCTGCATCTTTATTTGCCAGGCACTCCTGGATGCAGCAGGAGCTGCATCCAGCCACGTCTCCATGCCAGGAAAAGGAGCAGAGCAGAGCAGAGCAGGCTCATTCCATCCATCCAGCCCAGATGTGGCTGCTCCCAGGTGAAAACTCCTCAGTGTTTCTGATTGTTTTTTGGAAGCCATTTGCTCCTCCATACACTAAGAGAAAACCTCTACCTTTGAACTTGTTCTGGGAGCAAGAATCAACTTGTGAAAATTCAGCTCAAGCAGTACTTGAACACAAAGCAAAGGCCAAAACAGCCAGGAGAACTCAGCTGCACTGACCCAACTCAGATCTCTGATATATACAGAAGTTCTCATGTTAGATACTTCATTAGTTCTTTTTTCAGAATTACTAAATAACTCCTATCAAATCCCATTAGTCACTGACACCATCCAAGCATAACAGCAAACAAATAGCATTGGTCAGAGCACAACTTCCCCTCTGCTGCTCCTGCACAGCAGCCAAGGCTGCACAGCACCCTGCTCTCCCTCTCCTGCTGCAGAATGCAAGTTCAGCATCAATGACACACCAGATCCTGTCACCCTGCCCAGCCCTCTGGAACTACCCACATTCCCTCCAGCTACCCATGCAAACCTCCAGTCTAAGCTGCATTAAAGACAGGCCTGGAAATTCTACTCTTTTTAAAGCTTTATTTTAAAAAAATACAAATAATCAGAATGTTCTACTGGTTATTACCTTCAAAAGAGATGCTGATGTCCCAGTTTTGGAGAGTTTTGTGACTGCAGACACTGAGGAGCCGTTTTCTGGTTTGGCTTTTTCACTTGTTTGAGCTTTATTTACTCCAGGCACTTTGGGCACTGAGCCAACACTCCTGCTTGCTTTCTTCATTCTGGGCTGTCTGTTTATGATGCATTTACAAACAAATCTACAAGCAGAAACAAAGAGACTTTAAACATAAAATACAGATGAAAAGCAATGTCTTTTTTTATAATGTTCTATTTAAGACCAGACATCCAGAAGAGCAGCAAAAACCACAAATTAGAGCCAAACAAAATGCATGTGACTGACCAATGGTTTTTGCCTTTTCTTAAAGGGGATTTTTGCTAAGGACTAAGCTCCACTCCAAATTATAATAATTTCTTCTTTTAAGTTCTTGTTCCACAAATGGCATTGAACTGAGGATATTTTCTAAGTGACCCACGTAGCTGAGCTCACTCATTAGCCAGCAAAAGAAAGGCTTAGTAGGGAGCAATGTCCTTTATTCCTGACTGTGGGAAGGAAAACACTGTGGGAGTATTCAGGCAACAGCTTAACTACCAACAACACTGGATCTGAGAGATTACCAGTTCAGTGAAACAGCAGATGTGGAGAAAAAATTACTGTACAAAAAATCCAAACAAGTTGAAAAATTCAGATTCCCTCCAACCAGTTATTAAAAATCACAATAATAAACACATGGAACTTCACAAATGTAACACGAGTGGTGTGATTCTGAGGGTGACCTGCAGGAAGGAGCCAGAAGCAGCTCCCTGGGCTCCATGGCCTGCAGCGGGGACACTCCTGCAGCCTGGCCCTGCCTGCCAGCACTGCCATTCCACCCACAGGCACTGATGAACGCCCAGAAAGCAAAGCTGGCTTTATCCAAACCAGGAGCAGCCACAGCAGAAAACTGCAGGTACTACAGCAACAGCAGCTGATTCCAAGGAAGCACAGACTGACAGGAGAACAGCCACAGGAAGAACCTGAAGCAGGGGCTACCAGAAAGACCAGACACAGCAGGAACTTCTCCTCCTGCAAGAGGCAGAGCTGGCAGCTGTTTTCCTCATCACCCTGAGTCAGATGTCATGGGATGGAAGATTAAAAGGACAACATCCCCACTCCACTTTCAGTCTGAGGGAGTCCAGGTGGAAGTGAGTGATCAGGTTTATGCCAGCCCAGTATCTCACAGCTGACTGGAAACATGAAACACATCCAGTCATTTCCATCTCTTAAAACTGAAGCATTTCAAAGGCACAAAAAGCAGACTGATGGCTGTGTGCATGAGACATTTGATATAACACAGTGGTCAGAAGTATGAAATAATTAACACCGTACCTTTACACACACTCCTTCCTCCTGAGCACCATCTCAGCTGCACACAAGTACATTTCAATTCTGACTTTGATCAAGTCAGTAAAGCTGCAGGAGTTTTGCCTCCTCAGATCCCTAAGTACTGTTAACAGAAGCAACAGGAAGCTTCATCTTAAAACACTGAGAATATTTGTTTATAGCCTCCAGATTCCTTTAGTTCTGAAAGCTGCCACGAACAGACACAGAGAACTTTGTTTGCTGTTGCAGTTTCATCATCGCAATGTCAAAAATGCTCCAGTCCTGCCATATAGCCACAAGTAATCAGAAGACTTTCACAGAAGACTAAATAACTGAGAGATAATTTCAAATGAGAGACTCCTTAGAAAACCAAAACCCAAACCAGAAAAGCCCCATGAAGGCAATATGTTTATTATACACAACTAATATTAAGTGGCACAACTGCCTACTAGATTCCAGAAGCAGATGGTAACACTGGCTACCATCTAAGTCACCACACTTCTATTTCTTGCCTTTCTCATGTTTATGAGTCACTTACTTGTGCTTTTGATCTTATTGAACTGAAAACTAAAACTGAAAAATACTAAAGAGGATAGAGTTCTTTAGGAGAACTGGCATCTTTACCATTGAGGGTTATTTCTGATGTTTTACAGACATAAATAAATGGCACACTTGAGGAACAACCAAATGAAATTTCACAGTTTGTAGTGAAGCTGACTGCATTGAAAAATTTATCCCAAAGAAAAACTACAGAGCTGTGATAAATCAGTCAGTCAGAAGCATCCCTTTTTGATGGTCAGAGCTCCCAGGAGGGCTGGGGCACCAGCAGTGACATGAGTGTGACACATTCGGGCAAAGCTGCCATCCTTGCCTGGCAATGCAGATCAAGCAGTGGCCCTGGCTGGCACGGAGACAGCAGCACTGGCTGCCTGCAGTGCCCATTTCCATGTGTGCAGAGCACAGTCACCACCCTGCCACACCTGGCACAGCCAGACACAGCACACACCAGTTTGCATGCACAGTAAACACCGCTGGATCTGTTTATCACAGCAAGGAAGAATAACATAACCCACTGGGTGCATGGCCTCAAAGAGATGCAGGCTAACATTGCCTTCTGCAGAACAAACCATTTCTACTGGAATCAAGATATTTCAGGGGGCAGCAGTGACAAGACTCTGAGAACTCAAATGTTTCACTGTCACTGTAGGACACAACATGAGCACACACACTGCTGCTCTCAAGGTGAAGAAAAGGGAAGTTTATTTTCTGATTCTAACATTTAGAGTTTTCTAAAAGAGACAGTGGACTGGAGGGTGAAAGTGCCACCTCTCCAATGACACTGGACAACTGAACGGTCTATCAAATCTCTCTTCTTCTAGAAAAGAATGTAAAACAATAAATTATTTACAGAAAGTGTGTGAGAAAGTTTGCTACAAAAATGTAAACATCAGAAGGCTTAAAAAATCTTAAAGAATCAAAGTAGCATTTCTTATCCATGAGAAATGTTCCTGAAAACATGCCACAGTGTTTGCTTCAGGAACAGCAACTGCAAAGCAGCGATGGAAGCAAGCAAAACTCAACAATGTCAGCTAAGTATAAATCCTCATGTTTCATCACAGCATTACTTTGAAATATCCAGAAATTTGACACTCAAGACCAGTATTTTTGATTCACTGAAACTCAAAGTTAGAACCACATTTCCAGAAATAAAAGATTTAAAGATACACAGAGGACAAGAAGGCTTAGAGACCACTGTTCCTGTTTTAATTCCAGAGAAACAAAGCCTTAGCAGTTACTTTCCTAATGAAAGAAGTTTACACCATTAGAGTTTAAAAACTGAGAAAAATACACAGATGGGTCACACAAAAAAAGAACAAGATATCAATTAGCATTACAGGTTCTAAAAGCAGCTGCTTACTAAGAGTCCCAAAGAGAATTTATGGCCTCTCTGTGACAATTTCTCCCCTCCTGCCTTCTCCAGGAAGGAAAAAGAAGATGGGGTTTCAGCACTGAATACAGGAGACATCAATATTGTGTGACTGCAAGCAGAAAAAGCTCTGCTTCACCCAGTTCCTCCAAAGGCAGGTATGGTAGATAAAAACTACTTTTGTGCTTCTGAAGAACACAACCACATTCCTTAGGAAGAAACAGTATTAAGAATCAGCAACAATCTCGTCTCTGCCCAACAAGAAAATTTAACAATAAATTTCAAAATAAGAAATAAAACACTCTCCAACCAAAGGAAGCTTTCTGAAGAGTAACGTACAGCATTAACAATTCAAACGAGAACGAAAATATTATTTCACTATTGTTTTAAAAAGAAAATATTGCATCTAAAACTGTATTTTATCTTTTGCCCTAGGGAGAAAGAAAGAATTACTGAAGACTTCCTTTCCCTTTATACACACTTCCTCCTCAAAAAAAAAGGAAAAAAAGGCACTGCTAAAGAAAATAGCCATCAACAGGCAGAAGACGTTAGTGGAAAACATTTGATTAACGATAGCACAAACAGTATCAATTAATCAAAATGGAAAAAAGCCAAAACAACCAAAGTATCAGATAGAAAGACTACATTCCTGAAGTGCACTGTAACAGTTCCCTCTAACCTGTATCCCTTGCCAGGCGTCTCTCTTTCCACAGCACACATAGTCCAAACTCAGGAGGGCTCTCCCTGCTGCTGTGAAAGCAGCCTGGCCTTTATAGCAGCTGCACACACAACTGCATAAATAATAATTCCCAACTGCTCTGCCCAATGGCACGGCTCTGCTGCTGACTGTAAGCTGATATGATGCATGCAGGCAGCCAACATGCAATGCTCTCAGCATTACACTCCACAGCCCTGAGCAGGGCAGGGAGGGGTGATTCCTTACTGTGATTATTTTCATCTCATCCTTTATTTAATCTGCTTGTTTATGCTAATGTTGCTGTCACAAAAGTAAAGAGTAGTAGTTACAGGAGTACAGAATATAGTTTCCTGTGTCTGGAAGACAATAGAGGGTTGAGCAACAAAAGTATTTTTGAGAGGCATCAAGCAACACTACCTACTAAAAATAATGAATTATTAAGAAAATTATAAATTATCTTAGAATTATCTTTTAAGAGAAAATAAAAGAAGAAAGCAATCCCTCAAATGTGAGGCTACTGAGCACTTTTGGAAAATCAAATACCCAAGTTACACAAGAAATTGCTCACATCTTAGAGCAATAGAGTCAGTACACTTTCACTCTGTATTTGTGCAAATTCTTTGGTTTTGATATATTCAGGCTGACAACTTTGCCCAAATAATTAGGGAATGACGTTTTCAGGTCACTTATACAGTCCCAAAAGGCAGAAAAGCAAAGAGATTATAAAACACAGCCTCATCAACCCCATGTAAAACACAGACACAGAACTTTCCCAAGTCTCTGCAGACAAGACAGCACAGACACCAAAAAGCTTCATATTTGGAATATGAAATAAGTTATCTAGAAAGAGACACAGGTCTCCATATCTATAATTTCAGCCTGCAAGCTGTACATGCACTCTACAACAATGTCTCTGGCTCAATAATTCCAAAAACATGATATATAAGCCACTGGATTCCAGCAGCCCAGAGCAAATAGTGCATTTCTTTTACTGCTTAAGATCAAGACATCACTTTTAGTGACTTGCAAGTTTGCTGATGCCAGTGGGTAATTTAAGATACCAAGGATAACAGAGAGTCCATGGAATCACAAAAACCCTTATGAGACTAAGTGGACAATAAAAACAGCAAACAAAATTAAATAGAGGTAAACACAAACACATCTATCTCTCAGAGGAAAGCAACCTCAGCTTCAAATATAAATGTGGTCTCAGTGTATCATTACTGCTCAGCAAAACTCCAGCATTCTGATTCACAGCTTCATTAAACCATCAGTGCAGTGTGTGAAATAGGAAAAGGAAAAAAGCAAAGCAATCCCAGAAATTATTACAGAAGGGAATAGAGAATGGACCATAAAGCACAAATATCACACTCAACAAATTAATGTTTTGCCCATCTACCCACACTTTAATTGCTATGTGCAGTTCTTCTCTCAACCTCAAAAAAAATTCTTACAGATCTTAAAATGATCAAGCAAGGGGCAAAAATAAGATCAAAGGTATATAACAGCTCCCATGAGATATCTCACAGAGATCATGACAAAAGCCTATCAAATCTGGAATGGCATCAAGAAGGCAGACTGGGAGTGGCTGTTAAACATCTATTTGAGTAAAAAACTAAAACTAAAGACCAGCAAATTAATTTACAGCCAGATTCTAAATTAAAAAAAAAAGTGAGCTGTATGTTTAATGTATATTGTGTGAGGAGATGGGGAGACTGGCCATGCACAAGGCACAGAAATTTCCTAATGGCTGTAAAACATCTGAGCACAAAGGGCTCAGAAACCCCCCTGAGCCAAAACTAATTACAAGCTGGGAGAGCAGTCAGGGTAGGAGGGAAGATTTTGGGTTTGGGTTTTTTCCTGAGGCATCTGCCCCCAGCTGCAGGTGGGCTGGAGCTCCAGGTGGGCTGATCCCCGTGCCAGCGTGGGCAGGGCCTGCTCTGCTCCTGTGCTGATGGGAAAACACACAACTGTGGGGAAAACGCGCAGCTGAGGGGGAAACGCACAGCTGAGGGGGAAACGCACAGCTGAGGGGGAAACGCACAGCTGAGGGGAAAACGCACAACTGAGGGGGAAACGCACAACTGAGGGGGAAACGCACAACTGAGGGGGAAACGCACAGCTGAGGGGGAAACGCGCAGCTGAGGGGGAAACGCGCAGCTGAGGGGGAAACGCGCAGCTGAGGGGGAAACGCGCAGCTGAGGGGGAAACGCGCAGCTGAGGGGGAAACGCGCAGCTGAGGGGGAAACGCGCAGCTGAGGGGGAAACGCGCAGCTGAGGGGAAAAGGCGCAGCTGAGGGGAAAAGGCGCAACTGTGGGGAAAAGGCGCAACTGTGGGGAAAAGGCGCAACTGTGGGGAAAAGGCGCAACTGTGGGGAAAAGGCGCAACTGTGGGGAAAAGGCGCAACTGTGGGGAAAAGGCGCAACTGTGGGGAAAAGGCGCAACTGTGGGGAAAAGGCGCAACTGTGGGGAAAAGGCGCAACTGTGGGGAAAAGGCGCAACTGTGGGGAAAAGGCGCAACTGAGGGGAAAACGCACAACTGAGGGGAAAACGCACAACTGAGGGGAAAACGCACAACTGAGGGGAAAACGCACAACTGAGGGGAAAATATACAACTGAGGGGAAAAGCACAACTGAGGGGAAAATATACAACTGAGGGGAAAACGCACAACTGTGCACTGCACTGCAATACAGATGGAGCACACAGGGCTGCAGGGAGTCTTTTAGAGAGAAAAGACTTTTCTACTACTTTCTGTCTTAAAAATTCTGAACACCCTTGACAGTTTTCCATTTCAAGTTGTGGAATTACAAAAATAGGAATTCTGCATGTAAGTTATGCTATCCATCCACTTTTTTTAAGATGCATTTGCTATTGCTACTTTTTTTTCAAACAGAAAAGAGGAAAGACCAGAGCTTTGGGCAAGAATTGGCTGTTGCACACCTCAATTTCTCTACTCCTTCTTTGGAGAAAACTTCAGAGCTGTAGCTGCTGCAAGCAATGTGGAACCGTTGCAATACTTAACATTCCAGACAAGTGACAGGAACATTTACAGAACTCCTGAACTCACAAACTGTGCTCTAAAGGCCTTTTCATAACAAAATTAAATTATGTAGCCTTGTTTTCAAGCTCCTATTTCAAACAACTGCTATTTCAAACCACTGCCAAGGAAAGAAAAAACAACTGTTCATCAGCTAGCATGGAGAAACTGTTCTACAGGGAAGGGCAACACTGCCCACGACTTCCTATCAGCAGGAGCTTCTACACTGACTGCAGAAGACTTTTAATAAAAAATTTTGAAAAACAGAATAACAGACCAGGTAAATCCATATCTAACTGGTATCCATCATTAAACTGATTACAAAATATTCTATGTCAGCCCATTAACTACAGCTGCTCACAGTGCAGATCAAACACCAGCCACATCACTATAAAGTAGGGCTTGTTTCCTTGGTGTTGAAAATACAGGTAATTTGGTTACATTGTCATTTTTCACTACTTTTGGTAAATTTTACAGTTTCATCCAAATGTTAAGCCACACACTAAGAGAGGCAGCATATATCTATTTCCTGGGTAGCAATTGCACTTCTATGTCAGATCTTACATGCTTGAGCAAACAGCAGACATGTCAACCTTCCCTGTAAAACCCTTGGTTAGTACTCTGAAAAAACAGAGCTAACTCCTACAGTGACACTTGCTTTCCAGGAAAATAAAAAAATTAACACACAAATTTTCCCAGCCAGAGGACTGACCAGCTTTAAGCATAAACCCCAGTAATCTAAAAAGTGACACTTGATCAGTTAACTCCATTAATTGGAAGTGCTCTTACCTGTTATCCCAAGCAGGGTCTAAAGCAAGTGTTACTCCAAAAATCAACGACCTTCCAGTTCCAAAGGTGTATTTAGTGTCCTATAACCCTAAGCATATACTGTATTCCTCACACAACAACCAAAGTCCACTGGTAGACTGCTTACAGTGTTCATTGCTGTGATTCCTCCAGCCATGAGTCCTACTGACAAACTCATACGTGGAAATTCCCCTGGCACTGCCTGGCAGCACTTTCAAAACCAGCCCTGTCAATTTTAAAACCAGGGGAGTTGGTAGAACAGCACAACAAAAGGTGCAGGAGCAACACAACAGCTTCCTTCCCTTTTAAACTGGCTGGCTCAGCACACAACATTTCACTGCCATGTTCTCTCTCTCTGCATGAGCAGGTGACCAGTGGTGACCTCCTCCCTCCCTTTGGTGCACTAAATGCTGTCAGCTGAACTCAGATAGCAGCAGCTGCAGCAAAGGTTTCTGCTGCACCAAGCTCCCAGAGGAGCAAGGCAGGCAGCAGGCAGTGCCCAGCACAGGAGGGGGACAGAGAAGGGACATGCAAAATGCCATTTCAGAGGCAGACCAGTGGCTCCCAGCACACTGTGTGACAGGTAAAACCTGTAAGAGAAGTGATTAACTTAGACTGGGTCTCATGCTCATCCAAAACACTCCACCAGATCTTCAGTTCATGCAAAATCCAAACACTCCCAGTCCTGATAGCAGGATGGTTATGGTGACAGATCTGTTCTTACCAGCAGTTGATTAATTCTCAGCTTGAGGACTTTCTATTGCCTGGACATCTGGAGCTGGGAGGTGACTGAGTGCTCACCATGTCCACTTCACCCCCAACCTGGTCTGACAACATTCTTGAAGGCACTGCAACAACAAAGTCCCAGAGGACAGAGAAGCAATAAAGAGATTCATGACCTGAGGAGCTTCCCAGGCCCCAGGTGCTCACAGCTCTGGGATTCCCAAGCCCAGAAGGACCTTCCTGGTCTCAGATGCTCCAAGCAAATGGCCTGAATGGGAATGGCTCATGCACAAGTCAATCTTGCTAAGGCCGGGGGAGGGACGTGCCTGCTGGGGATTGCTTAAGTTAGTCATGAAAATAACTTAATTGTACCTTGCCACCTAAAGAGGCAGTCCCACCCCTTGCTCGGCCCTCTCCCTTCTCTCCATTCTAGAGATCACAGCTCATTTTTGATGAGTTGGTCTTTCAGACAGATCAGGGCTGATGTGACTCACCTTGTAATTGCTAGATACTATGCAAAGGAAGCAGCGGGACTGGGAACAAGAAGGAAGTCTCATCCTTTCAGAGATGGTGTAGCCCCAAATTTGTTTTAATTCCGTTTCAGGCCTCTCAGCAACAGCCCTGCTTTAAATGAACCTCTTACTGTCCCCTACCAAGCCACCAACACTTTCCAAGCCAGGGCACAGATGAACTGTGTTATTTTTATGCTATCACCACGTCACTAAACAGGCACTGAGGGGTCTGAAGCCTGGCTGGCTACAGATCTCAGTTCTGTGCAGTGGCCCCCATCTTTCCTCACCTCCAAGACCTGTCAACAGCACACTCATTACACAGTTTGAAGGCTTCAGGCCTGGCAGACACAGCCACATGCAAATCCTTCCTAAACACTCTGGTGTCACTATGGGAGGAGCAGTTACTGGCCCCAGCGTGGAAGCTCAAGGACACAAATTTGAGTCATATGGAAGAAAAGTCCTTGTGACAGCATGGAGAGGTTCCCATCTACTGGTAATTTTTTATTTCCCCAGGGGAAAAGGGTAGGACTATTTCTCTTCCAAATTTTATTCCAAGCCTTCCAGAAAAGGGTGAATCACCAGGCAGTTTATGGAGCTGCTGCTCCCTGGGACAGTTTGGTTCAATGCTGGAGCAATGCAGGACTCTACATGGGACAAAGCCTGGGAAAGCACCAAAATCCCAGAACAGCATCCCGAGCTGATGCAGCTGCTGATTTCCTCATGGAATGCCAAGGGCACTCTCCACTGTGAAACACTTTTAAGGTATTTCTTTGAAAAGCTCCTGGACCTCCAGGTTTCCTGGCAAACCTTTGATGCATGACTGAAGGCCTCTGAATAATTTTTCCTCCAGCAAAATGCAGTCTTCCCATTAAAAAAGGCTACACTGAAGTATTTTCCTTTAAATATCCTTTATATTACAACACTAATGTCCATAACTGATAGACTTAATTTTCTTCTGTAGATAGACACTACTTATTTTTTACAGACGTGTACATCAGAAAGATTTTGAGAAAACTGTCAATAAGTTTTTCTAACAAGAATTTGTATGATTCCACATTTTTAACACAGCAGATGTAGTTCTGAATATGAAACAAAGTGGACTGAAATTTTATCTGCACACTTGAATCTATACCCTTTAAAATGTCTTCACTATCTTACCTGAGTTTTCACAAACAGAATTTGCATTGTTTACAGCAATATCTATCCCAGCAAACTACCAAACCCTTTGGAGAACAGCATGATGGCACCTTTAAACTTTTCCAAAGTCCCAGGCACACCCATGCTGCAGGCTGAGGAAACCTTCTCCTGTAGTTTTATATAAAACCAGAAAGAACAGAAACAGTAATGGGGGAAAAGTTTATGTCACAAAGTTTTCATTTTAACATGACATTTCTTTATGACCTCAGCTTAGTTCAATCCAAAGATATTGCCACATTCAAGGACGCATCTCGTATTTACAAATCCTAAATCAAGAATAATTTGATGACAACAACTGTATGTATTTAAGAAGTTCATCATTTCCAAAAGAGACATTAATTGTCCATCTCATGTAAGCAGGTGCAGATACAAAGTAGCTTTGCACGATTCTGTCACTGAAAGGAAAGAAGGTTCTGGGTTTTTTTTTGTCACAGAAAGAAATAAAAACAAATCTAAAACTTCAAGTGTACACAGTTACTCAGATTTGTGGAAGGAATCATGCCTATAAAAGTAGCTTTGGTTTTCCTTTTCTCTTCCAGAAAAGCCTATATTCCTTCAGGGACTTGAAGGAAATATTTGCCATTAACCATTTAAAGTGCTGGTCACTTGTTAGGGAAGAGCAAATTGAAACAGGCAAGACCATTGTCTGAAAAGACACTGCACAGCAGATGCTGCTTTGAATGCACACCCATTAGCAACCCTCAATAAAAGAATTTTTTTTTTCCTAAATAAAAGAAAAATTTAGCTCAGTATAATCTGGCAACTTAGGAAAAAGAGAAAAAAATTAAAAATCCTATGGCTAAACAGAGAAAGTCAAACTTCAGCAGATCATTTTTATAAACTTGTCCATGTCACTTAAAACCTGTCCATCCAAAGCCAATATTCTAGCAGAGAAATACATTGAATTATTTCAATGCTGGAACACTCTCCAGCACCAACCCTCCCACAGCAAAGAAATTCTGCAGCCGAAGCTTCACGAAGGCTCCATCTGCCAAAACCACCGTGTGCTTTTAATTAAGAACATCCACAGCAATGCACTGGGAAGAACACACCAAGTTTCAGGGAGCAGCAAGAACAGCAGCACCCTGGTCATGCCTCCCCTCACCTCCCCAAAGGCAGAGCCCACAGAAAGCCCTTACTCACTGCAGGTACCTGTGCAGAGCATGAGTCCCACACTGAACCAATGACCAAAGCCAAGGAAATGCTTTCAGCATCCAAAACACACAAATATTTCCAGGCTGATGTCATCAAATACATCACTCAGTACTTCAACTCTACCTTAACTCTTTTTTACTATTATTTAAGTACTACATGTTAGATGCTGCGTTTATTTTCCTGAATAAAACTGCAAATCTAACCATTAGTTGCAGCCAGTCATCACCTTGGCTCTGTTCTGGCACACAGGGATGGAAATTCATAAAACTCATGCAAGATTTAGCTTTCAAAAATGTCAAACCAAGTTTTGAAGTAAGTAAAAACTTGTTATTTACTCTTCTGAAATTTTGCTTTAGTGGCTTTATAAACATTTAATATGCAATAAGTGACTTCTTCTAAATTTTTTTTTTTTGTATTGAAACCTTGTGGATTGACACCCTTCATAAAGTCTCCTTTCACCTAACTTCAGAATTTATCCTTCTATTCTTCTTCCCTGCAATTTGGGAAGAAGAATAGAAGGATTCTATTCTTCTGCCACTGATTTACAACCCAGTATCAGTTCTTTGCAAAACTGAAGTACCTCAAGAAGATGAAGATCAAAAGTCTGTATGTTTGATGAAGATCAAAAGTTGTAGTGCCTTGTAGGTGTAGGACAGTAAACTCTTCTTTCCCAAAGAAAATCATGCACATATGTGTGAAAACTCTACTAATGAATTATTTATGTTTAAAGATAGAATCCTGTGATTATTTCCAGGCTGCACTAGTGCTAAGTGCTCCAAATGGTGTCTTCTCTGATCATTTCAGTTGGAATAAGCTCAAAAGAAACAAGTAATGGGTTCCTTGCAGCTAGTCATGTAAGGCTACCATTATGTGCATAAATCAGCTTCCAACGCTGCTCTTTCTCCCTTTTTCAGTAGAAAGACCAAAAATAAGACTAAATGGGGTATTTTTTAAGGCAGGAAGTACAAGCCTCACATTTCTTATGCTGTTTTCCCAATGAGCAATACTGATTCAGTCCCATTAATAGCATTACACACTGCTAGGACTGGATCCTTGTTGGCATGTCAGGCTCCAACACCACAAGGTCCAAAAAGAGCTCCTGAATTACATTAGTGAAAAATCTCCTAAGGAGTTTCCATAGCCTCCACCTACTGAGAATCCATTTTCCTCCTTCATACCAAGAGTAAAGCAAAAATGGCACAAATTTGACTGCAAAACGTTACTTCTAAGTACATAGCTATCAATACATAAAATTGACTGTACATCAGATTTATTTTGTACAAGTAAATCTTTGCAGCATCAAAATATCCACCCCAAGATAAAAATATTCATCCCAACATTGTGCTGAAGACAAAAACTTCTAAAACTCAAGAAGTTTTAGCCCTGGCAATTGCCACCTTTAAATGATGTCCATGTATGGCTCAGGAAAATTCCAGCTGGCCCAAGCAAGCCATGCCAGTGCCCATGCTGGCAATGATGTGGCCAAACACCTACCAGATCTCAGCCTAATGCCCAAGTTTGATTTGCTGTGTCCATACACACTCTCCACTGATAGAAACCTTAGTTCCAGGTTCTTCCTGATGCAGAAGACACCTTTGGCAGATGCCTAAAAGGCCACAGAGATCACACCAGCCTAAAGCACAAAGGGAAATGAAAAATACCCCAGAGCTGCAAATCACAACAGAAGGTAACAGTCCATGACACCTGGAAATCCCTGCACTGAGGTTTTCCCACTGTGTTCCACCATCATCAGATTTTAATAAAACAAACCCTCAAACAATCAGAGAGAGAAGACAGATCTTTACTGATGATCACTAAAGCACATGTCAGCAATTAGCTTGAGCAGATAAAATAACTGGGAAAATGTGGGCTGCATAATCTTACTAGATGGCCCTTTATTTGACAGGAATAGGAAAATATGTTAAAAGTATCTGAGAAGTTTTATTCCCAATTATGCATCATATTCAAAAAATAAAGAAACAGAGATGTATCTTCATCCATACGAAAACACCTGAGAAATCAAGGGGTTTTTTTCTTTACTTCATGTAGTTTACCAGCCTGGAATCTGGTTTTTCCATTAGCTGAAAGTGAAGTGGCAGTGTTACAAGAAACATGAGACTACTCCCGTCTCAGTTTCCAGTTTTAATCTCAGACTATTTACAATGACCTTCTCTTTTCAATTTTGTTAGCAACTACCTAACAACACTCAACGAGGCTGGAGAGAGAGAAGAAACTGCTTCTCTTCTTCTGAGCTACTACAGCCCTACATTGTGATCCAGTGTTAAAAGCAGCCAGGGGCTTTAGTTTGCCTATCTTTCAGCAGCCAAAGTCCACACCATTAATAAAGCAGGAAGCAGCTCCAGAAGGTTTATGTTTGCTCTTGGGGTGAGCGGAGCTTGCACAGACTATGCCCTTCAACAGAACCCAAGGCTCCTTAGAGCTTTTTTCACCCAGCAGAGCCACTTACATGACACATTTTCTGCTACAAGAGAACTGTGTTCTCCAGATCCCAGCACAGACAGACACTTCATGCGACCACAGATGGTGTTGTGGAGAGGAGGGTGCAGTTTGCAGAGCATCAGCACAGCACTGCATTGTTTTTCTCTCTAAAGACACAGCGTACAGAACCCTCAGAGCAGGCTGGTGACCGGATTTGGCCCAGCTATAGGAACCTGCCTTCCTACATCCCTAGTAATACTAGGTTATGACAGACTTGGAAGGTAAGCGAGGCACAGGATGGCAGACAGCAGGCACAAAACTGGAACTTAGAGTCTCCTTCAGCCCTAAAAAGGCAGAAAAGCCGCGCTCCAGAGAAGCGTGAGACCAGAATGCAGACAAAGGTGCTCCCGAACACACCAAACCCAGCCGGAAAGCTGCTGAACGCGGGCACTCCGCGTTCCCCCTCAGGGAGCTGCACACGCACCCACCATCCCTCTCCCAGCCCGCAGCGTGAAGCGAACGATTCCCCCAGGGATGCAGACGCGGGCCAGGCTGCGCTCCCCGCCAGCCGGCACCGGCGGCCGCTCCGCCGCTCCCCGCCAGCCCCGCGCACCGCGGCTGACAGCGCCAGGCCGGCCGGAGGGTGCCGCGGCGGCCCCTGAGGCGCGGGGGACCCCAGCGGGCGCGGGGCGGTGTCACCGCCGGGGGTGACAGCGCGGCCCCTCGGGGGAGGCGGTGAGGAGGGGCCGCGCGCGGGGCTTCCCGCGGCCGCGAGGCGCTGCGGCCGGGGCGCGGGACACAGGCCCTACCGGAGCCTGCGCGGCCGCGGACGACCCCCCGGCTGGCGGGGGTCGGGGCCGGGCTGTGCCCGCCGGCGCTCGGCGCTTACCGGGGCAGCCGCCGCCTCCTTCCCGCTGTTCCGCAGCCCCGGCTCCGGGGGCACCGCGCGGGCCGGGCCGGCGGGAGCGGGGGGGGCGCGGAGGGGCGCGCGCACGGCAGGGACCCCTCCGCCCGCCTCCGCCCCGCCCCCTGGCGGCACCGCGCACGCGCCCCCCGCCAGCCCGGGGGCCGTGAGGGGAAAGGGCGGGGCCGGCGCGGGCACGGGCGGCGCGTGCGCGGGGCGGCCCCGCCCTCAGGGCGGCCTCTGCCTCAGGGCGGGGCTGGTCCGCACCTGAGCCTCGGAACCGCGGGGTAGCGGCTTCAGGTAGAGGGAAAAACTCTGAGGTCGTGGAGCCCAATCTGTGTCCCAACACATCGAGTCATCTAGAACATGGCCGTGAAGTGAGTGCCACGTTCAGACTGTCCTCAAACACCTCCCGGCACGGTGACTCCATCACCCCCCAGGGCAGCTCGTTCTGATGTCTGATTAATCCTTCTGTGGAGAAATTACTCCTCGTGTCCAACCTGAACCTCCCCTGGCACAGCCTGAGGCCGGTTCCTCTCATCTTGTCCCTTGTTGCCGGGAGCAGACCCCGACCCCTCACGGCCTCATCTCCTGTCAGGGAGCTGTGAGGGACAGAGGGTCCCCCGAGCCTCCTGTTCTCCAGACCCAGCTCCCTCATCACACTTGTGCTCCGGACCCTTCCCCAGCTCCGTTGCTGAGGGGTGGGAGGGCAGCAATGGCCCCAGCCCAGGGCCCTCATCTGGGACTGGTGAAAAAATCAATTATTTTGTGGGGTTTTTGGGGCGGAGGAATAAGCATGCATATTTTAAGCTCCAGCACCAAGTGCGCACAGCGCAGGAAATGTGAGTGAGGGAGCTGTGGGTCTTGTAAACCTTACTGTCCAGATCTGTAATTGTAGCTTTTCATTCGAGTGAGAAGTAGATGTTTAAATGTGTGTCGTGGCTTAAATAGGCTAGCGTGTTCTTCACTGTTCAGCACAAATCCAAAATATGGCCTGTACTAGCCACCTTGAAGAAAATTAACTCTACCCCAGCCAAAACCAGCACATTGTGGTAGGAAATAGCTCTCCCTTCTTAGGTGACAAGAACTCCTGCACACAAGCTTTCAGAGTCTGAGCTCCCTTCAAACGCACTAAACTGAGCTCAGCTGTGTAGCCCATCACTGCGCAGGATGTTTGACTTGTCACGAACAGCCAGCAACTGAAGTTAATAACCCCAAATTGCAGCGTGGGTGCTTTGGTGGGAGGTATAGCAGAGTTTGTGTTTACAGACGCTGCCTGGGAAATGCTATGAACACAGTAATGAAGACAATGTGCTGATTTGACACATTCCTGTAAAAGTTTCCCTCTATTTAGGATAAAGCTTTCCCAACTCAGCTGTTTTAGCAAAAGAAACATTTCAGTGTAAGATTGAGTTGTGTGTTCTCCCCTGAGGTACATTCCTTCCTAGAATTCACAGGAATACAGAATTTGTAGGTTGCAGACTGGTAGGGCAAGTATGATTTACAGTCCCCTCACTATCTTTGGTGAAGTTAAATTTTCAATATTATAAATCAAAGTAAATGATATCTCTATTACATCAGAATTCCCTCTCAAACTAGCAGGATGTGTGCTGCCAGATATTGCAACATCATTTGATTTACATGGTGGGAACATTTTTCTGTTTGTGCGCCTTACAAAGTCAGTTTCATGAGATGCCCTTCCTTGGCCATTTCTTTGTCACTGCCTGCTCCTACCTGGTGGGGATTCCCATGCACAGAGAAGGTGCACTCGTTTGACAGTGAAATGCTCCTTTATACTTAAATAATAATGATGTTTATTTTCCTACACTATGACCAATGTTATTCTGCTATAATTTCTGCTTCACGATACCTTCAGCAAAATGTTGTCCTGTTTCCACCTTCGGGTTGATTTTGAAGTTATCAGCTAAAAAATGGCATTTCAAAGGCACTGCTTGTGTATGAAGGATGTGAAAAGTGGCTGCATTTGTTCTGAACAATGTATTTCTCACGGTAGCCCACAAAGGGCTCTCAGCTTTCTGCTTTGCAGCAGGAAGCAGCCGCTCAGCTCAGTGAATTAATGAACGAGCTGCTCGCTGACAGTGCATATGCCCTTGGATCTTGGTTCTGGAACTTGAAAGGTCGCTGAGAAAACCGCGTTAAATGGCAGCATTGTGTGCTGTAACGTGTGTGAGAGCGGTTCAGCTGTCTGCTAGGAACGCTTTCTCTTTGTGGTTAGTTCTGGGCTGGCCTGCCCCTGAGGATTACAGAATCTCCATAACTGCAGGCTTCTAACAAAGAGCAGACGAATGTCCCGGGAGTCGGGCAGGGACGGCTGATCCTGCTCGCACCGACAGCTGGATCCCGCCGGCCCCGGGGCAGCCTGGAAAATGGAGAGACACCTGCTCAGGTGCAGCAATTTGCACAAAACATCCGTGCTTGTTACACTCACGTTCTTTCTCATCCTGCTCCAGCCTCAGGTTCCGTTCACTCCCTCTCGTTCCAGGTGCTGCAGGTGTGTTGGCTGCTTTGCTCAGGCTGCACCAGGGGGCCTTCAACGGGGGAAAAGCATCCAGGAGGAGTGGCTGGGATGCTCCAGGCTGGCAGTCAGAGCAGAGCTGGACACGGTAGGAGCTGGTTGTGGGTGCAGAGTGCCCGGTGCAGGACACGATCCCTCCCAGGCTCATCCAGAGGCTGATCTTCACAGGTTCACTTTCTGGGACAGGGAGAACCATTTGCCAGAAGAATTCCACATTTTTACATTATATCATCACACCACTGATGTATTAGTCAGAAGTATTAGCAACAGTCATTGAGTTTCCCCTCCTTTGCCCAGTTGAAGGTAAGCATGACACTCAGTGTAGTTTTAAACAATGCAGTCAGTCATTGCATTACATTTTATCTATTTTTATCTAATGTTGCAATGGAACCCTGTCATCTTTGTGGTCCACACTTAATGAAATGGGCTAGAGAGCTTTCAAGCAGGTATCTTTTTATTGTAGAAAGGTTTATATATTATATTAAATTTGGACTATATTCAAACATAAATGTACTTTAATTACATTAATAATTTAAACAATGTTTAAATAAAGCACCAAGTTAACTTGATTTAAATAACTGATCCAGTTTCCACACTGATTCCTACAAAATCCCACTAATTTCATGCAGTGTTTGAAGAACTGGAGGCCAGAGCTGATTTCTCAGTAAACACTGACTACAGTTCAAGTGCTCTGCACACAAGGGGGAAGGTGACAAAGTCTGAGACAGGCTGGGTTTTGAAGCAGAACTCCTACAAAAGGATTCATACAGATCTGAACAGGGACTGGGTTGCTCTATTCTCTACCTTCCATGTAAACTATTTCCACACATTCAAGTTGTTCCAGTTTAGTTCTCTGTACTGACCTCTACATTTTAGGTGATACAGCTTTTACCTTGTAAAACAAGATACAGCTTTTATTTTGAAACAGCAGTGTTAAATTCCATGCCCCCAGCAAACTCAGCTGAATGCAATTCACACATTCAGTGTAATATAGACCCACTTTTATCTAAATAAGACCAAAAGAACCTGACAACATAGATACAGGAGATTTTATTTAACATTGTGTACAAAGAAAGGCTACAAATGCCTTAAGACGTTTTTCCCCCAAATACAGTTCTTGGATCCCTTTTTCATACCACATTTCTCAGAAAGAAAAAAAAAATCCAAAATGACAATTTTTCCCTTTCCCCTTCTCTTTGGGCCTGAACTGAGAGATGTTTAGCAGTATGGTTTCAACACCTTTCCATATTAAACTATTAGGATTAGGTTTTCTTTCCCCAAAACTGAGCACTATGAGATACTGAAGCACTACCAACAGCAGGATCAAATGTCAAAAACTGACTCCCTAACACGGTAGTGTTTAAAATAATGCCAACAGTATTAGCTCTGATGAAACCCAAAATTATCCAAACAATAACAAGTTGTTTGTCTTCTACATCTGATAATTTAGGACTAATTATATAATTTAATTGTATTTATATTTAAATAAATAGTCTTAACTCCTTTCCTTGGAATTCTTCATGGATTATAAACACTTATAATACTAGAGATAACAAACTACACAACTTACATAGGCAAGAGAAGGTTGAGTTGTTTTGTTTTGGTTTTTTTGCTGGACAGACACAGAAAGGACAACATTTTAGTGTCCTGCTGTGAGATCATTTTAAACTCACCATTTCATTGTGATGCTTTTCATTATCCCAACACAACAATTCCTTACCCTCTTTTTGCTACCTTGGTAATCACTCTTAGTACTCCTGAAACATTGGTCCCTGCATAGCTAAGTTTTATCCAGGGTTCTGCAAGTTTGGATGTGACTGTGAAACCCAAGCCAAGACTTCTTTTAGGCTGTAAGAAGCACTGAAGAAGGCAGGGAGTAGAAGAGGCTCTTGTGGAGAAATGACCTTTTGCTATAGCAGCTTTTACATTACCATCTACTAGATATGAGATAGGTTTTAGATATAAATTGATTTTCAGCTGTTTGTATAATCCCAAATTAGCATTGCCCCTGTTTCTCCCAAAATGGGACTAAAATAGAAGAATTTTGAGCTGCTCTAGATCAGCAGCCGATCACTTGGGTGCAGTGAGAAGGAACTCTCAGCTGCCTCCTGAGCCTGGTCAAACTGGCCCAGGGGAGATGGGAGCACCCAGCAGCAGCCAGGCCCTGCTCCCTGCCGGGCTGGAGCTGCTGTGACCCTGCCTGGGGTCACTCCAGGAAGCTGCTGGAGCCTCCTTGCAGGCAGGAAGCTGTTTTGTACACAAGCCTGCCCTTTTGTACATCCACAGGGATATAAAATGCTGTGTGGTATAAATCATCCTGCAGATTAGAGAAACAGCTCATCTGTAGAATGTCTCCTCAGAACATCCTACCACAGGGGAAAAACCACAGCAGTTACACAAGCAAGAGCTCTAGCACAAAATAAAACTTTCTCTCTTCTGGTGAACCATTTCTGACAAGAGGATTTGAACATGACTGTGATTAAGACAAAGCAGTAGAGTGAACACTTCTGCTAGGTTTGGGCACTCTGTAATTCTATTAATTCCCAATATGCTTGAACAGCTGTAAATGACAGAATTTTACTTAGCTCACAACACAGCCCTGCGTGAGCCCAGAACTTTAGCACTACCTGGTCCCCTCTGCACAAGAAGACTGGAAATATTTTAATTATCTCCAGGGCTCTGCTCTGTAGCTCTGCTACAAACGGAACCTCTCAGTGTGGTATTTCTACAGAGCAGAAAGATGTGAAGTGGTTCTGTTGGGAAAGGAAGGGTCTGTCTTACTGTGAGGTAAAACAAGGCAGCAGGAAATAAATGATGTAAAAACTGCTGCACATTCTGCAGTGGTCTCCAGCAATGTCACTGTAAGATAGTAGCACAAGAGAATTAACAGTGGAGGCAAACTAGGTAATTTAGTCATTTTCTAATTCTGGACAAGAGGATTTATTAATTTGCTTGACCAGAGAGGCATAAATCTAATGATATGGTCAGGGAAGGGAGACTCAAGGCAACACAAACTCAGGTTTGCTTTGGTCCTACTGCCCCAACCCTTCTGTCATTACAGCTGTTGTGGCATTTGATTCTTGCAGCCCAAAACCAGACTTCTACCTTAAGCAATAATCCACCTTTGTGGTTCTAGGAGTTTAGGAGCTTTTTTCTTCCTTGTGGTGGTTTCACCTACTTTAACAAACAGGTGCTATAGCTGCTGCCTCAGGGAGAAATGTAGAGAGCAAGTGATAAGCTTTGCTTTCTTAGCACTGAACTGTGAATGCTCACTAGCAAGAAAGAGGGGTTACAACACATCAGAACTGTGAAGCTGCTCTAGCTAAATTCCTGCCATTCCCATGTTCATGTTCATTTCCTGGCAGGAGAGCCTTTGCTCAGTGATCTAGGGCATGAGCCACCTTCTGGAACTCAAAATGAGAGCCTCATTCTAGTCCCAAGCAACGTGACCTTGAGCAATTCCTGATTTTGCTTCCCTTTTCCATTTGTGATGGTTTCATTCCCCAATGACTGTTAAGGAACAGTCTATTAACTATAAGTGCTTCCTTTATAGCTTCTGTTGATTTTAAGGGCAATCCATGGATTTAATTCCATTCAATTAGAAAGTTCACAGAACACACATGAACATTTATTTCATCCTAGTTCAGAATGGAGCATTGCTAATACCAGTCCAAGGCTGCAGTATCTCAGTTTGTACAGGCCCTGTGCTAAAGGAAGGGAATGGTACCATGTTTATTTTTCACTAATAGCAGTAGGACAGTGTTAGCAAAGTCTACAAAGAAAAACATCCCTGGAGCAGAAATTTAAGAGAGCATAAACAAGTGACTTTATATATCCTATGAGAATTTGATTGTATCTGGGAATTGCCCTTTATTTTTCTTCTTCAAGGAACAGAAGCAAATCCCCCCCAAGTCCCTGCACAAATGTATTGGTCTCCTGTTATTACAAATCCCTGTCATCTTGAATTTAAGTAAAAAGAGAAAGGGGAAGTTTTTTTCTTAAAACATTTCCCATTTTATACTAAAACTTCCATAAGAAGAATGCCACATCTGGTAAAATTATCCCAGTAGGTGACCAGCACTGAAACAAAAGGATTACCTAGCGAGGAATCAGACAAGGTTGGGGTTTTGCCATCAGACTTTAAACATTTCCAAAACCACATTGGTCAGTTTACATTTGATACACACTTGAAAGAATGGCACATTAAGGTAAATTGACACATTGTGATGCCTTCCAGTGTTACACAGGTGACAAACTAATCTGGAGATCCAGGTCTTCCTTAAGGAACAGTCCATTTCTTTAAATAAACTCATAGAAAACTAACAGGAACAACCATAAAACAGTTTTCAACAGGTAAAACTAATAAACTGTAAAAATCCTGCACCTGCCATAAATATCCACCAGCTGTGGTGGCACCAGCTCATGGCCACACCACGAGGGCCGCGTGGTGCCAGAGCCGGGGTGGGCAGTGGGCACTGGCAAGGACGGGCACCCCACTGCTGCATCCTGCCCTTAGCTATACACTGAAAAATAGCAGCATTAAAATACAGCCTGAAATAGCTCAGCTACTACCTCAACTCGTTAAAAATGTGCAAGAATAAAGAACACCAGCAGCATTTGAATGGATGTATTTCAATTTGGTTTTTGACACTTCCCTCCCGTACAAAGCATACACAAACACAAAGCTGACTCTGAGCTAGTAACTGTTATTTCTTGTCCATCTTTGAAAACTTTTCCCTTCATTGACTTAACTTTGTAAAATTTTACTTAAAAACCTATTCAGTGTTAAAAAAACCCACAAGAAATTTGAAGGTAATTTCTAAATGCCAAGAAACTGATGCTTATTCCCCTCCTTAAACTGGAGAGACACAGACTATCATAATCACCTGAATTTCCTTAGCTGAAAAGTTAAACATTTCAGATTCCTGTTCCTGAAAGTGACATTTGTAAAAAATTCTCTCCAATGCATTAGAAACTGAAGGAGCAAAATCTCCCAGTGCACACATAAAGGGTAACTTCTTGTTCTTGTGTTGTTTATATTGTACCTTTTAACACAGAAAATTAAAGAATTCAATTTTCTGACACAACTCACAAGGGAATGTATAAGAGGAGAAATCAGAAGGCCTTTTCTGAAGCCAAGTTTTGCATTTCCCTTTTTGTTTAAGTATGATAAGGCTTATTAAAAAAAAAAAAGCCAAAACACAAAAAAACCCCTCCAAACAAACAAAAAAACCCAACCAACATCCCTGGGAAAGAAACATAAAAGCCTTTTGGAAATACTTAATTTCTGAAAACATAAGACTATTGGAAAAAAAATGAATTGCAAAATTAAAGGAAATTCAAGAAATAAATTCTCATATTTCAAATCAGTCCATTATTTCATCATCAGCAATATGATCCACTATCTTTTCCAGCCCAAAATTACCAGCTTTGGGGAAAACATATTCATACTTAACAGAAATAATTAATGGGTTAAGTTAAATTAACTTTTTTCCCTGATCCACATGCCTGCATGTTAGATAACATTACATTAGAACTGAGCATTGTAATGAGAGACTGACAGCAACAACCTGTCACAGTAACCAAAGCAAAAGCAATTTTCTCATGGTTACATACTACAGATCAGTAATCTAATATTAAAATTAACTTCCTATATAAATAAAAAATTAAAACGTTGGGCAAAAGTAAATTGGCACAGTCATTATGGTATTACTTTCCAGTTTCAACACTGCAAGGAGCAGCCACGGATTGCAAACACCAAAGGAAAAGGCTAGCACCCAGCAGCAGGTGTAGCTTGGCTTTTCTCCCTTTGCCAGGAAGCCACCAGCAGTGCTCCTGCCTCAGGTCCTTCCCCCAGGCAGGAGTGCAAGGATTGCTGTGGGGCTGCTGGGGAAAAGGGAGAACAAATACACAGAAACACACACAGAGAATGCTTTACTGCTCTGCACAACATGGCTCAAGTCAATGGTTTTGCAGGATTGTGACCAATTTTTACCTTCAAACAGGCAAAAAATGAATATAAAAATTTAAAAAATCGAAATCTTAAGCCTTCAAGTTTCCTTGCCTTCATTCCCTCCCTCCCCCAAAAAGCACTTCCTACTACAGACAGGTTTTTTTTTTTTTGCGGGTTCAGAAGTTGGAATGTTGTGGAAATACATACAAGAGAGAAGGAATTTCTAGTTGTACATTACATTACAAAGAGGTTTGCTCCCAGACCTAAGGAGGGAGGGATACTAAGCAATATTAAATTCCTATAAGAATCCTTACAAAGCATGCAAAATATTGATATACTCACAAAATTGAAATTTATATTTGTTCCTTTCTGATTTTGCAACTTCACAGTACAATAATTTCTAATATTCTGCAGCAGTCAGAATTACAGTGACTACAAAATCATTTCCCTTTAATTTTTTTTTTTTCTATTTGCTTGAAACACTCCTTTGCTATTTTTTTTTAAATTGAGAGTTTGCAGATCACCCATCAGAAAATGTGCAATTCAGCACAAGAGGAGTTGCTTTCTGTGTCATTTTTCCCTGCAAATGATGTTGACAACCTGACCCTACCAATCTTTCAACATCTGTCCCTCCCTCCCCTTGTTGTGCCAATCCCTTCCCTTGTGTTCCAGCTGTACTTCCAGCCAGGATGATGATGGGCAGATGCCACTACATGGATGCTGCATAGCTGGGTAGGAGTAGTGGGGGCAGGGATAGTTTAGGACAATGGCATTGCTCCCACCCCAGGATGTTTGGCACAACTGCTTCAGAGCCAGAGTGCTGCCTCTGGACACCAGCTATTCAATCCTGCACTTTCAATTCCCTGCACAAATCCTGCTGCCTTTTCCACCCCTGGAGCTTCAACTGATTTAGGGAGGGAAATAAAAACTTGGTGTTTGGCCAGATCTTTTGTACTGCTAGATGGGAGTTCCACAGAAATTTCTGCACTGCTCTTAATTAAAACAGAGTTGGAATTTCTGGAGAATTCACAATGCATGCTACTTGCTAGATTGTCCATAAAGTACATTCTGGCATTTTTTCAGAGTGTTTGTATCTATCAGAAAAAGACTCTTGTAGAAACAATGTACAAAGCCTCCAAAAATTCAAGTATCAAAAAAAAAAAAGTTCTGATAAATGTCTGGAGTAAGCAGCCAGCCAAACTGAGAGCTATTGATTTTTTTTTTAATCCACAAATTCTTCAATTACTTTTGCAGAGATAATGTGTTTTCTTTGGAGTGTTGGGTATTAAGTCTTCCCAATTAATTTTCATTAAGTTTGGTGGGGTCTAAGGAATTTAGCAATCCTTCCTGGATAACAGTGCCCCTGCTTTTATAAGCAAATGAACAACAGAATCACTGACTGTTATTCTCCCTGCCTTTCATTTACTGTATTTATTTATTTTATTTTGTTGAGTCTGTCTCAACCCAACAAAATCCATCAGAAGTGCAACATAGGCAAGAGCAGGGCATCTCCTTCCCTGGGGTGTACAAACATTTCTATGGGAAGGGCTGGGTGAGCCAAAAAATCATACAAACAAAATAAAAAACCCAGCCCCCAACCAGCCAACAGTTCTAGCTGTACATTACACTCTTTGATTTCTTTAGAACCATATTCAAATCAAGACTTGAATTTCTGTGGAGAGAATTTTAGATCCCAGACCCTTCTCTTCTCCTTCCTCTTGCAAAGCAATGCTATTTTTGTGGCCTCAAACAGTACTTGAAAAACAGCAGTTATTAAAGACACAGTTGTGATATATCCTTTAACGTCCCCTCTCCCAAAAAGGGGTGTCCTATCAAGTGGTCCAGTAGAAATCTTGAAGTTTCTTTATGATAAATTAAATCCACAAAATGAGGAATACCTTCTGTCACATTCCTAACAAGAATAACCACCACATTGTGTGGTGCATTTGTCCAAGTGTCTATTGCTCCTTCTAGTGGAGATCCCGCACAGCTCCATCTCTGCTCACTTCTGGTTCTACCAGCACAAGGAGGTTTTTCTCCATTCTCTCCAGCTTGTCTCTGGGTACCAAACTGCAGAAGCACTGAGGGCCAGGATTCCCCAGCCCAGGAACAGGCTGAGGAAACACCAGTCATCTTTTTCCCAGGGTGACAGAGTTTGCCAAAAGCAGTTTGTGTCCTGTTGGTACCGCAGGCACCTACACCTCTGTAGAAAAGAGAATGCTTTGCCTCTTGCTGTCTGGGGTAGGGATAGTCTCTAGCTGCAGGAAGTACAGAAGAACTTGAACCTGGAAAGAGAAATGACAAGGTTATAAAGCCCTGTAAAAATTCACTCTCATCCAGGCTATGTGAGAGCAAGTGACACAGCTCTCTCTGGGACATCTAGCAGCTGTGTATTTAATATGCTGTGTAACAGCAGCAGAAAAAGTAGAACTTGATGTGCTTCAGAGACACTTTTTTAGATTCCAGGTGGAAAAATTGTGCTGGAAGTTCCAGCACTGAAAAAATTCAATCTAGAATTTGCCATTACTCAACAGAGAAATACAAACCAGTGTGACTCAGTGACACAGGCTCTGTGCTCCAATCCTCTGCCTTCAAAGGCAGCAGTGGCCAAAGAATTTTGTTGTGTTTAAGTGCTGAGGAGCATTGTGGAAACACTGCCAATTCTTTTATCCCAGGCCAGCAGCATGGTGCTGGAACACAGCTCCCCAGAAACTCTTCCCATGCAGGAGCACACACACAGACATTCCTTCAGGAAAAACCATATTTGTACAGATGCAAATTGACCTGCCTGAAGGAACACTGTTCTACAGACAAGCTAAAATGTCTGTGTGAGGGCAAAAGTTGTTTTATGTTTACCCAAAAAATGACCATGAAAACCCAGTGAGGTCACTGAGCCAGGCCTGCCACAGGTCTGTGCTTTCCCAGGAAATGTCTTCACATCAGGGAATGGCACATTCAGGATTTTACCTGGGACATGACTTCTAGTGACCAGCTGTCAGTCATGGTGATGGGCTGGGTGGGGTTGGCAGGGATTTTGCTGTCCTTCTCTGAAGGTCTGAGCAGTGTTGGTCCAAAGACAGTGGCAAGATTATGCAGGGACATCTTGTTGATGCTTTCCCTCTCAGCAACCCTGGGAGAAGGAACAATGCACAAGGCAGACCTTCATAAATATCTGAGTTTCTAAATGAGAAACCAAGGCACAAAATTTAAAAAATTTGCCCAAGGGCAGAAAAGTCTGCAGCAGAAACACAACTAAAGCCCAGATTTCCTGGATTTTAATCCAGACTCTTAATCACAAGATGATCTTTCATGTCTTCAGGGACAGTCTCTGATATGTACAACATACTTATGCAAATCAACACATTGGGCAAGCATTAAGCCAGCTTATTAAAATAATGCCAAATGCATGACAATACTTTTTCACAGGTACAACCATATTACAAAGACATATACAAAATCAGAAAGACTTGACTACAAAAGGAACTGACAACTGCAGTTAGGCAAAGTGCTGGAATTTAAAAAATAGATTGTATTGGATTTTAGACACTTTCTGAGACAAGGTTCCCTAGACCTTAAATATAGGTAAATCTTCATGGTTTGTACAAAAACCTTTCCTGGTGTGTGGATCCAGATGCAGGTGCAGTCTCAGTGACATTGCAGCAGAAATTTGCATATGCAATAGATAAGCCCTGACTCTTTTGTTATTCCTTTCCTCCAGTCCTAATCCTTTTTCAGTATGAGTGGAAATGGAATGCAGGATTTACTACCTCACTAAGGGAGTATGAGACAATAGTTATCTGATGAACAATCCCAGCAGATCAGCAAATACTTCCTCATTTCTGTGATTCAGCAGGTATTTAAGAAAAGGTTCCACATTTCAAAATAGCTGATGCTTTACACATTAAATGCATTTCTGAAGGAACCACATATTACCTTTTTAAATGGTCCAGAAGGAAAAGGAATGTCACAAGGTTGGGTTCTGGAAGTGATAGCAACAGATTCAACATACAGCTCTCCTTTGCAACAGGATCTGAAAGTGCTGCAAGACAGAGAACAAGACATCACCACAGGCAGCGAGTGCAAGTCTGACTGACTGAGCCAAGTTCCAGAACAGCCAATATGGATGGTCCCAAAAGGATTGTGAGCACATCATCATGGGCCAGAAGGTCAGAGTTGCACATCAATACCCCACAGCATCTCGTTCCTTTATTTCACAAATGCATTAAGAATCCTTTTCTCTCTTTTTCAAAGCAGTTCAAGTGCTTTGAGGCTTTCAATCATTGATGCTTTTCTTTGCATCAAGATAAGATGAGGTGCATATCCCCCTCCCCTGCAAAGGGGGTTCCCTGAAGGCTGCCTGGCAGTGGGTGTGCAGGGCCCCAGCAGGCAGGCTGGCACTCAGACACCTGGGCCTCGCAGCACAGCATGGCAGGCACCCATACTGCACCACTGGGAAGGCAATGTCACTGTGAGCTCCATCCCACTGCCCTCACAGCCTGTTCCAGCTTTTGCCCAACACTCTAAATCCGGGTTTTATGATGCTTTAAGAGCAGCCTCCCATGGAAGAGCCTCCATTGCCCCTCGTGCTGCACCTACCGATGCCCTCGGCAAAGTTGGGGTACAGCTCGTCTGTGAACAGGGGCTCCGGCAGCTCCCGGAAGTACAGCTTGAGGGTGCCCGCGATGGCGTTCACGTCCATCTCGCTCATCATCACCGACACATCCTTGTTATCTGAAACAGGGACAGCACAGCAAGGGTGAAGGGACTGCTGGCCTTGCATTCCTCCTCTTCCTCGCCTTGGGTCTGTTTATCTTTCCTCTCTGCCCAAATAGCTGGGAGCTTTCCTGTTTACATTTCTCCAGATTAAATGAGCAACCTTCCAGCTGAGAAGCACTGTAAAAATGACTGCAATCACTTCATTGCTTTACAGCAAGCCAGGGAACCTCACCCTCCCAGGGCTAGCTGTGCTGTGCCAGCAAACCTGGCCTGATCTGAACAAGCCCTACTTGACTGTATTTATATGCATTTCAACTTTTATTACTGACAGTGGCTGTTATTCCAATTCCCTGCCTCTAACAGCTTACACTAAGAGATTCTGAGATTCTCTAACTCCCTATTGAGTGTAGCTAAGGCTATTCAGGGCTTACATTTCCATTTTGTTACTATTAAGAACAACAAAACCAGCCCCTCTCCCTGAACTAAACACCAATCATCATTGCTTTCATAAAGCAGTGTAAGCCAGCATTTCACAGAAATGAAAAAAGTTGTTTTTCAAACTGTGAAAGACCCTCACTTGCACTAGCAGTGATTCATCTGGTTTTTGATATCTTAGGGTGATTGAAAAGAAAACATGAAGGAAATTCCACTAGAAACTGAAGGAAAAGTGCAGGCAGGGTGAATTTGGGTGTCTGGCACGAATCTTGTGACTGTTGGAGTGTGGCTTGAACAGTTCTTGGACCATCACATAGAAGCTGGGAGTAGGGAAAAATTTCACTTTTTGTACCTCAGCAATTTGGAAGCATTTCACCTGCCCGATCTCAGGTGCCTTTTGGGACATACAGGACACTCTTTTAAGTGTGGCACCAGTAAGGAGCCTTTTTCTGCTCAAGATCAAAGTGAGCTTTGCAAAGGCTGCTCAGAGTGATCTAATTTTCTAAGCCTGTGCACATTAGTCCAGATGGAGTTAGGGAGAGAAGTCCTGACCACCCAACCCCACTTACATAAATACCCCTCCTAATTCTAAGGAACATTGGCTTTCACAAAACATTCTTTATTTTAAGGACTTCTATTAATCTAGACACCTCACAACAGTGAAGAAATTATGACTGCTGATTGCTGATGTTTTCCCCCAGAGAGGTGTCTGCCATTTACAAAGATTTGGCAAGGCAGGTAAAGCCATCATTTCATCTCTGCTGGGAAGAATAAAAAACCATGGTTTGGTACAAGGATCATCCTGTTTTATGTCCTGGGTTATATCAGTAAATAAAATATGCAGCCAGGGTTAAAATTATTTTCCTTGAGTGAGAAGCTCTACTTCTTAACGCTTCTTGGGCAACATAAGATTAAAAATAGCACAGCCACCTGACAGGGAGCTCAGGCAGGTTCTGAGAGAGCAAAGGGAAAAATCAGACCCAAATACTTACTGACATCAAAGGCAGCTTTCAGAGCCTGGATGTCGGTTGCGACCCCGGAGACGCGGTAGATCCCCACCTCCTCCATCCCGCGCCGCTCGATCTCCTCCACGCACTGCCGCACGATGTACGGCACCTTGGACCTCTCTCTCCTGAGGGAGACACACACAGGGGCTCAGTTCACTCTTCAGTTCTCCAGATGGAAGGGCTCAGTTCAGCCCAGGCCCTCTGTGCCCGTTCCCCAGGCAGCCAGGATGGCTCCAAGCACCCCAACACTTCCCTGGGCAAACGGGGAGGTAGGAAGTCTGAGCAGGCAGTCAGGACTGAGCTGAAAAACTCCTTTTAAAGCTCTGACTGTGTCAGCCCTGCTCTGGCTGTTCTGCAGCTTCGAGCACTTGAGCTCTTGGCCAAGTCCCAGTGCCCCCAGAGCCTGCCCAGGTAATGAGAGGATTCCCAAGCAGCCCTTGGATCCATAGCAACTCTGTTGATTTCAAACTGATGCAATTCCATGGGGAGGAAATACCACACTTCCCAAACCATACAACAGAACAAACAGGTTTCTGCTGGCAAATGATTCATGACAAAAGATCAGGGGTTAAAATAATACAATGGGATCCAAAGACCTTGAACATTTTTGATTATGGAAAGGAAACATCACTGTTCAGTGGCTCTGGAAATTTGTGACATGTCAGCTAACTACAGAGAAGGCAAGTGCAAGGGGGATTTCCGGAATTCAGAGGAGTGATAGGCTGTCAGTAAACAGCCTGTGTGCACACTGGTTTTTATCTCTGCAAAAAATGAAGCTCAGAGATGCTAAAGCACCTCCAGTCTGCAGCCACATCTACCCTCCTACACTAGTGGAGCAGGCTGGACTGCCAAACCCCTCAAGGGGACACAGGCAGGTGCACCCCACTGGCCAGTTGTCTTCCTGAAACACAACGGGGAGAAACGTGACCCATCAGCTCACTTGGTGACAATGGCAATCTTGACCCCAAACACTCCCGTCTGCTTGCGGGACGGCATCCTCTTCAGGCTGAACTCCCTGCTGGTGAACTTCACTGACAGCTTCACTTCCACCTGAACCAAACAGAACAGCTGTCACTTTTTAAACATTTTCTTTTATTTTCTTCATGTTGCAATGAGGAGCAGAGAAATAAAGCCCACAGGAGGTACAGAAGCAGAGCTAATTTCTGTTTGCACACTTACCCCATTCATTGAGATGACTGTGCGCTGCCAATCTTTGTCCTGCAGTGCCTGTGGGTCCAGCTGGAAAACAGAAGTTACCCATGAGCTAGGAACGGATTTCAGAGAAACCAGCTAGCCTGGGAGGCTTCTGCAAGTGAGCAGAGCACAATCACTTTTACCTTCTCTCTTTTCCATAGGAAAACCTATGGAACACTCCAAGTTTCCCTGGTTTCAGGGAAACCAGGTATTGGATATTGTGCAGTTCTCTAAACAGGGCTGATGAGGGTTCATACGCATGGAAAACCCAGCAACACGAGAGCAGTGTCTGCTCAACAATAAAGGCAACCTCAGGGAGCACAACCAATATTTGAATCTGCTGAGAAATCCTGGAAAGCTGTCCTTCCAACAGCCTATTCCTTTTCATTTCTATTTGAGCATAGAGGCAGGAAGAACACCAGACCCTGCTGTTGCAAGCACTCATTAAACAGAAACAAGTTCCAATCTCTCATCTTCAGCTTTGCTTGATCTCTTGAGTGGACAGTTGTGAGGCTTGGGAGCAGCTGACTCAAGTGCCAGAATGTCACCCAGCAATCCCACCACTGCCTTGAGAGAGCCCCAACACATCTGAAGGCCTGAGCAGTGGCACTCAGCTCCAGGGAGACTGGCAAGAGAGAGGAGGAGCTGTCTTCTTGGGGGCTTGATCAGGCATTGGAACAGCCAAAGCAAGAATTCAGTGCCTCCTGCGACAGCTTTGTAACGCTTGGCTCTTGAACACGGAGGCACAGTAAGAGCAGGAGGAGGCAATTGCAGCAAACTGTTTTGAGTTTACTGCTGTCAGCAAACAGGCAGTCATAACCAGAGCTGCTTTGCAGCACAGCTCCCCCCTCTCACAGAGCCCCGTGCAAAGCCAGAGAGCTCTGGCAGGGAACAATGGCAGCTGCAGGAAATTCTGGGAGAGCTTAGACACGGTCATGGTCACACCCGGATCATCAACAGAGCAGCCCAGTGCTGCTGACCGCTACAGACACAAGCCCCCACCCAAACCTTCCCCACTCCCCATGGAAAGGCAAGCAGCAGAGAGCAAAGTTCCTCCCTCTGCAGGGACCCCCAGCAGCACAGAAGCAGCGAGGCCAACCTTTTCCCTGCGCGCTCTGCTACGGCCGTGAGCCCACAGCGGGATGCTGCCAGCACACACGTGCTTCCATGGCCAACTGGACCGGCTCCTGTAGGTGCAACGCTGGCAGAAATTCCTGAAGAGCCCTTGTAAGGAATTGTCAGCAACCAGCAGCTCCCACATTTTGGGACTGTGCAGAGGATGGGTAGCAGTGCTTGGCTTCAGTGCCTCAGTGACCCCACACACAGCACTGCTGGCCAAGGGGGTTTGCTTTTAACTCCGGCGCAGCAGATCCGCCCCGCCTGTGGGGCTGGCCAAGGGCCCTACGAGCTGGCCAGCTTCTGGGCTGTTCTACCCTCAACTTCCGTGCTGGAAGCTTGATTTCTTTCAACAACTGAATTCTTTCCCAGAATCAAGAGGAAACCATTTCTGAAGTGTCTGGTTTCCTATGAGGAGCAACCATGCTAACTATTCCTGAAAGCTTGATCTCCAGCTCTGAGGAGTCATCTTGTTAAGCTGCCAAAATGGCCCTGCTGATGGACACAGTCACAGCCAATCCTCTTGCTGGGAACCAGTTTTCCATATGCTTTTAGAATGGAGTCACTGAGTGTATTATTTATAGCAGGGAGTTATATTATTTATAGTTTAAGACTAAAGGGGAAAGAGGGTTTGAATATTTGCCAAAAACTTCAAAGGAAGAGTCCAGCAGAATCCAGTTATGGTTTATTTAAGCTAACAGGTATTACTGGGAATGGTCTCAGTAATGACCAGGGAATTCCTGTCACAGCACAAAACAAAATCAAGTAAATAGCTGTTAAAAAATAAAACCATCCTGCTCTCTCTCAAGAGTAACTTTGACACTGCTACAAAGAACAAGCAGAAGCAGAGTACTGGAGCTGAGAACTCACAAAGACTTTTCCATGCTGGAGCTGAGAGCTCACAGAGACTTTTCCTCGCTGGATAACTGCTGGGGCTGAGCCAGGGCCACAAGTAAAGCTCCATGTACCTGCTGCTGCCTCTTGCTCCCTTGTTTCTGAACTCTCCTGCAGAGCTGGCAGGACCCCTGCACTCCCTCCTGCTGTTTGACTCCTGCTGGAAAATGCCTTGTACAGAATGGGGACAGCCAGGGACAGCAGGCACCAGGGCTGCCTGACCCAGCCAACCCTGCATAAATCACTGGCAAAAACAACAAGTAATTAAGGGGGGGAAAAACCTAAACTCCTCCAAGGTGCTTTTTAAATAACAAAGCAAAATGATGGAAGCTATTAAAAGAGCAAAGCTTGAATAAACTCTCAGCAACACTGAGTGAGACAGGAAGATCAGGTCTAACAGTCTGATAAGTCACAGCAGGACATAACAGAGTCAACAGGAAACCAAGAGCTGTCACTGGGACTTCAATCAAGCTTCAGCCATGGTCCCAAGTGATGACTGACCTTCTGAGGCCAGCAAGAGACACAGAGGGAAAGGGCAGCTGGAGCAGGCAGGGAGAGAGTACAGTGAGGACATGAGCTAGCAAGAGTGATGCTCCAGCACAGAGGACAAATGGGGCCATGCTGTCTTCTGGCCTGATTTGGAGATCAGTGACCTGAAAGAAGAACACTGAGTAGAAGAATGCAATCCACGGCCAGCGTGGCAAAGGGAGGCAGCTCTGAGCAAGCTCAGGCAGGGGAGGCACTGTGCAGCTGCTGCCTCTGCACTGACAGTGGAATTTACTGCTCCTCTCCACTGTTCCTCCAGTTGCTTGGTTTGAGTGACCTGCCCCATCCCCATTGAAGCAGAGCCACTGGGTTGTTTCCATGCTCTGTGCAGACAGGACAGACCTGCTCAAACCCTCACAGACTCCATTGCAGGGGCTTCTTTGCACAGCCTCCACCAAAAGCTCAGGCCAAACAGGAAAATACAAACCAGCCACTCTGTCTGTTTGCTGCTCCTTCCAGTCCCCTTGTGGCCTTTGGTATTTGCAGTGGCAAGCTACAGCCCCAAAGTCACTAATGAATCAAGCCAATACCTCTCTGTATCCTGCCCAAAACACAAGAGAACAAAGCAGCTCAGCACCACAGGGGTTTCTGAGTGCAGGGCTCTGGCCCTTGTAGCAGCTCAGCACTGAATGCAGACAGGGCACAGCAGTCAGGAAAGGCTGAGAGTGCACAGCAGAGTGCTGAGAACTGGAAAAGGCAAACTGGGAATGCTGCTCTGGCAAATGCAAGCCAGGCACTAAGGAAGGGTGTCTGTGCTCTGCCCTGGGAAACCACCACAGAGTTTGATCATGATTTCTTTTTCCCCAGAGAGAAAAGAAAACATGCAGAAGGAGGGAAAAACAAAGCAGCCTCAGTGGAAATGAAAGAGCATGGACTGTGGAACATTAAGGTTAGTGTGTTTTATATATACAGTACATTCACACTACTTGTTCTCTTTATTAAACTTCCCAGGCAACTTTACACCCCATCAATTTTGAACTGTAACTAATGTGACATACATGTTGTCAGAGTCTCACTGCTGCTGGGAACTCCCAGTCCTGCCATAACCCCATTCTTCTCACAGCTCCCCACTGACAGCTTAATCTTTCCCACCATCACCCCTTAGGCATGACCCATTGCCTTCTTCATTTCCCCCCTGTTTTCAGTGCTGGGACAATGTTCTGCTTCAGCAAACTGTTTAAACAAGCCTGAGTGAGTAAAAGGTTTCCAAGTTAACACTGGGGAGGTACAACATGGGACAATCTGGTTTACATGGAAAACAACTTAATGCCTGAAATAGCCATGGGCACTGCTATGAGACATCCCAGATAATTAAGATAAGAGTGATTGTTCTGCAAGGCAGCAGGGAATGGTGCTGCTCCACAGAATGAGTGATCTAAGGTCACATCCTGATTTTCCAGCACTGCTGTGAGGGAGAAGGAAATATTTAGCTTGAGCTGATCATGCAGAAAAAGAAAACAGCCAAGGAAATGGCATTTCTGGGAGGCACCAGTGGGAGGAGCTGGATCACAGGGTGAGGAATCACCTCACTCACAGCTCCCACAGCCAGGCTGGTCCTGCTGACAAATGTGCCCAGTGGTGCAGTCTCAACACCAAACAAAGGCTGCTGCACTCCAAACGTGGGGACGTGTCTGCCACAGGAAGTGCACAATTCAAGGGGCCAGCCAAGTGCCAGAGATGGACTGCAAGGTAACAACAAAGAGAAAAGCCAGGGTGCTCACAATGAGAGGGGCTTATGCCCACAGTTGAGCTAAGCCTCACATTTCCTCCCATCATGTGCTGTCCATTCTGTCCTCCTCCAGCTCCCCAGTAATTCCAGTTTCCCAGTGAACTCAGGAATAGTAATTCTCATGCCTGAGGTGCACAGGAGCCCCCAGCCACGTGTGCCAGTCAGTTCAGCACTGCTGTGCCCAGCTCTGCTGAGGACTTCACTCCTACATTTACAGGAGGTTCTGTACACTGAAACCTCATGGGTTTATGCTTCAGAGATAACCCTGCAGACTGGCAGGAAAGAAGCAGCTCTTGCATCTGGCTGTACAGACAGACAAACAAAATATTCCATAGGAAAAGAAAGTATGAGCAATGGGAGCTATTAAAATTGCTGCCCATTCCTGGAAACTTGTGACATGGACCAATTTCCAGCCTTCCTTCCTTCACTACCATTATGTAACGGAGAGATTTAATAAACATTTTTACAGCCAAAACCGTCCCAGTCTCCTTGATTGTCTTCATCACTAAGGCTCAGTATTTGGTGAGTCACAATTCCCAGTAGTGGGAAGTTGCATATTTACAATAATTCATGGCTTAACAATACACTGCAATTTGGCCAACAGAGAAACTTCTCTGCTTTTATCAAAGGAGGATGCAGACACGACTCTTCATGTTCCCAGAGTTTTAACCTAAAAGGAATTTATGAAACAAAAATCCTCACCCAACCTCACAGACCTTGCCTTTAGACAGACAGACTTGGGCTGAATAATGACAGTGCAACAACAAATCAGAAACCCAGGATAAACTACAAACTCTATGGCAAACAAAATTTGATACAAAAGCACCTGGGAGAACAGCCAACCTTCAGGCTGTAATCAGATTTTGTTGTTGTATTATTATGGTTTCTTAATAGAGAAATGGTGTTTACTTCAAAAAAGGAACTAAACCAAAATCAAAGCCTTTAAAAATTTTTATCAATTCAAAATCTTACTAGACTGTCATATGACTTCTATTTGATTCAATAGTGTTTGAAATCCATGATGGGACAGAAATCGCTGAAAATTAAGGGATTATTCTGGCAATTCATCAAGTTTCTTTATAAAGTGCAAAGGGGATTTAGAGAAACCAAGAGAGCTTTTGCATGTGCCTTTTATGATACAACAGAATGCAACATTTGTATATTGATTAAAAACATTTTAATTGATTTTTCAACCTTCCCACTGTCTAGGTTTCTCTAAAAGAATCAGGATGCAATTAATATTTAATTGCCATCAAAAAGTATTTTTATTTACTAAAGTATAAAATATATTTACAGAATATAAAATTGCTGTGCATAAAAATGCCCACAGCTGTGAGAAGGAAAAAAATGCCAAATTTTGAAAGATTTTGTTTTTCTATAATATTTCTATGTAACATATTTGTAGAATTTATCAGGTCAGTGATTTCAGGGTTCTCTGTTATGAGCACACAAATCTCCAGGGCATTTCAGGGCTGAAGAGTTGCTCTTTTGTAGTTGCTCAGCTCTGTGGAAAACAGCCTTTGTTAGCTGAAGGGACACAGGGATTTCTGGTCAGCTGAGACTCTCACACAGCAGCCTGTGCTGGCATTTATTGATCTCACACCAGCTCCCTTCACATCCCACCATGCATCTGAGACAAAAGCTCTCTCTGAAACCAGGAGAGAGGGGAGGAAGAGGCTGATCAGTCATTTAGGCAATGAACCCTGCCAGAGCAAAGGGGGGATGTGATCCCACAGGCCACCCTCACCCTGAGCTGCTTCTGCAGCCCCACAAATGGCCCTGGCCTGCATGGCCCTCACTGCAGTGCTGGCCAGGGAAAGTGTCATCCACAGGAGAGGAACAGCCAGACCCAAATGGAGGGGAGCTGGTGAGATCTTTAAACATGCCAGAAAGGAAAAGGCATCTGGACAGGGTCCCTGTTCTGTTCAACAGCCACTCCAACACAAAGAATGTGTCCTCAGAGCAGGCATTTAAACACCTCCTAAAGATGTGGACAGACAGTGCAACAAACTGGAACAGGATAGGGGACATGTGTTCCCCACGTTTTCCTCCACACAAGGCCTGGTTTCTCCTACATCCAGCTTTAGTGCTGTGTCACACAGCAGCTCCCCAAGAGCAGCAGCCCTTTGCAATCATCACCTCCCCCACTGTATTACACATCTGCCACACAAAGTGTCCCAGGCCAGTTCCCAGCAGTAGGAATGTTCCTCAGATGCTGTCATGGCCACCACACTCTGGCATGGCAGTCACTAGGACAGACAGGCTGTCCCAGGGCTGGCCAACACATCCATCAACTTCCAGCACACACAGCTGGCAGCCTTTGTGCACAGGATTTCCAGAGTAGAGAGAATATTCTTGCATCCTCCTGTCACAAATGAAGCATCCTCACCAGTGCCCAGGGGCACTTCCTATACAGTGGTGTGGAAATTTTGAAGTTAATGGGCAAAGGAGAGATCAAAACAAGCAGCTATTCCATGGAGTAGGCACAGGGCACAAAGCAAGAGGGACAAAGCTGCTGATTTCCTGCCTGTGAATCACACTGTGTCCCTCACTATCTGAGGGAAAAATCTTCAATGCTGAGACAACCAGAAGGCAGAAAAAAACCTCTGTGGTGAACAGCAGGATTCAAAGTGCTGTGATGGTTTGCAGTAAGGGTATCAGGAATGAGCTGAGCACAGCCTTACCTGGATCTGTCCTTTGCCCATGATGCGATCCGTGCTCTCCCCATCCTCTTTGGTGAGCTTGGTTTTGTTGTAGCACTTTTCATAGCACAGAATCCGCAGTGTCTGGGAGCCCTCCAGCTCAATCTCAAACTCCTGCAGGGCACCAGGAAAGGAAAGAGCAATGGCTGCATCACAACAGGACACCAGTCTCAGAATAATCAATACAGACTCTTTAATACTCATCAGAAGAACACTTAAGGCTGGCCAAAACCTCCTCCATACTGAAACTGGTCTAGAAATAAGCAGAATTTGTATTTTGTATCTATAAGATGGTCAAATTGGAGACTAAGATGGTTCACTCCTTAGTCAGGTTTCACAGATCTCAGCAAAGCATTATTCAAAGACACAAATTTGCTCTTCCATGCAAGAAATTTTGCTCACCAGCAGGTCTGAGATGGCTGTAAACAGGCAAAATGTCTATAGTTGATTCTTCCCCCTCTCAACAAATAAACAAAACCATCTCCTTCAACATATTTTTACTTATGTCTTTAAAAAAAATTGTCAAGCTTTAATCTGTTTAAAAGATGAAATACTGGACAAGACTCATTTATATCAAATTGTTTCACTACCACTAATCCAAGAGAAAATCTTCTGCAAGCTCTGACAGCCAAATGAACCTGGCAGAAAAGTGTTTTGTGAGAAGCAGCATGTGCAGCACAAGTGCTGAGCATGCAGCACCTCCTTCACTGGCAGGTCTGCTACCCATCATGTGTTGATGTTTGGCACATGGAATGAGTCACATCAAGAAAAATCAAACCCACCTCGTTCCAGTTGGGCTCTGTGGTGTCTCTGTAAACTCTGGTTTTGGCCTTGTTCACAAAATACCCAAAAGAATCCACCTCTAACGTGCAGTACAAATCTGAGGAGGGGACACAGGGGAGACAAAAACTTTAAAAACATATCTAGAATCTCCTAACTTGCAATCATCAGCTGCACCAAGTGCCTTCATTTCCATCATCTCTGTATTAGTACCAGTAACACCATCCCATACAAATCTCATCACCTTGATCAGCCCAGCTGTCCTTAGGAAGTTCTGTCACCTTTTTTGATCCTTCTGTCAAGTCATTCCCCTGAATTTCAACACCACTTTCTTCCCAACAAAAAATTCTGGATGCCAGAGAACACCTTTCATTCTTTCCTTGTAAAACAAAATACAGCTGAAAGAATTGAGAATAAGGGCTGACTTGTTTCTAAAGCAGCTGGGTAATCAGCAAACACTGCTTAGACTCAGCCTAACAATAAATGCTGCGTGCTTGATCCTTGATGCTGATCTTTTTGGGAGTTAAGAGTAGAACTTCCAGTTCCCCAAAACACTTCTCCTCCTCACCACCACCACAGAATCCATGCCCAGCTGTCCCAGCACACGGCTTATCTACCCCCTGTCAGTACCTCCTGTGTGCCCCAGAACTGCAACTCACTTGAGCTTTGCTTGAACCCCGTGGCAGAGTGGACAATGACGTTCAGGAATCCATAGAGACCTGGGGATTCATCATCTGTACAAAACACCCAAGGGATTTTGTTACATTCAAAACAGAGCCAAGAGTGAGAGTGATGAGACTGATATTACACAGGTTAATGAGCCGAGGTGAACTGTCCCCAAGGGTGGCAGGAGCAAGTAACAACCACTTCAGCAAGACAGAGACTGTTCCACAGTTGGCACCTGTGATTCCTTCTGCCACTGGGGGGCTTTTACAGTGACAGTTCTAGGATCAGCACGACAGTATGGAAGAAATTCAAAGGAGAAAAAGTAAATTATAGTGGCTAAGTCTATATTAGCAAATTAAGCAGTAATTTGGGATGGCCCCTGACACAATTTTGGCCAACTGGTGTTAATCCAAAGGATTCTCAGACACAGCTCAAAGCTGTCCCAGGGTAGGACTCCACCGGGCACTCCAATACCTTGCACAACAGCTGCATGCAAGGACCATTTAATAGTTATTAATGTACACTGGAGGATGCCTGCAACCTGTAGCAAAAAGGAACAGTAAGAGCAGCTCTAGGGAAAAGCACAAAATCAGGCAGGGAGAGAGTTCCACTGCAGCTGCACCATGTGAAAGCAAACCCAAAGGTCTTACCTTCCTTATTGATAGTGAGGGGAATGTTGTGCACTGTCTGAAGCTTCACACAGGAGTTTGTCAGCATTTGGAGCTCCACTGATGTGAGTGAGAAGCTTTTAAAGCCTGCCAAGGAGATTGCAAGAGGGAGGAGTAAAAATTCCAGGAAAGGCAGGATGCATGAGCCCTCATCCTGGGCACACAGGGACAGAGCTCCCTGGGCACTGCTCAGCAGCAGCACCAAGGTGCTCAGGGCAGCACTGCTGCTGCTGCAGGCAGCTCTGCTGGGGCATATTCAGTTACTCTTCCAAGCATCAGGATGGTTCACAGGAAATAGAGAGGTTCTTAGTTCCTTGCAAAGTTAAAAACACCATGCCATAAAAGTAACTGAGTTTCTTTTGAATGGAGCCAGGGGATAGGGTTCAGCTCTTCCCCCTACCTGGAATTGCACTGAGCTCTGATCTCTAGGGTAAATGGGAGAATCTCTACACACATTTTCTTACTAACTGCTGTCTCTACACATTCCTCACATGTTGCTGCAGCAGAAATTCCCCAAACAGCCTCAGACAGGAGACCATATTATGCTGTGGATTTCAATGCAGATCTCTGTTCTGGCAGGGAAGCCTGTCCCACACATTATCCTCTGGAGCCCTGCTCTCTTAAGATCACAGCATTTGTACCAATGACAGCTGAGGGATACTCACATTTCTTTTGCTGTTCCCGGATATTCTCCCTCCACTCTGCCCTTTCATAGTCCGATGAAATGAGGAATGTGTAACTCTGCCCAGGAGCACAGAAGGAAACAGGGCATGCATTAGTGTGATGCACCACTGAGGGCAGGGCCTGCCTGCTCCACCCTCCCCCAGTGCAAACTGCTGGACACTGTTCTGCTGGCACTGCTGCCACCTACCCTGCACCACATCTCTGTCAGGACAGGCTGGGCTCTGGCACCGTGCCCATGGTACCAACATGGACAGTCAGGGCTCACAGAGCCCCACCCTGCCAAGGGCAGCTGTGGCCCTGCAGCAGCTCCCATGGCAGCTTGTGCTATTCCTCACAACAGGAATTCAGCTGCACCAGGAATGCCAAAAGCCTCCAGCACAGGCCTGGACACTGATGAAGCAGTGAAATGCTGCACCAGGGGATTCATTTCTATGGTTATTTCTTAAATGCCAGTCTTGAATGCAAATTAATCACAGCCTTATAGGATGCCATCATACCCTTTGGCACAGCAAGGGTGAGGTGGCTGCTGCTTTGAGGACACACAGCAGAGGCCACAGAGCCCTCATGTGCAGGAGCAGGTGCAGTCACAGACACAAACCCCCAGCACCTCTGGCCCTGAGGGGGATGCTGCTCTCACCTTGCCGTTGCGATTGTGCACGCGGAAGGCCATGTTGGGAGACATCAGCAGCAGGAGGGATTCCTGCTCCGACAGCTTCTTTTTCAACCTCTCAATGACCTTGCTGCCTTTATTGGCTCTCTGAAGGGTGTGGGAGAGAGGGAGCACAGGACATGTGTTATTCTTCAAATCTGCCCTCATTCACACAAACTGCAATTTTGAAATCCACCCTGTGAGTAGGTAAATGGCCCCAGAGCAGAAGAAATACTGTCAACAGGATCCACAGGACTCCCAGCTGCTCAGAAAGGTGTAATTTGCACAATCTCTACACATGGATGGGGCACTGTTCCCTGATTCCAGCTGTCCCAGCTGAAGTGCAGAGGTGTGTGGCCACTGTCCCAGCTGTACCCTGTATTTCTGTTCCAGAGGCTGCAGTAGCATCACGTCACTGGGCAGCCATAGCACTGCCAGGTCCTCCAAGTGTCCTTAACTAAGGAGACTCTAAGGAACTTCTGTAGAAGCCACCCAGAACTCTCCCACTCACCACCCACTGATCCATTTTCATCAGAAGTCTGCTAAAAATATGATTTTTCCTGGATAAAATCCATTATCAAACCCAGCCATGTGTGTTGCTTAGCATTGATGCACCAAAGCACGAACCTTAGACACCTGCAGCTTGAGTAAACAGCTTCCACAATTCTTCCTAATACCTTACTTTTTCCAGGAAGCCCTCTTTGAAAGCCAGCCAGGGCTGTGAGGCAGAAGCATGTTCTTTGGAAATGTGGGGAATAACCTTCCCACAGCATGATCAATGTTATTCATATCCTGCCCTACATACCAACAGTGTTCAAACTCTTAGTTCTCTTTTAGGCTTCAGGAAGGTTTGGGATCTAACAGCTCTCAGAAAATATTTCTTGCAAGCAAAGAGAAGCCTGGGCCAGAGACACCATGTCCATGCCTGACTGTCAGCATAATTGCTGTTTTCTATGCATTTGCTGCTGCTTTGACATCAGTGAAGTAGGAAAAAGCTTCAAAGGCATAACTGAGCCTGCTGAAATTTAAGAGTATATGGCTTCTGACCAAACTCACTGGCAGGATCATAATTTAACAGCCAGAAACTGGCAAATAACACTCCCAGTCCTTTTCATGTCTGCAGCATAAGATCCCTGCCCTGCACATGGATGCTCACAGGAACAGAGGAGCTGCTGGGTACAACCACGGGGTCTTTTTGTCTCTGCCTCCTCACAGGGCAGCACCACCCAGGCTGTGCACTGGGATGAGCAAGGCCCCTGCTGAACAGGGCTGGCTCCCCACCCTGTGCAGCCCTGGCAGAGCTGCCCCAGCACCTCCTCTGAGCACAGACCTGTGTCTGCACTGCCCTGGAGTGCTCAACTCCTTTACCTTTTCCCGCTGGATGTCGTTCTTGATCTGGGATATCTTGATCTTCATGGCATCCAGCTCCTCATCAGGTACCAGTGGGATGTTGGGCACTGCCTCAGACTCATCCACCATTTGGAAACTGAGGTCAGTGAGAGGGATGTACCACTTGCAGTCATATTGTTGGCTTTTTCTGAAAGGCAGGAGGTCCAAACCTTTTACTGCTACTGGTGTTTGGCAACACCCAGCCCTTCCCACAAGCTCTCCCCTGCTATAATGCAGAAGGATGCAGATACTGGCCCAACTTTACTGTGATTCCCATATGGAAAAAGTCTGGCAACAGGCTGCTCTTCAGCAAGACAGCCTAGCAGGGCCAGGAGCTGCTACAGAACATTTTTAAAAAGGCAACTCATTTTGTTATCTAGTTCTTTCATCCTAAGGACCACATCCATCTCCTGCAGACAATTTTGGTCCTGTGTGCTCTCTCTTTGAAGCCTCTGGTGTGGCAAAGCTCTAAAGCTGTGCCACACCTGTGACCTGGTGGCCCTCTGGGATCTGAACCTGAGTCTCTCATGACCAGGCTGGGGCAGATAAGCCAATGTATATAAACCTCTGTGTAACCCAACCAGGGCAGAGAAACTACAGCTCACAGCTGCAATTTTCCAGGGATTCACCAGGATAAGCAGCACTTCTTAAGTGTTTCATGTCATTTATTCCCTCTTCACCTGTGCTGTCAGGAACATCTACTCTTGGGAATGTCCCACTCTTTTGAAGGTTCATTCCTCACAAGCACATGCTTTGAAAAGGGCAGGCATAACATTTCTGCTTGACGAGGGCAAGAAGATAAGAGATGTCTTCCCAGAAGAGCATTTACCAAATGAAGAGAAGCCCTGTTTGAGGCGAGTGCATTGGTAATGGTTTGCCTCACTCACATGTGAAAATTGTCAGCAAAACTGCTTTAATAACTGCACTTTGGGCTTTGCACATAGTCTGTTTACTGCACCTTTGCCATTTTTCTGTAAAACTGTTAACGGGCTGTAGCTGCAAAACCAAAATTAACAACCCTAGTCATAAAAAAAAGTGAAAAATGTCACCTATTAAAAGAAAGGGGAAGTAGAAAAATGATTGATATTTGTCCAGAATACCAGCAGCTACAACATCTCCTGCTCTCCTTGGTAGGCTCAGGGCAGGGCTGGGAGGAATTACCTTTCCTGAGGGGTCAGGACTTAGACAGGATCTCATACAGTAAACATTCCTATCTTGCTGATAATTTCTTATCTAACTGCTTCTTGCGCATGATGGTTACCCAGGTGTGGGGTATCCATACACAACTAACACTACAGGCTAAGCCCAGGGTTCTGGTGCAGCCAAGGTGCAAAGCATGAAGTCCAAAAGGAAACTCTCACCCTCCAATCTGCTTCTTGAGTTTCGCACACAGGAAGAGGTCAGTGAAAAGAAAGACATGGCGTAGCTTGCGAGCCCCTTCCACCAGCTCCACCATGAAACTGTCCTTCAGCAGCTGCCGGTGCTGGGGAAAAACAGGAGAAATGTTCCAGTGCAATACCAGCCCCAAATAATGTTCCAGTACAATACCAGCCCCAAATAATGTTCCAGTGCAATACCTGCCCCAAATAATGTTCCAGTGCAATACCAGCCCCAAATAATGTTCCAGTGCAGTACCAGCCCCAAATAATGTTCCAGTGCAATAGCAGCCCCAAATAATGTTCCAGTGCAATACCTGCCCCAAATAATGTTCCAGTGCAATACCAGCTCCAAATAATGTTCCTGTGCAATACCAGCTCCAAATAATGTTCCAGTGCAATACCAGCCCCAAATAATGTTCCAGTGCAGTACCAGCTCCAAATAATGTTCCAGTGCAATAGCAGCCCCAAATAATGTTCCAGTGCAATACCAGCTCCAAATAATGTTCCAGTGCAATAGCAGCTCCAAATCTGGCACTGGGGCAACACAGTCCTTAAACTCGACTCCTCCCAGAGCAAATTCAGTATATTTGTCTAACTCAGAAAAATGAAAAAGCCTCTGAAATACTCCTTGCTGTCCCCTCTGCCCCCTGCTGCAGCCCTCTCTCCAAAGGCAGAAGGAGCCATGCATCTTCCCCCCAGCCTGGTGCTGGCTCAGACCTCGGGCTTCTCTCCATCACCCGCTCCTGAGCCCAAGTGCAGTTTGCTGTGGGTCACTGCCCAGCTCCAGAGGCCCCGAATCGCTGCCAGGGGACGGTCCCCTCCCGAGCCAGCAGAGAGCAGCACACACCGCTTCTCCCAGAGCCACTTCCCTCAGTCACCTCCCCGCCTCTGCAGCAGCCTCAGCCACCCCAGCACGGACAGCAAAGCTCCCCTCGACCCCTTCTCCCCCATTCACAGATCGACTTTGTGAACGTTAACAGCTGAACGCCATGGCTGCTTCTTCATTGCAAGTGCTGTTAAGGGATAATTCCTGGACATGTGTATCTGGCAAACTTCTCAGGAGTCCCTTATCAGCCTGTGCTTTAAAAGGACCATCTGGATGTACCATCACCATGTGCCTGCCTATTGGAATCTCCTTTATATATCATATAAAGTTTCCCCAAACCTAGAAGATGCAAAGAAGCTGCACAACTCTGATGCCTTTAATCCTGCTTCTAGTTCCACAGAGTTTAACAGCCTCCTAAAGAAGGGGCACACATTGGTAGGCAGAACATTGCTTTTCTAATTCCCTTATGGGGGAGGGGTGGGACAGATGACTCCATAGTAAAAAGCCCAAAGGTTGGAATGCTGGCATGCAGACAGGTGGCTGTGTGCTCCTTCCAGTGACCACCACAAGAGTTTCATGCCCTGCTCTGTTCTCAGGTCCTGCCTGTGCTGTCAGGATCAGCAGGACTCAGTGAACACCTGGAACAGATACCTCCCACTGATTTTAAGCAGAAGTCAGGGCATTCAGCTCTGGGCAGGTTTTGTTTCCACCAATACGTACAACTGTCAGTGTTGCCTCACTTCACAGCCAGTACAAGCAGGAACCATCAGCTTCCCCACACGTGCTAAGGTATGCTAAGGAACTCTGCCCTGACCTGTACTTCCTTTGCTGTTCCAGCCAAGAGGATGCTCCTCTGCCATCCCTAACATATCAGACATCCCACATCTGCCTAGCCAGCGCTGTGGCTGGAGACAGGAGAGTCCTGCCAACCCTGTCCAGGGCTCACCAGCACCTCCCCAGCTGCCTCACTGCCAGCCTTGCCCAGCCCCAGGCTCAGGACCCCACACTGACACACACACAGAAGGGTTTCCAGGGGCAGCACCACGAGAGCAGCTCCCCTGGGCAAGGTCAGCACACCCTCACCACGAGTGGTGCCTCCATCTCTCAGGTGATGCCCCTGGGTTCTGTTTGTTGCATGATTTAACAAACCCTGAATGCATTCCCTGCCAAGGGTGCGGGAGTGCAAACCCCCACACTGCCTCTCCTCCTGCCTACCATTCTTCCCATCTTGGCTTTCCAAAATTTAAACAAACCACATCAGTCCTGAGCCTAGCAGGCATCATGGCAAGGAACACATGACAAAGAAATGCCCTTGCAGACATAATTCTTCTTTCCACAGTCTGTCCCACAGCACCCTACACTTCCTGACAGGGACTAGGAGCTGCATTTTCCTGTCTGCAGCTACAAGAGCACCACAGCTACCTGCAAAAGCATGAGCAGTGTCAGCAGCTCATCTGGGTGCTGCCTTCCATTAACAAAGGTCCTGGAAATCTGTGAGCACAGCAGCAAAAGCTGCACCTCTCCCAGAGCTGCAGAAGCAAGGCTGCTCCCTGGCAGACTGCTGCACCATCCCGGGGCAGGACTCTGGGGAGCTCTGGCATCCAGCAGTGATTCAGCTCACAAAGGCCTGTACATATGTTAGTGTTTATTTTTAGGTGGGTGTGATCGTCCTGGCTTCTTCTCAGTGTTTTTGAGAGAACTCCTGCCTGCCCTCCTGCCTTTGCTGCTGATGGGCACTTGAGCATGCCTTCCCCTCCTGCCTGGGAGAGCAAGCTCCAGACAGGAAACTACAAACACTGAGCTTTGAAAATAAATAAACAAACAGGAGGAGGTATGGTGTCAGTAGCACAAGAACACTCTCCACTCCTGCAAAGAATTTCATTTGGGAGCAATAATAATAAGCAGGGAAAGATTTTCTGAGCAAGCCAAACCCCTGATCTCAGGTTTCTAGATCTGATGCATATTAATTACACTGCAAATCAGCTCAGCTCCTCTGGAGCAATGAGAATAGCTGCTTGCTGCCAGCTCAACCTCTGCTCATTGTTCGTAGGTGTAAAGATGTTCTCACAGCTTACTCATCTCTGCTCCCCAGCAGGAGGTGGCACTGTCCTTTCCCTGCCTGGCACTGACAGGGCACAGTCCTGGCCTGACCCTCTGGCTGCCTCTGCCAGGCACTGGCAGTGTGTGAGATGAGCCAGGGCCCAGCCCTGCACCCTGCTGAGAGCACATCTCCCCCAAACCCGAGCAGAGAGCTCAGCCAGCCCATGCCAAATGACCCAACAACCTTCTCACTCCCATCTGGGGCTGAGGTGGCACTGGGCTTATTTGGGTTAGCACTCCTGGCAACCCAATCCTATCACTGACAGACACAGTGCAACCCTGAGGCAGCAGAAAGTCCCACAGGGAGAGCTGGGTGGAAGAGGACAAGCCTGTACTTCCTAAGCTTGGCTGGAAGAGAAGGAAAGAGGTGAAAGAGATTTATTCCAGTCTGTCAGAGAGAAACGTGGAGCTTGCCAGAACCCTTTATTCTTCTGATCTCCTTGCTCATGGCAGCCAGCTGGGAAGGTGTCCCTCCTGCAAGCAGCAGGGGTGAACTGCCAAAAGACCAACCAAGCATCTGGGGAGGAGAGTACAGGAGAAAACATTTATGGATCAAGTCAGGAAATGTCTCCTCACTACCAGCTTTTCTTGGAAGAGAGAACTTTCATTAGGGCTGAGTAAAACAGGCATGCCTCAGGCTGCTCAGCATCCGTGGAGCTGAGGAGGGGCACTTCCAGCAAAGGGGCACATCCTTTGCTGCACATGAGTCATCTTGTGGGAGGTTCAGCAGGTCAGAGGGAAACAATAAAAGGATTTCCCAATGGCTTACCAGATCCAAACCCCACAGTGTGGGAGCAAAGGGCACCTTCCTGGCCCTCCTGACATGAGTCAGCCCATCCTCTCCCAGCCTGGGGCAGCCAGCAGCCCCCTCAGACAGGCCTTGTGCCACTCAGAGGCCTGTGCCACCTCAGCTCTGCAGTTTTGGAACCAAGACTTTGGTCAATTCCTCCCACCCAGGGCCACCAACAGCTATTCCTTTGGTGGCTCCTGTTAAATGGGGTCTGCTGAGACACAAGGGTTTTTGGATGGTGAGCCTGCTGTACTGACATATAATAGCTCATGTAGGAAACCATCACTCTACCCAGAGTTACTCTGTTTGTTAAAGTAACCAAAGGTGCTAAAGATTTCCTGAAATACTCTGAAATAACACAGACTACAGAAACACCAAATACACATCCAAGAGAACATAAGATCAGGGTGATAGGGTGACAGTGGCAGGAAAGTGGCAGAGTGATCCCCTCTCTTCCACAGACAGCCCCCAGGTCTGGCAGGTGTCCAGCACAGGAGCTCAGCTCAGCTTCAGAAAGATGTTCCAGGAAGTGTGGGAGAAAAATCTTGATAATAGAGTGAATTAGGATCATCTTTAATCTCTCACACAAGGTCTGTGCTGTTAACTTCAGTGGCTCTTGCAAAGCTCCTGTACTGGTGCAATACAAGTTCCACATCTCTTTTCCAGGCCCTGCTTTTCTTTGCATGTTTTCATCTGCTTCTTCTCCCACCCACCTCAGTGCTCTGAACAAAAGAGCTCTCCCTGTACCTTTCCCAGAGCTTGGTTATCCTCTCTGGATTGCTTTTGCTGTCCTCCTCCTCCTCCTCTTACCTCTGTCACTGAGCATCTTCCCCTCCTCTGCCAGCAAGCTCACGACTACCTGTGTGCTCATCTATTCATCCTACAGTGTTTTTGTGCTGTTTGCATATGATAAATCCTGCTGCTGTCACAGACTGATTAACTCCAGGAAGTGTGGCCAGCTTGTCTGAGGCACATGACAAAAAGTGGAATTAAAAAACCTACTCAAGCAGCCCCACAGCTGCACAAAAGGCCATCTCCCCACTTGTGTGCTGAGGAAGGAGCTCATCCCATGTGCTGACAGCAGAGGCCTGCAGCGTGCGTGGGTGAGAGCCCCAGGAAGGGCTGGGACGTGTGTGAGGCACAGGGAGGAGGGGAAAACCAGGAGATGGGTATTGGCACATGTCAGTGAGGAAGAGGTGGTTTGGCTTTCTGCAGAGCGTAGGAAGAAAATGATTCCTCGTGTGTGTAAGTGTGTTGCAAGACCAGCACTGCAAAAATATTAAAAAAAAGGGATGCTCTGCCTAGGGAGTGAAACTGGCTGCTCTTTGAGCATTTTAATGGCCTCTTTCTTCTTCCCAAAGCTCCTGTCACCAGGAGCTCTCTGGCTCCAGCTGTAAGACAGAGTGTGAAGCAGCCAAGACAATTTCTGAGTGCTCTATTGCCAACATCTGCCCAAGGCCTGCAGGAGCAGTGGGCACCAGGCCCCACGCTGTGCATGGCTGTGTCTCAGCTTCACTTCCAGCTTTTCAAGGGCTTCAGTTTGCACTTCTGCTCCCTTGCACATGTCCTTTGTGCTTTCCCTTCTCTGGCACTTGGTCCCCTACAAACCCTAAGGCAATGCTAGCCAGTCTCTTGACTGCAGTTTAAAACCACATTTAGAAAGAGTAGAGAAGCTTGCCAAGCAGCCTCTCCTCTCCAGGGCAAGGACAAAGGTGTACAGTAGCACAAGCAGATCTGTGATGTGATCTACTGGGCTTGTTCCCAAAAAAAGCTGTCAGCTCCCCTGGGTCTGGACCAGTGCTGATGAGAGCAGACATGAAGCCACTCAGCCAGCAGTGACCCAAAACTCCAGGCTCCTTTCCTCTGTGCTGCTGTGGGATCACACAAACACCAGTATGAACACTTCAGAGAGGGTGGGAGAGCATGGCCAAGGCAGAGTGGCAGCCACCACACCCAGGCTGGTCTGAGCTGCCCTGAACAACACCCTGCACAGAGCACGAGAGGAGCAGCAGTCAAGGAAGGGATCACCACCTCTCAAGTGAACTCTGCAATTTTTTGCTGTTTCATTAATTCCTGCTTTGCACAAATGAATTAGCTGGAAACACCAGTCTTGACCTCTGGCAGGCACTACAAGCATTACAGTAATTTGCATCTGGGCTTAGCTGACAAAAACCCAACATGCAGTACCTAGTGCTGCTCTGTTAATAAGGCTAGAAAAGGTTTTTACTGCCCTCCTTGTGCACATAACAGTGGCACTTCCTTCATCCCAATGCATTTGTTTTCCTTCTCCCCCAAGGCACCATCCCCAGCAGAACCTTAACCTCATTCCTTGTTTAAACCAAGACAACAGTGGTGCAGAAGGATCAGCAGTGACAAGAAGATGCCTCTTCCATGCCCCCAAGGGCTGGGTGCCTCCACCACTCACAGGGCACAAAGCACAGGGCTACTCAGACTCCCTCCCCCTCCGTGCATTTGATTGGTTCTATGCAGGGTTAGCAAAGCGGATATCTGTAGATAATTAATAAAACACCTGTAAAAAAGGTAAAACAATAAAAGATGGGATGAAAATAAGGAGCAGGAGAATGTGGTGGATCAAGCTGAATGGAAACAGACCCCAAAGGCTCCCCTGTGTTGCCAGGCTGGGGCTGAGGCTCTGCTGACTCCTCTGTACTCTGGCCCTCAGCAAATCTGCCACACTCAGCAAGGACCAAACTGTCTGTTCACAGGCTCCCTGCACCAATCTTGCCTTCCCTGCTGCAGCTCTTTCAGGCCCTCTGGGGAGGGATTTTACTCCCTTTGTTCCCATCTCTTTGCACTACCTGAAACACTCATCCAGCCCAGCAAATCACACCACAGGACAGAAACCTCCCAGTTCCTATGCATAAGTCTAGATCAGAACAAAGCCTCTGGAGCCCAGCAGAACTGGGGGCTGGAGTGCAGGATGGACACCTGGCAGCACAGAGGGAGCCCAGCAGGCAGGGCAGGCTGAGTCAGTGCTCCCAAAGCAGGGAATCACCTCTGCAAAACAGAACAACACTGTGCTGATGAGCCTGTCCTCTCTCCTGACCTGCACTCCCTCCTTAGCAGCCTGTCACTAGGGAGATTAACAACTGGCTGCTTTCCCCCAGTTCAAAGCAATCCTGAAAAAAAGAGCTGGAGCAAGAGGCTGGCAAAGGAGATTTGATTCCTCCCCACAATACACTCAAAAGGAAAAAATATTCCACATAAAAGGCAAGCACTGTGAAAAAAGATAACTGAGATCAGCACCTAAGCAATACATGAGAGGAAAAGGCTATTTTACCCTCCTTCCTTTCCACCAAGGAAACTTCAATGGGAGGAAGACAAATAATGAAAAAAGCCATCAAAGCAAGCTGGTGATTCATTAAAATAAAAAATGCATTATGCATTGAGAGCAGTCAATTAGGAGATGCAATCCACACACTGTCCTGTCACCCCGGGGGAAGCACCAGCAAGGCGAGTGGGAGGAAAGGATAAGTAGAAAAGGAAAGATTTACAGGCATAAACAAAACCCAGTTATGACCCCAAGCTGAGCAGCTTGTAGGAAGGAACAGCATCACTAACCCACACAGAGTAGCTGGGAGCAGATTTGTGTTTCTGCATTACTACATGGAGAGTGAGCATACCTACTCTCAGGACACAGAGGGTTCAGCTGGGGCACTACTGCTTTGATAGAAATGGGATATTGAATAAAGCAAATATTCACGGTCAGACTCCCAGAGTGGAAGGCAAGTCCTTTTCTTCCCTGGGCTCAGGAAAAGCTGTGTGCAGCGAGGAAGGGCACAAAGGCTTCCCAGTCCCTTAGCACACCCACAGCCCTCTCCTCTGCTATGTTCTCTTCCTCCCTCCCCACATCACACCTGGAGTCACTGCAGGAACAGTGAGAGTGTGACCAGGCCTGCTGAGCCTGTGCCTCCCCTCCTGCTTTCTGAGATCTGACAAATCCTGCTCCAAAAGCCATCAGCAGGATCATCCTCCTGAGCCCCCTCCTCTGCCTGGCTCTGGCTCCTCATTAGGATTCTGCATGACACCTTTCAAAGGCTGCATCCCTCACGAGATGCTGACAGACACCAGAGAACACAAACTGCTCCCTCCCCTGCGAGGGGCACTCCAGCCTGTGCTTTCTGCTATGACTCAATCAGCAGCCACTTTAACGAGGCCATCCCCTGTCACTGAGGCACCGCTGACTGATGGCTCAGCTTCTGCCTCAGCCTCCAATTGCTCAGCCCCTCCTCTTCTTTTCTCAGCTGGAAGTGTCCTCAGTTGACAAAATGAGACAATGAGCAAGACTTGCAGGACAAAGTGCACCAAATTCCCAGAACCGCAGCTTCCAGCAAACCTTTTGTCAGCTGAAAATCAGTTTAACAGCTAAAAGCAAGCATGTTTAGCTGTCAGGATTTGGGAATAAATAATGAAGGTTCATGGTATCTTAACAATCTCCTGGGCTTTGTGAGAGATGTTTTTGTACAGGGTAATTTGGGTCACTGCTGATCAGCCCATGTCTGGAATGCTGCCACAGCTCTTCTTGCACCTTTACTATCCGAGCTGCTTC